>NC_056737.1:655672120-655855774 GCF_019279795.1 Protopterus annectens | reverse complement strand
TGTCACATGGGACACACATGTTTTTATGTCAAGATTAGACTCTATACTTCATTACATCCTTACTCCCATTAACATGACACTACAATAATTTAATAAGTATGACTATGTGGTAACGCAGACGTTACACATGAGAGCCTAATTATGTACATGTTCAGCGTATTTCTTTTACAAATAGACCGGTTTAGTAATTGGCGTTGCCATAGCAGGCAGATCACAGGAATGATTCCATGTGTGGGAAAGTTCTCACATTTGATTTTTTTCAGCACAGCACTGACTTCGGACATTGTACACAATTCTGCGTTTTAGCAGTTTTGTCCCTTCCCTCTTATGCACAACCTATTATTCTATCTACTGCCGAGGTTTGTAAGGGCACATTCATGTTATTTATGTCTGCAAATGGAATGAATGTTTTACAGAGAATGTACTTCTACATATAGATGTATACATGTATGCATGCATATATACTTATAACGAACTCGCTGACCTCCACGTGGTGGTCCAATTAGAACCAGCCCATCCAACCCTGGCACACCTGGCTCCATAATTTCATACCCATAGTTCCTCCACCCCACCTGAGTTCAACATACACGCATACCATCCATTGTCTAGTTGTTATCGCAGCCATGACACACCTCCACACATTGCCCTCTCCCGAGCGTTAGGGGCCCTACATGTATGTTGTCCCAACCCATGTATTCTCAGGCTCTCCCACCATTTATTCCTTGAACATACCTGCCCTTGCTTGTGTAATGGTCAGATAGTCAAATAGCCTATCAATTTTCAGTTAGTCCCACCAGGAACTACCCTCTGTGTGTAAAGTAGACTTAGCAGATCAACAATGTTACTCCCACTGGTAATATCCTGCTTGTGGTGTGAGTACCAGTGCTTTTCACACTCCTGACCAGCTTGATATGACATACACTGACAGCGCTATATAATACTGGGGTTGCTGTGTATTCCCCTCTCATTCCTTTTGTATGCTTTATTGTTAAGTCATTCTTTCTTCATATATATATATATATATATATATATATATATATATATATATATATATATATATATATATATATATATATATATATATATTATATATCTGTACATACTTATATACATTTCCTATGCTGGGCACTGCTTAAACCCGTGCAAGTGCACTCAGACTTGCTTACTGGTACTTATATATGTTTACTGCTGCTTATTTGTGCTTACACCTGCTTACTAGTGCCTTACTCATTATGACAGTGCCACTTTGATTGAATGATATTTAAGTTAAATATCTCATGCGATACTGTTATGTCAGTTTTACAGCAAAATGACATTCATTCCACATGGAAAATGATATGTACTATTGTTGGGCTCGAACCATGAATGTCTGTGGGCTAGGTGGGTGCTCTACACACTACACTATTGACAGTTACATTGATTCCGCATATTTTTCTCTATTTGAATGAATTTGATGTGTAAGCTACGCTCAGCGGAGGGCAGCGATGAGCAAACATGTGGCGCTTTGCTTACACCTTTGATATTGCAGCAATTCAAATGTATAATAGGGACACAGGGAATCTAATTGTGAAAGTTCTAGGGACATGGCTCAACATTCCACTACATGCTTGTAGGTTTACTACTTCGATTTTATTTCACTGTTCCTGGACACTCTTGTATGCCTAGCATACATTTCGGTATCCAGGGACACTGAATTACTGACTTACTATTAGAGGCAAGCTCTACTAGTAGGCATGGTAGGTTTTACAACTGTTGGGGCATGTTTACTCCTCTGTAGAGCACTTGTACACCCCCCTGCACTCGCACACATTTCCTGTGCATGGTGAGGGTGTGGCGGCGTGCCCTCATGCATATTCATATGTCGCTGCTGCACCATCTATAGTGAGGACGTTCAGCTCAAGGCTAAAACAATCCTTGCGCCAAGCTTCTTGAATTCCAGGGAGTGACTTTTTAGTAGAGTTCCAAGGAGAAAAGTTCCAAAACACAAATTTTTAATAGATACATATAAAATGAATTACCAAACTATATTATCAATCACAAATTTTAAGAACAAACATACAAAAAGTTGCAGGTAGATATGTGCATATTTACAAGAAATAGCAATGAATAGATCAACATAATGCATTTGTGTAGAAAGTTTTTCTAAACAGGAAGAGTTTAATTATGGATAATAAGACTGGATTAAAGTGGAAGAGCTAATGTCACTTAAAATACTGAAAGATCCAATTAGCTATTAGATGAATCTTTAGTTTTGCTAGAAAATGATTGATGCCAGATGTAGTTATAATACCTGATGCACTAAACTTACAATGTTGTGATACAGTAATATCAGTATACAGAGTTACTATAGTGATTATATGGTTTATAGACAATGGGCTTATTTTGATTATATCTTATTGATTTGATCAGTAAATATAGTTTAATCGAGTTTTATAATGTGAGTTGCTTGTCAAGATAGAACAGTATGCTAAACAAATAATTTATTCTGAGAATATAGATGGCATTTTGAAGCTCAAGCCAGTTAATTTACTTCAATGCAATTCAGTGATCAGCTCTGTTAGGAAGACCAGTGGCAAGCTAACATTTTTTTGTAAGATTGTTCTAGTTTATAATGTATGACTTTTGAATACTGGTTAGAATAACTGAGGTATATTGTAATCTTGGGAGTAGCACTTTTTGTGGGCCTGCATGGAATTAATAATTTTGCTTAGGGAGCCACTACAATAAGGGATTACTTGAATTTATCATATTACACTTCTATGGGATCCTCTTCACTGAACATGATCTACTTCTTTGCCACCACTCCTGCATGCTGGCAAGTACCCTGAATACCTCTAACTTGATCCCATGAACATAGTAAAGGATTACTATCCCTCCTAGAACCCAGAGCCTAACACTAAAAAACTCCTACTCTGTCGCAAACCATAAAATACCCCTTCCCTCCCTAACCCTAATCTCCTCATTGGCTCCTAAACCTAAGGTCTCCTCCACTCTTTAATCCTAACCTTTCACCACCTTCATATTGCTCGGTAAACCTAAAATACTTCTTCCCCTCACCTCCCTAATCCTAAGCTTCTGCTTCCTTCTGGACACTCCCCAACATTATAATCTCCCTCCCCTCCATGACCCTAATCTCCCAATCACTTCCTAAATCTAAAATGCTCCTCAACCATTACCCGAACATTCTGCTGCATTCTGATTGCTGACAAAATCCCCCTCCCCCAACCTTCTGCTACCTTACAATCACTCTGTATCCCTAAACTCCCCCTACCCATTTCCCTCCCCCATTTACCTGGCCCTCAGCAAACACTTGCTTGCATCTGTCTCCTATTATCTGAGCAGATGTTGTAGCAGCTGCATTGCTGAATTCACATTCTAGACTGAGTACAAACAGCCGGTCGGCCATCTGGGCAGACAGGGTTGCAGCCATCTGAGTCCTTGGCTGTGAGACTTGGAAACTGAGCATCTGAGTTTCAAGCAGCTGAAAGGCTCCCCTCTTCAAAATATTCCTGTTCTCATGACTCATCAAGACATAGACTTTAAGAAAAGAGCAATGCCAGTTGTGAAAATAAGAAAGACAAAAAGTTAACAACACTAAAACCTCACTGGAAGCCAAGCGTCTATCATGCAGATCCATGGTGCAAATCTATAACCAACAATGAAGCATTTGAATACTCTATTCTGCCCAAGGCTACATAAGCTCAGCGTAAGTATAATTAAATAATGGAGAAGGAGGCAAAATACTCACAAGGGGGGTGCAAGAGTGACTAATCCCTGCAAAATAACTAAAATAGTCATTTTTACATTTAGTTTGTGTGCTGGGTTTAACAATTTGCTTTACAATATGTTTAGATTTCTACAAATCCTACATTGTTAGCTGGGACATATGTTCCACTTTAAAAAGCAACTTGTTCTCCACGTAAGTAAGTTAAATAAAAAAGTAAGTTTCAAGAAGTGAAAAGCATTCTATGAAATGCTTACGGAGGAAAATTGAACTATTTAGCCAAATATACGTGATGCAGATAAAGTGCAAATAAACAAAATAATATGACTGCAGCATTATTTTAAAGTCCATGCCCTGCAGAGTTCTTTTTTTTATGTATTTATTTATTTATTTTTTACTGGGTAGGGGGGCTAGTAAAGGACACATTACAGACATTAGGTAGGCCAACTGGTAAAACACCAAGAAAATTAACACAGGGAAAAAAAAAAAAAATATATATATATATATATATATATATATATATATATATATATATATATATGTGTGTGTGTGTGTGTATGTGTGTGTGTGTGTGTGTGTGTGTGTGTGTGTGTGTGTGTGTGTGTGTGTGTGTGTGTGTGTGTGTGTGTGTGTGTGTGTGTGTGTGTGTGGTCCCCGGATTCATGAATCCTCCGTGTAAGACTTAATAAGGCTTACTCAGAGGCTGCAGTTGAACGGTATGACATCAGCGTGCCATGAATATTCATGAGGGCACGCTGACTCAACCGTAACTCTGACACGGACCGAGTATGAAAGCATGGGGGCGTGTCCGACTGCCGAGCAGTCTAAATGTTCATGCCCCTGCAAGTGTAGTAAAAGCAAAATGTCAACACACAAGAGTGAGTTCGCTCAAATGTACTTGCACCCAACACCACACTCCCTGACACTGTAAACCCCCATCACAGTTATAAAAAATAAAATATTTTATTTTTTTTTAAATCCACGATATAGCTGCCCGTATTTGCACGTGTGTGCGTGGGTGTGCCCATTGCTTAGCCATAGTTAGCAATTCTGACATGGAGGAGCATAAGAAAGAATGTTTATGCTAACCACACCAAATTGCAATAGCAAAATGATAAAGAGTATGCACAAAGTGGAGGCATTCATGGTTTGAGTCCTACCACTCCCTTTCTTATTTATGTTTTAAATCAGTATTTGAAATAATACCAGACATATATGATTAAAATTTTATTAAAAGCAGTGACATGGCCAATGTATCAGTGAACAAAATATATATTTTTAAAGGACCCAGATATATAATAGCCTGCTGTTAAGCAACGCTTTACCCAGCTAAACCAAGGTGCCCATAGTTTAATAGCGCTTTACCCAGTTAAACAGAGGTGCCCATATTTTAATAGCGCTTTACCCAGCTAAACAGAGTTGCCCATAGTTTAATAGCACTTTACCCAGCGCAATAGAGTTGCCCAAAGTTTAAAAGCGCTTTACCCAGCACAATGTGTTTGCGCAGACGTGCGCACCATGCCAACCAGGGCACCAGGGAGCAACGTAGAGCTAAATTGCTTAAATGCAGTCACACCCCCTAGCCTGTCTAGACAGTATTAAAATAAAAGAATAGCAAGGTTCGAACCCAGGACCCTATGCATCATAATCAAAGTACAGAACCACTAAGCCATGACAACATAGGGGTAGCAGCCACTATTAACATTCATAAACTTACAAATGGTAGTTTAACCATTACTAAGCAGGTCTGCAGTCAGCTGAGAATTTTACAAAATGGCCAATCACAAAAAAGTGTGGGAAATGCGGCATATTTAAGCCCCATAGGCAGGAATACTCACCATAACTGATTGTAGCTCACATTTGCAGTCAGAATGGCAGGTGCAGAAGAGGGTTCATGCTTCCGAGTGCAATGTTGGGGCATCGAGGAGTCCAAATACATGATTTGGCTCCTTGTCCACTGTCACGAGTCAAGACTCCTGCAGGGCCAGTTACAAGGGACGGAGTACAAGGCAGAGGCTTGGAACCGGTTAGCTCGTGACCTCACCAGTGCCACAGGCGTTCCTCGGACTGGTGAGCAGGTCCATCACCACCATGCAGACCAGAAGAGACAAAAGCAGGACTGCCTGAACCAGTGGATACAGGAGGCCCATGGGATGCATAATGCCCCACAGCTGAGTATGTAGCCATGGAATGCAGTATGTAAGAATTGATAATGGAGTATGTATAACGGATAGATATGTCTCAATATCCCTTCATTTACTTTACAGCTGCAGGTGACCGTGCTATGAATCAGCAAGCCTATGCTGATAGGCTGCTAAGGCTGCGCCACCAGGCAAGTTAGTGATTATTCTGCATGTATTGTTATATAAAATATGGGAGAGAGCATGAAAGAAAGTGCTGTAGTCCAATAAAACAGCCATAGAATTGCCTGAATAAGTTATCTGCATGTACTGTCAGATAAAAATGTCAGAGAGGCAGAAAAAGAGTGTAGTAACCCATTAAGAAAGGTAACATATGTCTGGAATAATATCTCTGCAGGCACTGTCATATAACATAAGTGAGGGAGCCTGAAAAAGATTGTTCTAACCTATTAATAAAGGTATAATATGTCTTGAACATGTCTGCCATAAACACCGTTAAAACAAATAAAGGAGTGAGCCTGTGGAAAAGTGTGCAACGTCATGAATAAAGGTCTAAAACCCAGAGTGTGTCTGTGTCACAGAGTCTGAAATGTTGTTGTACCCTTGCATTATACAAACAGTATTGTTTGAAAATATGCTGGCAACCCAGAGTTATGCAGTACCATATAAAGTGGGTGATGGAAGTGCTAGTAGCTGTAAAACATATATACAGTCCACAATAGTCAGTTACTGCTGGCATGAATAAGTAAACCTGGCAGACGTGTAGCATGTAATTATTCACCAGAAATGTGAGTGTGTGTCAAGAAATGCAGGGTTCTGTACAAATCGAAGTGAAAATGTCATGTGAAAACATCCCAGATATGTAGATAAAGAAATATAAATGCAAACAAGAAATATGTAGCAGTAACATCTGCATCCTGGACAGTTAGTATGTCAGATATAGGTCAAGCATATATTAAACTAGCCAAACCCATGACACAACCTAATGTATGGTGGCAAGTGTAATAATACAGGTAGGGGATATACACTTGCATTCACTGGAGAATGTAGTGTAGACTAAAAGGTCATTATAAGATGTTAAGCGAGGTTTTATCTACACCCTACCGTATGTGCATAAACCATGCAATTTCACACCTCAAGGAGTATGTGTAATCTTAAATATTTGTTGGGACATATGTCCTATTGTTTTATAAATATTTGCATTGATGTTGATGCATGTGCCCTGTTCAAACACCACATTCATGGTGGCCTGTTGCTAACAAACATCACTGCATGCTGTTGGAATATCCACTGTTGTTCAATATATGCATGTGTTATGCTTGCTGTTCAACTGTTGAAACCTTGGTGTATTGGGTTAATGGGAATATTACTGCATGCTGTTACAACTAATCTGGAATGCTGTTGTTTATGTTGTAATTAAACATACCTAATCATAGAACGTATGGGAAGGCCGGTCCCAGCGGACCCACCTATCCCTCCTCAGTTGGCGAGTGCACCTGGCACCAGCAGCTCTGGTGCCCAGCCTGGGCTCCCCTCCTCCATTGGTCCTTTGCCACCTTCAGGTGGAAGTGCTGCAGGGGATGGGGCTCGTCCCCCCCCATGCAAGCATGAGCAGAGGAGGGCCACCTGTCGCCCTTGCTAGGGTCCGGGTTGTGGTGTGTAGGGAGATCCAGCATTCAATCGCTGATCCCCTATGCCAGCTCCAGTGGTGCGTCTCTCAGGTGAGCCTGCCCATCCTACACAGCCCTCAGCACAGCCACCCTCCAGGCTGTGAAGGTGCAGTTGTGACTGCCCATGGGTGGGGATCTCAGTTCCACTGTTACCATCTGTGGGCTCATGGGCTTGCAATTTCCAAACATCCTTCCCCATCAATTGTGTTCACCCACCCCATGTGTCAAACTCTGCCCCTGTATGCATCTTGTTTGTCTTGTCTGTTTACCTCCCCAACCTACCTCCCCAAATATACCTACTTCCTCTACCTCACATTCCACTCTCACCTGAAAAAAAAATAAAAAAAGGGCAATCTGTTCCCACAAAAAAATTATGCCCCATACATAGCTGCCCAATTCGCACACATGTCCGCTGGACATGTAAACTGATAATTCTAATTGGCAGTACATATTTTGTTGTCCTCACCCCTCTCTCAGGGGTGGAAGGTTTCAAATTTCACACCAAATTTCAAACATATTCACAGCTGCTGCTGGTAAAGAAATGGGCAGCTATGGACCTTCCCAACCCCCATCCTGCACATCCCGAGCTGGTTTCCCTACTGTCTTTCCCTCTTTGTGTCCCCCTTTTTCACCACTTTCCTATCTCCCTATTTTCTTTTCTTTAAAAGAAATTAGCGTGGGGGTTAGCGGGAGTAAGCACTTTTAAGGAGTAGTTAGCGTGGGTTGCGAGTGTGAGCTTGTGTGCACTTAGCTAAGCATTGTTAAGCGTCGTGCAAACCCACGCAAACCCGCTTACAACTGCTTAAAAGTGCCTTAGTCACTCTGTATGACAGGGCCATTGTACTGCTCAGCAGCAAAATAAAACACCCCTGTCAGTCTCAAACCCCACACCTTGGGCTCACCAATCTGCATGACATACCAATAAGCCACAGCAGATATACAATAACTTGGTGCTGAAAGAAATATAACATGCATTACAATGAGTGAATGTAAAAGGAAAATAGGAAAGCCATAGGAATACATTGCAATAACTGCTGTTGTATGCCATTTAATTCTCTAATTCGAAAAGAAAGTACATACTCCCATGTATCCAGTGTTAGCATTAGGAGGTGTGAGTAAACCTACACACTGAGAAGAGTGTACTGGAAGAAGCAACAGTCAGGTTTCAGTACAACATGCATTTCACTGGCTACAACCCAGCTTCAGATATGAGACATATACCAACCTTCTGACTGTGACAACAGTGTCCACAGCAAACAAGCATCGTCCCCACCTTGCAAAACTGAAAGGGCTACACCTACCTAACCTATCATTTTATAGCAGTGTCCTGAAATCACAGTGAGAACTGCAATTACCACACAGCAGGCTGCATGCAATTACTAAATGGTGGGCACCAATTGGTGCCGAGGCCATCACATGCACATGTGCAGATACCTAGAAAAGCAGCCTGTATCTGCTGTCCACACATGCAATAATATCATTGCAACAACTGGGAGAGAGAGCACGAACGAGAGAGACAGATAGAGACAGACAGACACAAACAGACGCTGAAAACAAACAGCAACACACAGAGGAAACAAAACCAAAAAAAAAAACACACCTACAACAGACGGAGGTGAGGAATACAAAGGTAAGGTATGTAACAGATATGTATTTGCTGACATCCGAAAGATGTATCTGAAGGGTACTCTACATACTGTGAATCATCCATATGTCGCAGCAGTCTGTATCTATATGTACATGCACATTTGCATAGGGCAAGGGACATACTGCAACTGTTAGCGAAGGCTTTACATATGTATGTTGTTGAAGGCTGCTATGTGCACATATGTATGCAGGTTGTAGTGTGTGGCATTGCAGAAAGCAAGCATTGCCTGTATATGTCATGTGGTGTTAAACACTGTGGGACTGAACTACAGGCAGTGAGGCCTGCAACAGCTATAAGGCCTGAGGACAGCAGAATGCATTCTGCACAACATTGTGCAATAGTATTACATAGCCGTATGTCACACAACTGTTGCATAACTGACATCCCCACCATGAAAGGTGGGCAGTATATGTGCCTATATGTGCAGCTATATGTACAGGAATGGATGTTTACATGTATGTGTATATATACATATATATATATATATATATATATATATATATATATATATATATATATATATGTATATCTTTATCTTTTCATCTTTATTCTCCTGTAACTGCCCTGGCTGCTGTGTGTCCTTGGTCGCAGAGGGTTAGAGCTTTTCTCTCTACCTTCTTTCCCATACTAAGGGACCTGCTTGATCTTTCAAGACCCCTCCCTGCTTTTTTGTTACAACCATCCCAACGTCTAGCCAAGGAAACCTGTTGCCCCTGCACATATATTGTGCTCCCAGCTTCCATAAGAACTAAGAAAGTATGTTCCACCTTGGACCTACCTATTAAACTACATTATATATTTATTTAGAACTACCTAACAATTAGAATAACTAAGCTAGACTACATTATATATTTATTTACAACTACCTAGCAACTAGAATATCTAAGCTAGCGAGCAGGGAACCAGCAGCAAATATTTTCTCCTCTACACCCCAATAGCAATTTGCTTCTTTTCACCCCCTTACCTACATTTATCTGCAACTCCTCTCTCTAGCTGTATCTAATACTATTACCTTCGTCCACTATACTTTCTGCCCACTAGATGGCACCAATTTCCTATCTAGAGTTACACCTTGTACTCTGCATTCCCTCCTATCTGTTCTTAATACTTTTATTAGCTCTTATCCCTTGACGAGCTGAAACTCCTCTTGCTACTAGGACCTATTCTTCTCACCACTATCCAGCTGTACTCTGTTTTCTTCTCTTTATTCCACTATCACTCACTACCTCTCTCCTGCATTACCACACTCTACTCACCCAGTGACACCTCAGGAGTCTGTGGGTCCCTGATTGTCTCTGTAGACTCTCTCTTGCCTGCTTTAACCATAGACCACATCATCTTTACTATCTTTTTCTCCGCTCCCTTATCACTGCATTGTGCACACTTCTTCCTCTTATGACTCTCCACCTCTCTCTTCTCCAACAACATTCACCTGAGTAGGAATATCCGGGTAACCTGCTACTCCTAGATTGCACCATAATATTCTTTGCCCCTCCCCTATTTTACCTGACCACTCTTTCTGGATCTCCTCCTCCTCCTCCTACCTCATATCCTGCCCTAGGGCATATAGTGGGGTAACCATTAGTGGCGCCATCTTTATTCTCCTGTAACTGCCCTGGCTGCTGTGTGTCCTTGGTCGCAGAGGGTTAGAGCTTTTGTAAGTGTTAGAGCTGTTTTTCTTGCTTTGTTTTTTTAAGACACATAACTGCTGCAAGCTGTCCTTTCTGCAAATAGCAGAATGGCACTTACCTTGTCACCTGTATCGGCGTTAACTTGATATTTACTGTAGCTTCTTCTTACTGACTGTATTGCTGATTTATATTTTATAAGTTGTGTATTGGCTCTTGCTGACAATTGTGGATGTTACCAGCATATATTTCCTACTCATTAGTAAAGCTTTATTTGTGCAAGTAGTAGTGGGAAAGCATAGTGTTGAAGAGCACGGACTTGATACCAGTCAACTTGTTAATTGCTGTGCCTCCCACGTGGACTTATACACGCCGCTCTGCTTACAACAATGTCTTTAAACTCTCTTAGCCTCTCCAAGGGTTGTAAATAGGTTTCTAGATAGTGCTCCGTCTTACTGAAACAAGCATCTTCCACCTGTAGCTTTTTTTACTCATTTATGGAGAACTATATGCCCGCGTTTCACTTGTAGTTGCCGCTAATGTCCCCTTGATAGTGTTTGAGCGGTAGTAATAGTCTGGTAGCATTTGTACTCATCTCATCTATATTTTTAATCTGTGCTACCTTTACTGTCCTACTACTAGCTGAGAACGCAACAGTCTTTATCTTTGTGTTCTCTTTTTTTTCAGTGCTTTAGCGCTTATGCCAAGACGTTTTTGTCCCTAGCATCTTTGTTCTATTTTTTTCACCATATCTAGTAGCTTCCTATTATGGTATATGTAGCCTGGCTCTTGTCGCATGGAGGCTTTTACCCCGGAATTGGCGGATACCTATTATTTCTATCTGAATGTGTTTAATATACCCTGTTCTTCCCAAGCGCTCCTGTAAGCACACGCAGTTCATCCTTTTCAGCCTTCCTCGGTGACTAGGCTTGCAGTGTCCTATCTGGCCCTACAGTAAAGCTGGGTATCCACTCTCCCTGTAACCTGAGATCAATTTTTACCTTTTACTGAGATATGCCTTTATGCTTATGAATGTTACCCTTGGACCTTAAATATCAAGTGCCTGCCTTTCACTCCTACTGATAACCCTCTAACCTGTCCTACAAGCCAGGACTGCTCTCATTTATCTTGAAAATATTAAACACAGTGGGAGAAATTCACAATTATCAGGTGGCTGCCACCCCCTCACCATTTTGTGGTACTACTACAACACATTCTGTGTGATTACATTAACTCTCATGGACTGCCAGATTTAAAGATTAGTATGAACTACATTTTACATGCTTTGTAAATTCTTAGCTGTGACTGTATTTATCTGCTTGCTTATCCTATTTCTTTTGTATGTACCTGAAATTGCCTTTGTATCATTTCATAGGCTAGTTTTTGTTTGTGCCATTATATACCTGGGTCTTACCTAGATTGCTATTACTGTACAGCATATATATTTTTTTCAAATTGCTTGTCATCACATTAATATATAGGCTATTTTTGTTTTTGTGCTAGGATATACCTGTGTCTTACCTAGTTGTTTTTACTGTACAGCATTTTATAATTTTTGATTGTCATCACACCTAAACTCATTTGTTTTCATTCTATTACCTCCTAGTGCTCTACCTACTTTCCCATACTAAGGGACCTGCTTGATCTTTCAAGACCCCTCCCTGCTTTTTTGTTACAACCATCCCAATGTCTAGCCAAGGAAACCTGCTGCCCCTGCACATATATTGTGTTCCCAGCTTCCATAACGACTAAGAAAGTATGTTCCACCTTGGACCTACCTATTAAACTACATTATGTATTTATTTAGAACTACCTAGCAATTAGAATAAATAAGCTAGACTACATTATATATTTATTTATAACTACCTAGCAACTAGAATATCTAAGCTAGCGAGCAGGGAAACCAGCAGCAAATATTTTCTCCTCTACACCCCAATAGCAATTTGCTTCTTTTCACCCTCTTACCTACATTTATCTGCAACTCCTCTCTCTAGCTGTATCTATTACTATTACCTTTGTCCACTATACTTTCTGCCCACTAGGTGGCACCAATTTCCTATCTAGAGTTACACCTTGTACTCCGCATTCCCTACTATCTGTTCTTAATACTTTTATTAGCTCTTATCCTTTGATGAGCTGAAACTCCTCTTGCTACTAGGACCTATTCTTCTCACCACTATCCAGCTGTACTCTGTTTTCTTCTCTTTATTCCACTATCACTCACTACCTCTCTCCTGCATTACCACACTCTACTCACCCAGTGACACCTCAGGAGTCTGTGGCTCCCTGATTGTCTCTGTAGACTTTCTCTTGCCTGCTGTAACCTGCTCCGTTCGCCCTGCGGGCTCACTCCGCTCTCCTACCCTACCCCCCAATTCCCACCCACCCCAGGGGTCCTACCTTTATACTTACCAAGCCACTCCCTTTCATTCCTATCAAATCATCTTTCTCCACTCTGTACAAACCTACCAATTATACAACCACTCACATACTAATAATCACTCTCCAATACCTCTTTCCCACCCATTTAGTCCACACCCTCATTAACTCCAACCTCCTAATTTCCTACTACATTTTATCATCTCCTTCACCATGACCTTTACTTATACACTCATTTACATAAAACTGCCACTCCTCCTTTTACTACTATCTATCCTCTCTATTCCCTATACTGTCACTTACTACGAAAACCTACAATTCTCATCTTCTCACCAATCCCATTAAACAAACATTAATAATAAATCTTGAAATCCTTAGCCATTCTAACATAACATCCTCCTCATCCTATCTATCACCTAAATACCACAGAGTAGCTCATTTTACATTTACACATTTTAGGAAAGCACAACTTAACTACACTAAACCACTGAAGCATCCATATAGTCCTCTCAAATATCCACTCCTTCATGGGGACATTCATCCCAACCCAGGACCCTATAACAACACCATAAGACAAGTCACCCCCCCCCCTTTCACTCCCAGTAATTCACTACTTATAGCTCATCTCAATATAAGAAGTGTTAACAATAAAGTAAGCCAACTGCACGCTCTACTAGATACTCACTCTTTTGATATCCTATGCTTAACTGAAACCTGGCTTAAACCAGTTACAAAAGACAATGAAATACTCCCACCTGGTTATAACATCCTGAGGCTAGACCGAACTACCAAAAAGGGTGGTGGGGTCGCAATACTGCACAAATCTGATTTACAGGTCTCATCCATACAGGTACAACCCCCTCTAGAAACCAATGTGGAAATTCTTATTGCCAAACTCCAGCTCAATAATACTAAATCTATTAACATAATATGCTCCTACCTACCCCCAGGCAATAACATCAGCATCATAGAAAGTATCATCTGCTGGCTTTCTACATCCTTCCCTCAAGAAACCATAGTACTCTGTGATTTTAATATAGACTGGAACTCCTGTACCACTTTAGAACCCACAACCCATATAAACCTCTATGGCTTCTCTCAAACTATTACCACCCCCACTAGAATCCATAAACCCACAGGCAAAGAAAGTATATTAGACTGGATCTTAATAAACTGCCACTCTCTGTCTTACAAAGTAAGTGTCCTTCCTGATGATATTAGTGACCACTCACTAACCTACCTATGCAGACAAAAATCTTACACCAGAAGCCAGAACTACTATTGCCCAGACCCATCTGATCTATACCCTCTTCTATGCCTTGCCAGTTTATACGAATCTATCCAAAAGCAACCTAAACAAACTGTCTACTTCGTATAACAATATTGCCAGGTTTGCTACTGGGTCCTCATTTAGAACACATCACTGTCTAAACCTAAAACTTCTAGGATGGCTTGAACTAAATAACCAGCTAAAATTTCAACAACTCTCCATTACTCATAAAATACTATATCAACCTAGTAAGACTCCTATTCTCAGTAGCCTTATCTCCCCCTACACAAACCTTTCTCACCTTCACTCAGCAAATAAACTTCTGGTTACCACCCTGAAATCCCACAACAAGGCAGGTGATTCTCTTTTCTCTAATTCTGTGGGGAAGGTTTGGAACATACTTCCCACTAATCTTACATCTCTTTCATCATTACCTCTCTTTAAAAATCAACTAAAAATTCACTTAAAATCACAATGGCTTTGTCCTTGTACTAACCCAGACTAACCCCCCCCCCCACCGTGACCTTTTCTATATCTCTCCTCCTTACCCACTTTGAAGTATAACAGCAATTCCTCACTCTTCCTCATCCTAGTATCTTATTCCCAACATGCTATCACTGGGCATGCTCCTTACTACTTATTCATTCCTCTGTGAACTCTTATCTTCCCACCTCATACATAAACCTTTCTATTTCTTCCACTTTGACTATAATTACTTCCTCTTGTACTTACCCTCCAGATTTTTCTCCTACTTCCCTGTCCACTAAAATTTCACCATCTACCCTGTGTTTTACACCTTACGTTACCTTTTTATTCACCTTTCATAACCTTTTTATAGCATTTCAAAGACACATTCTTACCCTTTATACTAATATTGAATGATCTATCCCTTTCTCTTGGTCATAATACTGCATTCTACCTTATTAACCTACTACTCACAATCTGTTTATTTCTAGTTTCTATATAACCTAAGCTGATGGAGAAATTTTTATTTACTTTACATATTGCATGTATCCTTTTTTGTATTGTGGTTTTTTTGTATTGTCTTGATTTTATCTAGTTTAAAACCGGAGCTTTTCTCCCCGGGCCTCTACTGAAAATGGACATATATCCAGTTGGACTATCCCGGTCAACAAATGTAAAATAAATAAATAAATAAATACATTTTATATATATATATATATATATATATATATATATATATATATATATATGTGTGTGTGTGTGTGTGTGTGTGTGTGTGTGTGTGTGTGTGTGTGTATAGATATATAGATATATATATGGATATATTGGATATATATGGATATATATGGATAAATATAGATATATATCGATATATATGGATAAATATATGGATATATATATAGATATATATGGATATATATGGATATATGTAGATATATATATAGATATATATAGATATATATATAAATCTATGGATATGTATGGATATGTATAGATATGTATAGATATGTATAGATATGGATAGATATGGATAGATATGTATAGATATGTATAGATATGGATAGATATGGATAGATATGGATATATGTATGTATGTATAAATATATATATATATATATATATATATATATATATATATATATATATATCTAGAGAGAGGGGGGGGGGAGACACGGGGTCATATGTACTGCAACAGGTGCCTGTTGACCAAGGCATGGACTGAACACCAGTGTTGATACTGCAGTGCCATACCCCATTCCAAAACACCTTACGCAGTAACTGCCACATAGGTGGTAGCCTGCCTAACACTGATGGTGTCAGAAGGGTACACGGGACACAGGTGGACAGTAGGCTCCCCTTTGATAATCACAGTGCCACAGTAGTCATGTAATCTGTCTATGTGGTACGTGTAATCACAAAAGGTGTGTCATCTAGGGAAATATAGGTCGGTGTTCCCCTCTACTCATCACAATGCCCCATGTGGTATGTACCTCACATGACAACTACAGCAAGTGGAAAGGCCACAGACATACCTAACAAAGAGTAATACTGCCCTCAAACACATGCCCTATGCAGACTGACTCACAAACCACAGCTAGAGTGCGTTGCATACCGCACACCCAGAGGTTACCACTGCCGGACATACAGGGGTATGTCACACCCATAGCAGTCAGCCAACCATCATGACAACACCTCACAATCCCTCCGGGCTACATGACCTAGGGCCCTAATCCTTGTCACCTCACTAAACAGCACATGCTGGAGGTACAGGTTCCTATCCACAAATATGCCATACTCTGGACTAAACCACCCAGCATGAACAAACAAGGCTCCTCATTAGCAGATGTCATACATACCACTGATGATTGTTTTGGAGATAGGTAATATGCCCTGGTAGTCACCTCTGTGTATCCGGTTGACAGGAGCAAGTGAAATCACATTACATGTGTGTCAAACGCCAGGGTAGCATATGGCTAGGCTGCTTTAGGCACTAGGGCCAATAGCATATTACCTACCTGTGACACAATGCACACACACATGTACTCAGTGCAATACCTGCTATGTGAGGTGGAATGAGTGTGACAGTGACTGTGTGCAAGTTTTGTAAAGGTGTGATAGCTTAGTGTGAGATTGTGTCTGTCATGGTAGTTTGTGTCCTAGGTGTGAGGCCGGAGAAAGATGTGTCAGTTATTGGGATGCAGACATAGTAGGATGGCATATATTGTGACATAGTTCCTTGTGTACGACTGTGGTGTCCCAATGTAGGCTGAAGCAATACATGTATGCTCAGTAAGTGGTACTGCTGGTGACTCCAGCTCACATATGAACTGTTGTACTACCTGAAGCTGTAGGCCTAAACAGCACAGTATGGTGTATGTTCACAGTCCCTGGTAACACTGTCTTGTGTGTTTCCTGTAGGCTGCACAGATTACGTACCACAGGCATAGGTATCTGTAAGTAGGGGCACACAGTACTATAAGGTGCACAGGTAATGCTCATCTGTGTCGGCATACATCAGTGTGTTGTATGTATGTCTGATGTGTGTTTAATGATGCCTGTACCATGCCCGGAATCACATGTGTGTTACAGGGTATGTGTGTGTACCTAGCAACATGGATACTCTGTTACAGCAGTATGACAGCTATATTAACAACCATGCACATATGTTAGGTAGGGGTATGGCATCAAAGACTAGGATGGTTTACCGGTAATACTGTAAATGTACATGACATTCATTGCATTGGATGACATATTTCTTCATGCATTAGCTTGATATATACCCCCGGGGCGAGGTTGTGCATTGTATCCCAAACAGTATGCTGACTACTGGTGTATACTGGTTTGTTATATGGAGTGTTGCAGGCACTGTCAGCCAGTTGTGGGATATGTGGTATTAAATGTGTGTATCCTCTGATAGACAGATAGATGCTATATATGGCAGTTAAGTGATATCTGTACTTTATAATGTTAAGTGTGCCACATGACATGCTCACACATATTGTTTAATTGTCTTCCAGGGTTATGGCTCATCAACATAATCCATCATATTCAGCTGCGGAGGAGCAGGAAATTCTGAACAGCCTGGTGCAACACTATAACCTGCTTTTTTCCAGGGCCAGCCAGCAGCAGCATGACAGTACTGCATTGTGGCAAGACCTTGTTCGCCAGGTAAATGAAATAGGCATGCATAACCAGGCATATGAGCAGGTACGCCATCACTGCAGTGATTTAATTAGACATGTCCATCTAATATCCATAGGCAACAGCTTGCCACAGGTGGTGGGGTGGCCATACATCCCCCCTCACCAGAGTAGAGAAGCTGCTCCTAAGCGTGGTGGCTCTTGGCCTACAGCAACAACAGCGTCACACATGTGTCATCATGTCATCATGGAGGCCGGAGCCACCCAGCAGGATGACATGGAGCATGCAGGTAACACGCCCTAGCTGTAGACTACCATTACATGTATTGTTAAAATATGCATATGTGAGATGTGTACTGTGTGTTTAGCAGTTGTGCTGCCTAACGTGTGCAATACTGATATTTGGAATAGTATCCGTACACCTGTGACTGTTGTTCCACTATCATTTAGCACACTCACAGTAGCAATGCCACAGTTGTGGCCACTGACAAATTGTGTCATATTCTTCTAGGTCCCTCTGGTGTGACAGCAGGGCAGACAATACATGCTGGTGAGTGTGTTAACACTTTAATATTGGTAATGAAATGTGCATGTCATAGGTGAGGTGTAGGCCATTTACACGTAACACACCTACGCATAGTGCATGCTGTGCATGTTTGCTGTGAGACATCAATCATCTCAGTAAAGCCAGTAGCTGCCTCAATCACATGCAATGCACAGTGCAGCAGACACAATTGTGGCAACACTGTACTGCACATTGGATATGCATAGTTGCTACAGCTGTACATAACAGGACACGTTTATTATACACAGTACACAAAAACATGCTACATTTGGCATTACCACACACCCACTGTAAGGTCACACTTCAGTATCCCACATGTCATGTACACACACATGATGTACCTCAGGGGTAGAGGCCTATCATGGGGCTGTGCAACACTCTGCAACACATAACACAGTCATGTTAGGCAATGCTCCCTACTGGGCACCTCACACATCCATGTACAAGGTGGTTGTGTAATTGTGAACGTAGCCACGGCACAGCAGTTCAGGTACAGCATGCTAGGCAGAGGTCTTGCACACATTAGTAGCTGTGAGTGACCACAAGATGCATGTTGATGAAAGCACAGGGTACTACACCCCATCCAGTTACAGTGACCACAGTACTACTCATAGCAGTCATTGCTTTGCACCTCAGTGTTGTGTGTGTGTAAACATATGCACCTATACACAATATGCATAGCATGTTGTCTGTGTGCTTACATATGCCAGTATACACAATATGCACAGCAGTCACCATCCAAACAAAGTGTCACATATATGTCCTGGAATGCTAGTGGGTGTATAGGTCACTTGACACATATTGGGTATGTGTGGTGTTTAATGTTGCAGTCATGTAGCATGCCATGCCATGTCTAGCACCCACAAGTCTGCAATATGTCCCACACTCACCATAACCACTGTACACTGGCCATGTCGAGCATTGGGATTCCTTCACGTCAACATGCACCGCACATCCCATGTGTGTACATAGCATGCATGTGCTACACCCGTGCCCACTATTATCTGCTATGGACACAGACACTGTACTCAGACATGGATATCTATGTGTCACACAGATAACACATGCAGCCATGGCATGTATACTTGTGAGTGATGGTGCACAGGGCATTACAGAGCTGATAATACTTGCACAGCAATGTTGTGTCCATGTACACATTGTGTTCCAGGGTGTAGCCAATCACTGAACAACTACACAGTTGCATCAAAGCCATGTATACTGCCATTTAATAGGGGCATCTACACTTGCACCGCATGGTCTTGTGCAACACATATTCTGCATGCTGACACATGTGTGGTGACTGTCTACCTTGTGATACTGACACCCACCTTCACCCACTATAGAGTATGTGTTGGATTGCTGGTATGTGTGTGTGTATGTGCTGTAGTGAGGAGTGTATTAGTGTTCATGTGTGCATGTGTCCATGTGTTCATGTGTGCATGTGTGCATGTGTTCATGTGTGCATGTGTGCATGTGTGCATGTGCAGACAGTAAAGTGTGTTTCCTGTCTTCCTCTCACAGGTGCTGAGTTAGGGGTTGGTGAAAGCAGCAGGCAACCTGAAGCCACTGCCATGAATAGTGGTGATGATGACACATGTATTTAGGCACAGGAAGATTTGACAGGGTCTGTCGTTGGTCCGCCAATCGACAGTACACAGCGCTCAACACCATCTATGCGCGCACTCATACTGTCAATACATTCCTCACCACCATTTGAGGCGAGGGACAGCATACAGTTGGCATTGACCAGGAGAGTGTGGTACCCATGGCACTTGCATCCCCTCACAGCAGCCATAGCTGTAGACCTGGAATGGTACCACATAGGCGGAGGTCCAGGGGTTCTCAGCGGAGCACCACTGGTCGTATTGCCCCTGGCAGGCATGCCCTCACAGGTCTTATGACGACCAGTATGTTCCAGGCTGTAATGCAGGCTCAGGCATGTATGGAATGGTACATCAGGCAGGGACTTAGGGCGCAGAGGGCACATTACACCCCTATCAATGACAGCATCCGTGACCTTGCCGGTGCCATCCGGACTTACACTGAGGTCGTTGATAGACATTGGGGGGAGACATTAGATGCCCTCCACAACATGTCTTCCATGAGCCAGGACCATGCGGGATGGTTGCGATGTCGACGCAGATGCATGCCAGCAACAGCAACAGCTGGCAGTGGTCGCAGATGGCCCACAGTTCACAGCCACTCCTGTAGTGGCAGTACCAGCCCCAGCAATGCTGGGGTTGGCCTGTCCATTGACCGTCCCAATAGACCACTTGCACGTGGCTCTGGCCAGTCCCAGCAGGGACATGGGTCCAGTCGTCATACCTCTGCCTCTGATGACAGTACCCAGTCAGGGTTGGTACCCAATACTGTCCGTAGCACCCCTGCCAGGCACAGGTACTGTGTCCGTGGCTGGAGACAGTGATCTGTACAGCCTAGCAGGTACAGTCTGTGGCTGTCCCACAAACTACCGTATATGGCAGCCACATGGTGGAGCTGTATGCATGCAGACACACACACATTAACCAAACAACTAGGGCTCACACATACACACACACACATTACATCAACATTGGCCCATGCTGTACTGTTGTCCCTCACACACACACAGACATGTCGATTGGATGGGTCAATGTCAGGCTCTGGCAAACAACAAAATGCCCTGTGCATATGATGATACCTGTGTTGCCTCCTGTCATCTGCATCATCGATGGAGGGACAGGCTAACATGGTGCTGATGCACAGGGGACACTATAGCAGTGTAGCAATAATAGCAAGTTGTCAACAAGGAAGTGTAATGACATCCTTGTAGGTATATCTGAGCAGACATTATGCATCAAAGCTCTGATTGTCAATGTAGCATTGTTTACACCACTGTTAGGTCTGAGTATGTATTGTCCACCCATGTGCCACTTGACTGAAGTGTAATGTGTTACCAGCATGTGTTATTGAGTGGACAGTACGTGTGTGATGTGTGCAGTACAGATTAGCAAGTGTACATCTGTGAACATGGTGGGTGCACACTGTCTGCATGTATGTGTATAGTGGACACATGGGACATGTGGCATACCCTGTCGTACACATTAACATCTCATAGTATCTTTCAATGGCCAGTATGCATTCTACTACAGTTATGTACTAACATGGGTAGACGTCTGTATGACATGGGTTGACACTATGCTGTGGGTGATAGCGTTAATATCTGTCAATGATTTGCGGTCTGGTAGTATACACAACCTCAGCAGCATGACTATAAGCAATCATTGGATGATGTCCTGACAAATAACACACAGTAGTAGGGAACTCAGTAACAATTGGATCCTTCTGGTGCTACACTATAACACTAACCAGTGGTAATGACCGCCACCCATTCCTGTGACCACACCTGTTTGGCATATAGCCCCCTTAGGTACATGCAGACACACTAGGAATGTGTCCATCCAAATCTGGAAATGCATGCATTGGCCTACAATGCATTCCCTGGATGGGACACATATCCTACACAAGGGTATCATACATACAGATACCTGTTGTCTGATACATGCTGTATAGCAGTAAGCCGACTATGGCATAGTCATCCTCATGTACTATAGATACTATCCCGTCAGTACCACACAGGTGGTAGCCCTCAACATGTATGTTGGGTACCAATGTGTACATACAGCCTCATGTTATGTCATGTGTCCCTTGGTATCCACATATCCATAGGTATTGTGGAGTCCCAAGGTGTATCACACAAGACATTAGAGGCCTGAATGCATATCCACAAGGCAGTTGTACTCCTATAAAGACTGTCCATTCTTGGCAGTCTTTGTTGAGTATGACCATGTCTGACATATACCCCAGGAATATACCCTCACTCACACTACTCTTAAGTAACTGTCATGGGTGTGTGTGCCACAGATGACCTTGGCCACAGAACACGACAGTGGACAGCCTTGTCACATACATACATATGTGACCTACAATCTGAGAAGCAGCGGCACAACCTGTCAATGGAAACAAATGTATTCATGTAGTATGCAGTCTTCACACCTCTGTACTGATTGAGGGGACATGTACACATATATATTTGCCACGCAGATACCTGATGTGTGCAATGCACTTACTGTTGTAATCATACTATGTCATACCATAGTAAAAGCAAAACCCACACAGCATTGACCAACAGTGACACACCCACAGTCAATATTTGCAGGATTCAAACCCCTACCTAGCTAGGGTTATGATACTAGAGAGCAATGCATTAACACAGTGCGCTATCTGCTTTACTGGGTGGCTTCTCTTCTCCAGCTGTATTTGTAGGATGGTGACATCATCAGTCTTTCCAAAGAGGAATGTACCTCTTTTAGTGTGTTTTCCCAGTCTCCAAAAAGGGCACTCCTTTCAAAGACAATTGCACACATACACCCCCCCCCCCCCACACACACACATTGATTTCAGGATTCAAACTCTTACCACACTATGTTATGATACTACAGAGAGAGACGCATTAACACGGCATGCAATTTTCTTTACTGGCTGGTTTTCTTTCTCCTGCTGTATTTGTAGGATGGTGACATCATCAGACTTTCCAAAGAGGAATGTACCTCTTTTAGTGAGTTTTCCCAGTCTCCAAAAAGGGGACATTTTTCAATTGAAATGACACACATACACTCAGTGTTTGCAGGATTCAACCCCTTATCTGACTACGTTATGAAATTAGAGAAAGACGCATTAACACAGCACACTATTTGCTTTCCTGGTTGGTTTCCCTTCTCTTGCTGTATTTGTGGGATGGTGACATCATCAGACTTTCCAAAGAGGAATGTACCTCTTTTAGTGAGTTTTCCCAGTCTCCAAAAAGGGGAAAACTCTCAAAGGAAACTACACACACTCACTGTTTGCAAGATTCAAACCCCTACCTGCTTATGTTGTGATACTAGAGAAAGATGCATTGACACAGCGTGCTATTTGTTTTACTGGATGGTTTCTCTTCTCCTGCTGTATTTGTAGGATGGTGACATCATCAGACTTTCCAAAGAGGAATGTACCTCTTTTAGTGAGTTTTCCCAGTCTCCAAAAAGGGGACACCTCTCAAAGGAAACTGCACACCTACACACACTCACTGTTTTCAGGATTCAAACCCCTATCTGACTATGTTATGATACAAGAGAAAGACGCATTAACATGGCGCGCTATTTGCTTTACTGGCTGGTTTCTCTTCTCCTGCTGTATTTGTAGGATGGTGACATCATCAGACTTCCCCACCCCCCACCTTGTAGGATGGTGACATCATCAGATTTTCCAAAGAGGAATGTACGTCTTTTAGTGAGTTTTCCCAGTCTCCAAAAAGGAGACACCTCTCAAAGGAAACTCCACACATACACACACTCATTGTTTGCAGGATTCAAACCCCTACCTAACTATGTTATGATACAACAGGAAACCGCATTAATAGGGCACGCTATTTGCGTTTCTGGCTGGTATCCTTTCTCCTGCTGTATTTGTAGAATGGTGATATCATCAGACTTTCCAAAGAGGAATGTACCTCTTTTAGTGAGTTTTCCCAGTTTCCAAAAAGGGGACACCTCTGAAAGGAAACTGCACACATACACACCCCCCCTCCACACACACTCATTGTTTGCAGGATTCAAACCCCTCACTAACTATGTTATGATACTAAAGAGAAACACATTAACACAGTGCACTATTTGCTTTACTGGCTAATTTCCCTTCTCCTGCTGTATTTGTAGGATAGTGACATCATCAGACTTTCCAAAGAGGAATGTACCTCTTTTAGTGAGTTTTCCCAGTCTCCAAAAAGGGGACACCTCTCAAAGGAAACTGCACACATACACACCCCCCACCACACACACACTCACTGTTTGCAGGATTCAAACCCCTACCTAACTATGTCATGATACTAGAGAGAGAGACATTAACATAGCACACTATTTGCTTTATTGGTTGGTTTTCCTTCTCCTGCTGTATTTATAGGATGGTGACATCATCAGACTGGACATGGTGATGTGTGTACGCTTTGTTTTATGCCATTCCAGGAATGGTCCATGTGGGTCAGCAGGTGTCAACAGCTTGAACAAAACCTCAGAATCCTTACCTTGTCTGATCTATCTGTGGACACATTGACATTCCGTCATATGTCAACACATATTTATGCACAACTTGTTGGTTTTGTGGATACTACATGTGTCTGGGGTGTTGATTAAGGGCTATTCAAAGTCTATGTGACACATGTGTAGATGTGTTCATTGATGTATGTCCTGGGTGGCTGCCTTGCAAACAGTCTAGCATGTTTGGGAACCATGATCCGCACATGAACATACCACAGTTGGTAGGGTTGTGTGTATGTCAGCTTCCAATAACTCTGTTTATGACTGCAACCATGATGGACTCCATGACCTTGCACATCAGACTTCATAGGCGTACTGGACTTGACTTCCCATGGTGTGTTGTGTACCAACACTTGTGGGGAGTGCCATATGTAGCTGTGACACATTCAAAGGTTCCACATCCTGTGTAGGGGGTGAAGCTCAGCTGACTGTTCAGGTGCATGATCTGTTTGTTCTGTAATTTGTGCATGACACATATTGGGAATCAATGTATTCCACTTGCTGCCATGCTTTTGGCAGTGGGGGTAGCTGCTCATCCATTCTACATTTGATATCTCCTGGTATGATGATATGGACTATTGTCAGTGGGAGGTGGGTATGTACATATGGGCCTGTCTGTCATGATGTTGGCATTGTCATTCAGGTACAGTTGGCCCTAATTAACTCAGGACATATATGGGTGTACATTGCTATTTATGACATAGCTGAAGGAGGTGTCATGATTCAGTCTGGACTCCTTCTCAGCTACTCTTTACAAAACACCAGCGAACATGAGCACTAATCCCTGTTATACTCTTTTACATGCTTAACACCCTACTGATCCTTTGTGATCAGGCTACAGAGTATGTCATGATAATATCCTGGCATGTCCAGGGGTTGGTTTCATGTGTACTCTCCAGTCCAGCTGGTGGATATTGTGAAATTGACACAATGTCACATCTGCCTCCTCATGTACACAGACAACCCTCTCCTCCTCCCGACAAACTCAGATATATGTGTGAGATGCACCTATATAGACATACAGGGTGCTGAACTCTCTTGACCCATGACTGGCACAGTCAATCAGGTGGTGAAGGTAACCACACACACCACATATCAATCTCACATATCCTCTAGCAACAGCACTCAATCCACATTATTACACATAGACATACTCAGATGCTGCAAATGTACTCTACCTAAGCAGCAGAGACTTCCAAAGCAGACACACACACACACACCTGCTACCCCACTACAATACCCACATATCAAATAGTTCACAATGTCAGTGTGCCACACAGTCACTGCCCTTCAAGCTAAACAACACACCTAATACACTTGTAATAGGCGACACTTATTGTCAGACACACTGACGTACCACTCACCAGCCCTAACAAGAGAATAGTCACTTTGGGCTGTCTGTTGGGTGCCAGGATCTGCCGCATAACACAGGCAGTCAGGTCACTCCAGAGCAAGTACAGGACTGGCACCATCATTGTCCATGCTGGTGTGTATAACCTCAGATGTTACTCCCTGGACCACATGACATGATACATGGAGGAACACTCTGATCATGTAGCCCAGGCCAGTATGACCCTGACCTTGTCTAGCATCTTACACCCACCAATTATGATGTCACAGTATATGGACACACATATCACATTTAACAGTTGCCTAACAAATTTGTTTAATTCATAGGGGATACAGTGTCTGTCAGCCTATGGTGACATGTTCAACATGCCATGTAGCTTCACTATGGACAGCTTGCACCTGTCACCTTTGGACTTTGGAATGCTGGCTAAGGCTCTTGCTACCACCATAGTGCTTTTTTTAAGGAGGGCTTAGAAGACAAACCAACCTCCATAGACATTACAGGTTAAATGAAACTAAGGGTAATGCTGCTCAACAACAGTTGTGTTAACCTCATATTGTGGCCACTAAGGACTCTCTTCAGTATGGAGGATAGCGATATCTGTGCTCTGACAGACGCCTGGTTCAGGCTCGCTTATGCACACCAGCACTACCAGGTTATGTTTCATACCATGCTGTCTGACAAAAAGACTTGGAACAGACAACACAACTAGGGGGAGTATCCATATACATCACAGATACACATACCTCTGGGTTAGTAGCACTGCACAAAGCATCACAGACCATACATATACAACTACCATTGTGCAATACTGCCTTTCAGTTTGTTGCCTGCTACAGAATACACTCCCAAACTCAGGAACCACACTCGGCTTTCGTGGGAACTATGAAGAATATGAAGGTCTCCACAAACACCATTATATTGTGTGACTTCATGTACACAACTATTGACTGGGGATACTATTCAAGCCCCGACACCCTCATCCAACAGTTGATACAATTTGTAGCCTCATATGCTATGGCACAATCAGTCAGCACAGCCACAAGTGGGAATACATATTGGACCTGATCATCACCAACATGGGGACTCTATGTTCCACACCAGCGATATACCCCTCATTGGTAAGGTCAGAACATACATGTATCTCACTGGGCATACATATACCCTCCACACACCCATCCTGGGTAATCTTGATGAATTTCTCATGAGCCAACATCTCACTTCACCGCAGCAAGGTGGTATCCTTCAGAGACCCTGAGACAGTGGCAAATATGGCTCACACTGCTGCATCCTTTACATACACATTCTATGGACACCTAGTGGACTGCATGGATTGTGCTATCCCAAATAACAACAGGACTCACTACTCCAATGGCAGGGGACCTGTCTGGTAGACCCCAGCCATTAATAAGCTGTACAACATCAGGAGGAAGCTACTACATGATAGAGCACAATCCCAGACTGGGAAGACATCTGTGATCTGTACTAGCAGACAGCTATGATCACTCATGGACTTTTCTAAGGGCCGCTTCTACCGGACAATTACAACAGACATGTAGAACTATCACACGGCCTTCTTCAGTTATGTCAGGAACCTGGGTGGACACTCACTGATATGCTGTGAGTTACTGCAAACTGACTAAACCTACCCTGAACCCACTGGCATTGCCAACATCCTGGCAAATATGTTCAGTGCAGATGTCTCCCACCCACCCCCCCCTAAGGAGCAACTATCCATCCCAACAGAGTATAACCTCCCTGACATCACACAGTAACAGGTGAGTGCTTCCCTCCCCAAAGCGTACATCACAGTATCAATGTGACCAGATGGTGTCCCAGCCTGCATCTTACACGAGCATCATGACAGACGTAACCCTCACATTACATCACTGTTCAATATCGGAGATACCACAGGATATGTACCCAAGGAATGGCGTACAGAGACAGTGGTCCCACTCCACAGAGTTGGTGCCACAACAGACCACAGACAATATTGCCCTATAAGCCTAAGTAGCCTGTTCTGCAAAGCTATGGAGTGTATTGTCATCGGACTCATACACATAGACATCGTTAACCTACGGACACTGTGTCCTACACATTTCAGCGTTGTTGTGGGCAGATCTTGCCTCTTGAACCTGTTTGTATTCTTTAAACGGCTAACAGGTCCATCGACATAGGGACGGCTGTCCACACAGCCTACCTGAACCTTGCAAAACCCTTCAACACAATAACCCACTGGACCATTATGCATAGACTCACCAGCGTCGATATGGACACATATCTCACATGTTGGATTGATACCTGGATCAGGGGTAGCACCCACATGGTCAGAATTGCAGGTGCCATGTCTGACTATACACCAGTTACACATGGCATCCCACATGGCTCAGTCCTGGGACCTCTCTTGTTCAGTATATATGTGTCTGACATACAGGCTACCACAGGGGGAATATGGCTGAACATGTCTGCACTTGACTACAAACTGGGTGCCATGATCAACTCTCCAGCTGCCACATGCATACTCAAACAGGGTCTCACAGAGATGGATGACTGGTGCCTGAGCCATGGCCTACAGCTAAATGCCATTAGTTGCATAGTCATCCCCATTGGGAATAACAGCATGCCCACACATTACGTTATAGGTAGTACTCCATTACATATGGTAGGAGTTTTTAGGGGTTTGGGGACATGACTTGTTCGTACTGTCGCCTTTGACATTCACGTTGCCAAAGTGGTTGGACACACCTTCTATGTGAGCCACCTTATCCCATATGGTTTCACATCTAGATCGAGTGAGGTCATTGTGCCCCTATACTTATCACATCCATGCTTGGTTACAATGCCACATTTGGGGTGTACCTTACCCGACACCTGCAGCAACTGTACTGGCCATGGAAGTTCCTCACCAAGCAGATCTAGGAACTCACACAGATGCCCTGCACAGTTCAGATGCAGTAACTCCAGCTCTACTCAGTCGCTTACCACCTACTCAGATATGATGTGTGCCTGTTGTTTACAGATATACCCAACCCAGAATTACTGGACATGCTCCACCGCAGGATATCCGACTCCCTTGGAGCTACACACTCCAGGGACATATACCTCAGCACAGATGTTAATAGGACATTGTGGAGGGACAGATTCTTATCCCAGAGGCTCCACTCACTCCAGAATGTAATCCCAGTTTCACATAGGCAGAGCCACCCACTGACCACCTATTGGAGACATGTTGACGACTGTATGGGTGATCGTATGTTTACCCCTGGGATATCTTCTGTGTCCCTGCTAGACAGAGGCACACTAGCCTAAACGTACATAGGCTATCTTGTGTGACCTATTCACACACACAGTGTAGTAATCTGACAGGGTTGCGAATGCCAAACACACTCTGGCTAGGCTTGTACATGCCCTAGGGCAGATAGCCTAGTATCAACCTCTGAACCTATGCTAATGTTCAAGATGCACAATGTTTATTGCTGATACTGTTGCAGGTCTTTATCATCTTTGCTTTACCAGTTTCTATGAACAACTTCGGTATCTGCAGAACATATTTGATTATGACAGGGTTCCACTATATTATAGATGTGTCTCTTGTCATATAACTGTGTGCACAGGGCGGATTACTGTATAGTGACATGTTCCTGGGTTAACAC
Source organism: Protopterus annectens (assembly GCF_019279795.1). Taxonomy (NCBI): domain Eukaryota; kingdom Metazoa; phylum Chordata; order Ceratodontiformes; family Protopteridae; genus Protopterus; species Protopterus annectens. The sequence goes on along the minus strand of NC_056737.1, from coordinate 655,826,027 downwards.
ATGCAACTGCCAGATATGCGTGGCCCACTGCTGTACTCAGACATGGAATAAGTGTGTGAGCAAGCCCAGTTCTGCCATTCCATGTTTTGTTGCCTGACATTTGTCTCATTTATTCAAGTGTGTGAGCATACCCAGTGTGACCCTTCAGTATGTTGCTATCTGAGTTCCACTACATTTGTTGATGTGTGCGAACATGACCGATATTAACATTTATACTGTGTGTGTTGGAAGTCAGGTTCTGTTCTCACTGCAGGACTCACCTTTGTGTCATAACTCAACAAGGATTATGCTGTGCCTGCAGGGTTTCCATGAAATACTTTGCATAGACTTATCAACATTACTTCATACAGGCTGACCACTGCAATACTGTCATGGTTTAGTGGTTCAGTACTTTGGCTATAGTGCACAGTATCCTGGGTTTAAAGCCCATCACTGCTTTATATTTTCATACTGAGCAGACCAGACTGCTTAAGGGCCAGTTAAGCAAATACGAGCATGTTGGCTTTTGTTCAGCTATGCCCTACTTAGACCAGGCTAGTCCGACACTGCTCAATATTCACCAACATTGCTGGACGTTGCCCAATATTACTGAACATTGACCACAGTTGTGCTAGTTGGTGTGTGCGATTTTGTTTGCATATACTGCATGGTGGCAAATGCTGTTTAGCACTGCTTTATATTGTTTAACACATGGTAATCATGTCTTAGGTGGTGCTGCAGGGCTGCCTATGTCGGATGCACATACTACACTCCCTGTACATGTTTGAAAGCAGGTATTGTAAACTTAGGCATCGCTTTTATTATATGTGCGAGTCGGAGAGAGGTATCATTTCCAGAGTTCCTACTGAGCCCGTGTATGTGCTATGCGTTGCCTCTTTGCCAAGGCCAAAGCATACTGGGCACGCCTCCTTCTGCCTACTGGGGTAGGCTTAGGTTGTTCCTCCTCTGAGTCATGCTCTGCCTGTGATGGCCTTGGCAATGGTGAGGGGCTGTTTGGCCCAGGCCTATGCTGGTCCTGCTGCAGCTGTTTTTGCAGGATCATATTATGTAGCATAGCACATACCATGACAATTTGGGTACATGTAGTTGGTGAGTACTGCAAGGCTCCACCAGATGTGTCCAGGCACCGGAATCATGACTTGAGCAGCCCAAACACATGCTCTATTACATTATGTGTTTGTGCGTGTGCCTCATTATGGCATTCCTGTTCAGGTGTGTGTGCGTTTCTGATGGGTGTCATCAGCCACGGCTCCAGTGCATAGCCAGCTTCCCCCACTAGGTGACCATGTGGGATGTCCCCATTGGCAAATGTCTGGTACAGCTGCGACAGAAGCCAGATATGGGAATCATGGTAGCTTCCAGGGCAGCCTGCACACGCATTCAGTATTATGCCCTGGGCATCACACATGACCTGGCAGTTGATGGAGGGGAAGCCCTTGCGGTTGAAGTAGACCCTACCCCACTCGCCAGCTGGTGCTTTGATGCATATGTGCGTGCAGTCTATTGCACCCACTACCTCAGGGTATTCCGCTATTTGCTGGAAGACACGCATATTGCTGGCCAATACCTCACGGGAATTGGGGAAATATACATGATCACCGACATGTGCTGACATGGCATCCAGGAACTGGTGTAGTACCCTGGATGTTGATGCCTGTGATATCCCCATAATATCACCAGTTGGTCTCTGGAAGGTACCTGTTGCTAATATTCTTAGGCCAACACATACCTTTGTTTCCACTGGGATGGGTTCCCCTCTGTTGGTTCTGTGTGTGAGGCGTGGCCTGCACAGCTCAACAATTTGCTGCAGGAGGTCTCTGTCCACTCTATAGCGCTCCACTATCTCCAGCTCATATAGCCCCTGGTAGGTTACCCTGGGCCTGTACACTCTTCTCCGTCTCCTCACTGTGGGTTGTACAGCAGCATTTCCATTGTCACCACCCTCAGCATGTCGCATATGTCGCCTTATAACAGCAATGGCAGCCCCTAACATTTCTTTGTCTCAGTAAAGCTTTTTCAGTTTATACTTCTATTAGCTTACTGCAGTGTCTGTTGTGAGAAACATACTGGACTGTTGTTTGCAGAGTTTTAAGTGCTAGGCTGGGCTGGGCTAGTGTACTGCCTGTGTAATTGCCTGATTCTGATTGTTTTCACCTACTAGCTCTTCTAGTACTCCCTGATAGCTTCCTACTATTTGCTGTGCTTCCTTTTTTCTTTCTGTTTCCTCAGGAAGGAGCGCCATGCACACAAGCGCAAACAAGTGCACAGCAGCTAACACGTGCGCACAGATGCTTACACAGACTAAAACTTGCTTATTCGGGTTAAAACACACGCACACCAGTGCAAACGCACTTACAACTCTTTAAACAGCCTTATACATGCTTACTCCGGCTTAAATGCGCGCACTCACACTTACATGTGTGCACTCTGTCTTACTCGGGTTTACACGCACGCACAAGCACGCATACCCGCTCAGCAAGAAACTTTGATGTTATCCACGGCATACACCTTCTATTTCTTGCCTTTCCCTAGCCTACCTGTTGACACACCTCTTTCCATGATGTGTAAGTGACAGCTGACACATGCCACTCTGCTCCAATGAGCTTCACTTCTTTCATACATACCCCCCTCATGATGTCACCTATCTTCTACTCTGTTACTCCCCATATCCTACTCATACACTCCATTGACTGTGCAAATTTGCTATGTAAACTTGTGATTCACTATCCTAACGTTCATTTACATAGGATTGCCTACTAATGCTTGGTTGCATGTCTTAGACTGAGCTTCCCCCCTTAGCAACCTCTACTCGGTGGCCATGTTGTCTTCAGCCTGCCATTCCCTTGCATTGTACATTAACAATTTCAATAAAATCCACATTTGTGGGTTTTAATTTTTAGTATTCTGGGTTTTAGAGCGCAGCTCATTTGTGCGCCGCTGCTCTACTCTTAAACATCGGAAATCGGCGAAAAAAAATAAAATATTTTTATTTTCATATTGCATCAGGAAACATTTCCAATGGCCATATATTTGGCCATTGGCATGCTTCCTGCACTGGATGCAACCTTTATTTGGAGCTGTCATGGCTCCGTTTTGCTATTTGCAGAATGGTACTCAGTTGTCAACTGAGTACATTTCTGCAAATAACACTGCTCTTACTCGGACAGGTTGGGGTTTCCTGAATCGCAAATTTACCTCATTTGCATGCCTTTCGCCTGCAATTGAGGTAATTTGCATATCCCAGCCCTGTCTGTGTAAGAGCCGTTTTAGGAGCTCTCTTACACGTCCCTACAGGCTGTTCCTGGATTGCTCGTCAGACATGATGGCTGCATGGAGTCTTACTCTACTCTAAGACTCCGTGCAAGCCTTCGTGAATCCAGCCCAATCTTTTAAAAGTGGAACAACAGGCTTTGAAAAACCTATATTCTAATTCTGACATAATTATTCTTCCAGCAGATAAAGGTGGGCTGTGGTCATAATGGATGCCAGTTACTACTGGAATGAGGGAAATGAGCAATTGTCCAACCCTCAGAATTATATTAGAATGTCCACAGACCCCACACCTAAATTTAAGGCTGAGATTGATTCATTTTTGAATCAAGCAGTGGAAGAAGGAATTACTGATGTGAAGATGAAAGAACAACTCATGGTTCAGGATCCAGCCCAACAGTACCTTTATCTCTTGCCCAAAATTCACAAAAAATTGAGTAGACCCCCAGGAAGACCAATTGTTTCAGGACAGGGGTCTTTAACTGAACCTATTTCTGCTTTTTTGACACACTATTTAAAACCATTATTGTCAGGTGTCAGGGCAAGGATCAAGGATACTACAGAGTTTTTACAAAACATTTCGGACTCTCAATTGGAACCCAACCTGCTCATGTGTACACTTGATGTTAAATCCCTATATACCACTATCCCCCATTGGGTGGGATTACTTGCCTTAGAGTATTGGCTTAATAAAGCCAATTTATATGTACCAGGATTCAACACTCTTCTCACATGTTTGGCAGAACATGTATTGACTAAAAACGTTTTCTATTTCAGGAGGGAATGTTACTGGCAACAGCAAGGAACAGCTATGGGGGTCTCGTTTGCCACAATTTATGCTGACCTCTTTATGGGGTATCTGGAAGATCAGATTATATATGATGTCATGCATAACATTTACCTTTCAGAGATGGATATATGGAGACTTTTTTTAGATGATTGTTGGTTGGTTTGGTGTGGGGGTGTGGGCTATTTGTTAGAATTTCTGGAATACCTTAATGGCAATTGGTGGGGGATTGAATTTACTGTTAATTATTACAGTAATGAGATCAATTTCCTGGGTGTTAATATTTTGAGACAGGGGGATGGTGCACTTAAAACATCAGTATATAGGAAATACCCACAATACAATAATTTATTATATGCAACTAGTTTGCACCCACACACACCATCAACAGCATTCCTAAATTGCAGTTCATGAGAATTAGGATAATATGTTTTGCAGACATGGAATTTCAGAATGCTAGGAATGACCTTGAGGGTAGAGTTATTAACAGGGGATATAAGAGATCAGTAGTACAAAGGGCCAGTGATTGGGTGGCCAATTGTGAGAGATCCAGCTTATTGGAATATAAAGCTAAAACTCAAAAGGATGGATCTGGGACCATGAGGTTAGTTACAACATTTGGTAGTAATACACACTTATTACAGGATGTAGTCAATAAACATTGGAATATTCTTTGGGCTAATATAGATCTGGATCAATGTCTGCCTAAATAGATGTCAATTCTCTTTTAGAAGGGGAAGAACACTTACGTCTTATTTTGCTCATTACAAGAAAACCATTTTAGATTATGTTAACCAACATCAGCTTTCCCTATTGGGAGATAGGCTTGTTGGCTCACATCCTTGTGGACATTGCAGTTTGTGTAAACATATGTTCAAAACCTCATCTTTTAGTAGTAAAAATACTGGCAAAATGTTTGACATTTCATTTCTTGGGAATTGCAACTCTGATTGGGTAGTCGTCGCTCTGCCTTTTATGTAGGGCAGACCACCAGGCAATTAAGGAGTTGCATTTCAGAACATCTGAGTGACTTACGTCTTAAAAAATGACTAATGCATTGTATAGACATTGTCATTTACACAAAACTGCCACTTTTGGATTTGTCATTATTGACCAGGTAAAGGGAAATAGATCAACAAAACAAGGTTGGCACACTATACTAACCCAAAAGGAAAGAAAATGGTTATTAAGTCAGGCGCCCTATTTCATCCAGGACTTAATGATAAGTTATGAGGTCCTTTTTGTTAAGGACTCTTATTGATAACTTTATATGTAATAATAGGATATTAATACAAGTTTGGCTAAAACATCTGATATTACAAGTATAATGTTTATTTTGTTTAATGCTTTATATGTATTTGGAGGCTTAAATAGATAAATGGGGGAAGTGATGTCATAATTGGGGATATACAATATGTATAAAAACTGCTCCTGAATTATGAATGTTTTATCACTGAAGAAAGTTTGATACCGAAACCGGTCTGAAAGATGGGAAGGAATAAACATTGTTTAACTCTGAGTGCTGGCTTTTTCTTTTTTGTTTACTATACTGGTGATACTGCCATAACATTTGCTGTACTAAATTAGCTAATCAACAAGGAATGCTGGCAAACAGAAACAACAAGTTCATAGTTAATAAACATTCATTTCAATAGACCATTAAAAACCCTAGTCAAAATTCCCAATTGTTCCAAAGCACTGTCTCTTTAAGTGAATTTATCAAAATCACACAATAGGTATTTTACAGTGGAATCCAAAAGAAGGAGGCAGAAGAGAAACCAAGATTCTTTTACTCCACAGCAATGAGTGCTTCCATCTGAATTACATGGATTTCATCAGAAAAAATGGGCACTGTGCACACACCTCTTTAAATATAAATAACAAGTCACATGCCAAGTTAACAAAAAGCTAGTTGATTACTGTGCCCCCTCTGCAATTTAAAGACCCCTTTACAGTTTTTTGAAAAAAACATACACATTGTTAAGTCATAAAAATACAATCAATTTTTTTATGTCGCCCAAATACTTTCTAAGTAAAAACTCTAAAGCAGCTGTTATTAGTGTGCAAAACACACTAAGCCTTTAAAAATCTTAATAATTGAACAGGATTAGATAACAGAATATAACTGACAGAGTATAAATACTTGCACAGTGATTCCTTCACAGTTTATTTTTTGCAATTCAGGAAGCTTGCAATAGTCTGTGCAAGACAAGTGTTGTCTGCAGAAATGTACTCGGTTAGTAACCCAGTACATTTCTGAAAAATCCAAAACGGAGCTATGACAGCTCCAAATAAAGGCTGCAGATCATTGAGGAAGCATGCCAATGGCCAAGTATAAGGCCAGTGGCATTGCAAACAATGAAAAAAAATGAAAAAAACAATGTTTAATTTTTTTTTTGCCAATCTTGGCTGTTTAAGCATAGGGCAGCGGCACGCAAACGGGATCTGGGGAAAATAATAAAATAAATCTAAAATAAGCATTCTAACTAAAATCAGAATGCCACCATGCAAGTCAATGGCAGGCAGAAGACAACCTGGCCAGTGAGTAATGGTTGTCAAGAGGGGAGGCTCAGTGTGAGACATGTAACTATGCATTAGCAGGCAGTCCTATGCAAATGAGGGGAAGGATAGTGAATCCCAGTTTTCCCCAGCATGTGAGGCAGATCCCAACAGTGTAAGAGTATGAATAGCTGGGTGCAAGACTAGGATATAGGTGACATTATGGGGGGGGGGGTGTCAGGCATACTGTAAGTGGATTGGAGCCCTGTGGCTCAGGATTGCTCCTAGCTTAGCATAGCTAAGCTAGGGGGTGTGTCTAAACCTGCCTAGCACTCTTCACAAAGCCTAAGCGGATGTGCGCTCTGCACACCGGGTTCTAAAGAAAAAATAAAAGTAAACCAGGAAATAGCAGCTCTGTGCACATTTGAGCACTCAGTTCGTGCAGCACGCCCCTGGCCTTAAACAGGAAGGCAATGGGAAGGGAAAACAGCAGTAGGAAGGTAATCAAGGAGAACTAGCTTAGCTGGCAGGTGAAATGTATCAGAATCAGCCAATTACACAGGCAGCAGTCCAGCCCAGCCCAGAAAACTACTATAAACTAAGCAAACACCTTCCCCTCTGGTCTTTCCCACACTCTACACCACCGGTTTATACAAGTGGGAAAATTTTAACAAACAATCTTACAAAATGAGAAGGACTGCAGCAGGCAACATAGAACAACATGTGCAAGAGGCTGAGGGTGGTGAGGATGTGAATGATGCTGAACAACCCACAGTGAGGAGAATGAGAAGAGTGTACAGACCTAGGAGGTACATGAGCTGGAGATAGTGGAGCACTATAGGGTGGACAGAGACCTCCTACACCAAATTGTTGAGCTGTGCCAGCCACACCTGACACACCAAACTGACCGAGGAGAGCCCATCCCAGTGGATACCAAGGTATGTGTAGGCCTAGGTATACTAGCCACAGGTACCTCCCAAAGCACAACTGGGGATATCATGGGGATCTCACAGGCATCAGCATCCAGAGTATTCCACCAGTTCCTGGATGCCATGTCAACACATGCCAGTGAGCAAGTATATTTCCTCAACACATGTGATGTGTTGACCAGCAATGTGTGTCTCTTCCACCAAATAGCAGAATATCCTGCGGTCGTGGGTACAATAGACTGCATGCACATATGCATCAAAACACCACCCGGTGAGCAGGGTAGGGCCTACATCAACCACAGGGGCATCCCCTCCATTAATTGCCAGGTCATATGTATGCCCAGGGCATTATAATGAAAGTGTGTGCTGGCTGCCCTGGAAGCTATGATGCTTCATACATATGGCATCTGATGCAGCTGTACCAGAGATTTGCCAATATGGACATCCCCTACAGTCACCTAGTGGGGGATGCTTGGTACAAACTGGAGCCGTGGCTGATGACACCCATCAGAAATGCACACAGACCTGAACAAGAATGCCATAATGAGGCACACACACAGGCCAGACATATAATAGAGAGTGTGTTTGGGATGCTCAGGTCACGGTTCCGGTGTCTAGACACATCCGGAGGAGCCTTTCAGTATTCATCAGCTACATGTACCCAAATTGTTATGGTATGTGCTATGCTACACAATATGACCCTGCGGAACAGCTGCAGCAAGAACAGCATGGGGCAGGGCCACACAGCCCGCCACCAATGCCAAGGCCTGCACAGGCACAGAGTGACTCGGAGGAGGAACAACCTAAGCCTGCCCCAGTGGGCAGAAGGAGGCATGCCCAGTATGCCCTGGCCTTGGCAAAGAGGCAACGTATAGCACATGCACTGACACAGTAGGGACCCAGGGAATGACATCTCTCTCTGACTCGCACATACAGTAAAAGGGATGCCAAACATGACACTACCTGTGCTCAACCATGTATAGGGAGTGTACTATGTGCATCTGGCATAGACAGCCCTACAGCATCATCTGCAAGTCTGGCACACCCTCAAGTTAAGTCAATCAAACTACCAATTGCCAAATGGAGTAGAATGTATAACTATGGTATGGATGTGAGCATGCAAGGGAATTCGGTGGCTGAATGTTATGGCAGCAAAGAGTAGACACCCATAGTGACACCATGACATCTGTAACACATACAGGAGTCACCATAGTAGCCAGTACTACACAGGGTGACAAAACCCACTGCAGGAAATGGGCTGAGTGACATGTGTGTCAATAAGACCCACACATGCCTGTCAGGAAGGTTCACATACCCAATAACAATCTTAGCCAGCAGGACAGGTGTAGACAAACCCAAACAGAGCCTGTGCCATGTCCCCAGAATGATTTCTATGGTTAACCTCCCCCCCAGGCCTACACAGACAGCCCACAGCAGGGCAGGCAGTGGGATGTTAGTTCTGAAGGGTATGAAGTCAGACAATAATATGTAGGGCAACCAAAGCCACGATCTGTAGTACACTGGTATGCCTCTAGTCAGCATGATAGTTAGCAATACAGAATGAAACGTAGTACCTGACATACCAGTACAGTCATAGCAAATGTGTACAAGTGTCACGTGTGCCCCCCACATCCTACATAGTAATGTAATAACAGTCAGGTGTGCCCCCCCAACCCTGTGTAGAAATGTAGAAATAGTCAGATTTGCCCCCCCCCATCCTACATAGTAATGTAATAACAGTCAGGTGTGCCCCCCCCACTCCTGTGTAGAAATGTAGAAACAGTCAGGTGTGCCCCCCGCTATGCAGAAATGTTGTAGCAGTCAAAGCCAAATGATCGATGGATACCCTTGCAGAGACAGCATGCTACCTGTCAGTGTACATCACAAAGATCAGCACTGCAGCACAAACTACCTGGACATGATCCACACATTCAATACAGACAGCCATACTGGGCATGCTCACACACTTATGAAGGCAATGTCAGTCAACAACATACTGAAAGGTTATACTGGCCATGCTCACACACTTAAACACATGAAAGCCATGACTGCAAATACCAGTAGACCAGACATATCTGGCAGTTGCAATTGTTAATGCAGACACTCATCAGTATGTACCACTCATGCCTTGCACACACAGTGGATAGGAATATAGACATATATGTCAGGACAACACACTATAATAAGCCAAAGGTAGATGCACATAGATGTGTGGAAGAGGGTGACTGTGACAAGGAGCCATCTAGGCCTGTCCCACCCATCACACAGCCAAAGGGCCCCGGACACTTGAGGTGCAGATGTCACTTACTGCAGATAATAGCCACCAGTATCTGTCAGTATTACAGACTATGTGGTGCATGTGCCAGCTGTGCAACATGACTGTACAAAGGAAGTAGTCATCTAACAGCTGTATACACGTACCTGTGACATTTGACCCCATGTGTGCCCGCATGTGGCGTGTAAACCCCTAGATGAATGGGTTATGGCCCATGTACACTCTGCCCTCCCCATAGCCCTACTATGACAAGCCTGCTGAGGTCATCCAATGTGAAATACACCTTTGGGAGAGTAATAACCCAATTATCTCCATAGCGCATCTTGTAACTGCATACTACTGTAGTGTGATAAAGTACTTAGACAAGCGTTCTTACCACAAACCTGGCAACTGTGAGTGTGTGTGTTTGTGTGTGTGTGTCTGTCTGTCTCTGAGTGTGCAGAGAGCAATGCTTTTTAGGGTAGTCACACTCCTTACAATTCATATACTCAACTTTGCCAAGGCTGCTAATGTTACTAACCTAGAAATACATCTCTGGGAAGGTTGTAGCCCAGTAATCTCTGTAACGTGTCATGTAATTGCATATTGTTTTAGTGTGATAAAGTACTTAGATAGGAGTTCTAACCCCACACTTAGCAACTGTGTGTGTGTCTGTCTGTCCATGTAGAGAGCAATGCTTTTTAGGGTACTCACACGACTTACAATGCATATACTCAACTTTGGCAAGGCTGCTGATGTCATCCAATGTGATATAAAGTATTTAGACAGGAGTTCTAACCATAAACCTGGCAACTGTGAGTGTGTGTGTTTGTGTGCATGTCTGTCTGTCTCTGAGTGTGTAGAGAGCAATGCGTTTTAGGGTACTCACTCTCCTTACAATTCATATACTCAACTTTACCAAGGCTGCTGATGTCATCAACCTAGAAATATACCTCTGGGAAGGGTATAGCCCAGTAATCTCCGTAGCATGTCCTGAAACTGTGTAGTGTGATACAGTACTTAGATAGGAGTTCTAACTCCAAATTTAGCAACTTTGTGTGTGTGTCTGTCTGTATAGACAGCAATGCTTTTTAGTTTATTCACACACCTTACAATGCATATACTCAACTTTGGCAAGGCTGCTGATGTCATCCAATGTGATATACTCCTTTGGGGAAAGAGTACGGTGGTAATCTCCATGGCACATGCTATAATTGCATAGTGCTGTAGTGAGATAAACTAGTTAGGTAGGAGTTCAATCCCCAGACATTTTAAGTGTGAATGTTTGTATGTGTTCCTTTGTCAGAGTAGGGAGCAATGTTTTTGAGGCAATTCACAGGAACTACAGCCTCCATTTCCCTATTTTGGCATGTCTGCTGACATCATCAACTGTGAAATACACCTTTGGGGTAGAACTATTCCAGTAATCTCCGTGGCGCGTGCTATAACTGTGTAGTGTGAGAAAATAGGTAGGTGTTCTAACCCCATACATGGCAAGTGTGTGTGTCTGTCTCTGACTGTGTAAAGAGCAATGCTTTTTATGGTAGTCACACGGTGGTGCAGTGGTAGCATTGTTGCCTCACAGCAAGAGGTTCTCCCGTTCGATTCTCAGCTGGAGTGCTGGGAGTTACTTCTGTGTGGAGTCTGCATGTCCTCCCCATGGTTGGGTGGCGTTTGAAAGACATGCGTAAATGGGCATACCTTCGTTGAAGGTTGGACATTGAGATGGCACCTCAGTGTTCGTGAAAATCTACTGCCAATCATTAGCAGACCGGAGTTCAGCTGTGGTGACCCCTAACCAGGAAAAGCCAAAAGACAAACAACAACAACAGCAACACTCCTTACAATTCATATACTCAACTTTACCAAGGCTGCTGATGTCACCAGCCTAGAAATACACCTCTGGGAAGGTTATAACCCGATAATCTCCGTAGTGTGTCCTGTAAGTGCGTACTGTTGCAGTGTGATAAAGTATATAGATAGGAGTTCTAACCCTAGACTTGGCAATTGTGAGTTTGTGTGTTTGACTGTGTAGAGAGCGATGCTCTTTAGGGTACTCACACTCCTTACAATTCATGTGCTCAACTTTGCCAAGGCTGCTGATGTCACCAACATAAACATAGACCTCTGGGAAGGTTATAGCCCAGTAATCCCTGCAGTGCATCCGGTAACTGTGTACTGCTGGAGTGTGGCAGTTCTGCATGTGTTGTGTGTGTGTTCTAATGTCTGTGTACGGAGCAATGCAATATAGGCTAGTCACACACAGTACATATGAAATGCCCTACTTTGGTAATCCTGCTGATATCACCCATTGTGAAATACACCTTTGGGGAAAGAATACTCCAGTAATGTCTGTGGCGTATACTATAACTGTGTAATGCTGTAGTGTAATAAACTAGTTAGGTAGGAGTTCTACTCCAAGACATGACAGGCATGTGTGTGTGTGTTTGTAGCTCATATCCTGTGTAGAGGGGTGTGTGAATGTGTGACACCCATGGCCAATGTGGAGTGGGTTTTGCATATTCCTTCTATGTTGGCCCTACTATGTATCACAATGTCAACTGTACTGGGATAACAGATGTAAAATAGCAGAGAGGCTGGGGTGCAGAGCCATACCCATACATGTGACATCAAGGCCAAGCAATGACAGTTAGCAACCCCAGTACTACCCTCTCTACCCATGTGTTATACTCATACATGCCAAGGCAACAGCCAATATGTGGGTAGTACACTGCATATTAGCCACAAATAGTGACTATGGAGTGATAGCAGTGGGCTACAGAGGCCATGTCACCTTGCCCATCTGTCCAATGTGCACGTACATGCAGACAATGCACCTCCCCCATGTTCCCCAATGGACACCTGCACCACCTGTGGTTTCTTCACATGTGACCCACAATGGACTGCCTGATAACATGCCCTGTATGGACAGATGCATCTGACACCAGGGCATGCTGTTAGCATGCTATAAATGTAGATGCAGGGTAAACCTGCTGCCCATTACCAGTTCCTGCCACAGGTGGGCAAGATTGGCACATCTGATGATAATCTGTGTTCACAACATGGGCAAGACACCCCAGGTACAGTTCCACATGTCACTGTTCATGCATGTGGGAAGTGTGCACATTCTTGACACCATCCATGTCATGGACTAAGGAACACATACATGGCAGGTGATGCACAGCTTTGGCCGCACACAATAGTCACCCAGGTGACTGGATGGGGGATACAATACCTACCTGTGTGGGCAAATGCAGAAACTGCAGCCCTGATCCACAATGCAGACCATTGTCATGTGGCCTGATGCCAAGGTATACTCATCACCTACCCTTGTATAGCCTGCTGGCACAGTTGACCACCACACACCCGTGCAGATATGCACCCATGCATGTCAGTACTGGCACCCAGTGTGTATGTGTGTGTATGTTGCATGGTGCGTATGGCCACATCCACACTCACTACAGCCCCCATGGGCATACTGAAGCATGCTGTCCATTGTCTGACACCTCCTCATACTCTTTGCCCTTACTACCTCCGTATGTCCCGTGTGGTGCATGTGATACCTGCACAGTGATGTGTTGTGACAATCCCACTACTGATGAGTTGTACTCCTGGCCCTGCCAAGTGTGTCAATGTGTGTGCGTCCCTGTAAGACTGTGTCTGTGTTGACGCTGGCACCTGTTCATGCAGACAGGCATGTGTACATCATCTATCTCATATGTACTGTATCCCTGTTGCAGATGTCATTCACCATCACATATATGTCCTGAGTGCTCCACAGCAGGTAACCCATGTGGCACATCCAATAACTGCATTTAACCATGATAGCACAACATTGTTGTCGGGGGTTTGAAACCCTGTGCTGGTAGGTGTGTGACACAAACATGCTACAGTTTTACTCACCCACCCCTTCCTGACAGGTATTTGCCTCTGTCTGCCTCTCCCACCCCCTCTCTTGTGGATGTGGTGACCCACACCTGCTATGCTTAGGCAGCAGCATGTGTATTTTAAGTGATGCTCATGATCAGCTGATGGCCTCTGCATAAATTGCAGCCCTTCCCTAGCTGATTGCATGTGGGACAGCTGTGATAATATTCTCATAGCCAATTGCATGGAAACACACACAAATATCTAGGAACATCATGGTGGTGTTGGCCCTTTTAATTCACTGTGAGCAGGAACTAGATCTGTTGTTTGGCAAACAGCATCTCAGATGGATTAGGGATTTACCTCTAACAACATACACTGTGGAAAGAGGGCAACAAACAGGAGGGGGATGTGCCTGACCTGACTACAGAATGTAAGTGGTGCTATACTGCATTTGGAGAAATGTTGGTTTAACAGTGTTCATCTGGATATGGATGTTGTGCATGTTGCAATACGTGCCATGTCAGTTCCATGTATATGAGGAATCCCCATCTGCAGGGTCATCTGCAGACTGGCCAGTGTTGTGCCTTTGGTTTCATGTTTTAGCCACAGAGAATCTATCTGTGGACTGCAGAAGATAGTGTGAGGATTGCAATCTGTAGATGGTTTAGGCCGTGACAGTTACTGACTTCTTAACCCTCATAGAACATATGTTGCAATTAACCCTGTTACAACAGTAAATGTATGAGGGCATCACAGCAACATGTCAATATTGGCCCTGTGTATGTGCTTCCAGCTACACCTCTGTCAACCTTTATACATATGTCATGCATGAAGTGGTGCATATGTGCCATATACCATAATTAGTGTCATCATATCTGATAACAAGCCAATGATATATCAGACTGTACACATGTTATGTACAGTAGGGGTTATATTTCATGGCATAACATGGACATTCTGTGGATGATTGTACAGTACTGAGGTCTGTGTACTTATGGTGAATGTAGGCAGTGTGCATATTGTTAATATGTGCTTTAGCCTGTGTACAGACTGTGGTAGATGTCATTGCTCTAGCTCCCTTCCTATCTGATGTTACATGCTGCCCCACTGCATGGTACCATGTTGGTGTACATGTTCATACGGCCATACACACATGTCTATATATATATTTACACATGTCATATATAGATATGTTATATCTGTTTACAGATTAATATATTTCCACACATGCATCTAGATGATGGTATACATTCTCTGTACTGTCGCATTACTGGACTGGATGATATGTTTGTGAAAACATCAGGATTATGCATATCTGCCATTGCTTAGTGGTTAATCACTTTGTGTATGGTTTGCAGGGTCCTTAGTTTGAGCCTTGCAGGAGCTGTTTTGTTTTGTTGCTGGCAGAACATGGGCCATTAGATACAGACAGCTTTAGAAAATTTCTAGCAGTTGTAAGCGGGTCTGCATCTTGGTAAGCACTGCCTACACAGGTAAAGCAATATAGAAGCTAACTGACTGCAAGTTACTGTAACCACAACTGTGTGCCTATCCATATGATAGCCAGAGGATTGGCTGTTAGGTTTTGTCTGTGCACCACATATGTATTGTCCCAGATATATCAGTGGCATTCTGTCTGTTGAGTGCTATCAGTACATGGCTGCATCCATTTGTATTTCAATGTCGTATTCCTGCATAAGGGTATGTTACAAAAAAATCCTGTAACACCAGCAATTTCCAGGGTGTGTAACAGCAATAATGCAAATATGGCCCTATGTTCCTGCCTCTGTCCTCCACATATATGCCAGTCTTTGTCCTGCTGTGATACAGACAGGGGTTGTTAGGTAAAGGCATATCATTATTTATTGCTAACATTACTGCTATCATCCCAGTCATGTCATGGACTCCCACACCAACTGTTGGGCAAAGACCATATATATGGGGGCAAAAGCTGGACAACACATATGTACCCTTGTACATTCCAGAGGTCAGTGTGTGGTACACAGTTCTCCTTGCCCTTGAACAGCCATTTATGGGGGAAGGTTCAATGCCATTAACCTAGGCTGAGACACCTTTTCAGGGACATAAGAGTTAAGACAAGGGTCATTCAGTGTGATAGTGAGTTGTTAGGTTAAGCAATGTTATATACAAGATACTGTGACATTACCACAAGTGCTACATTTCCCCCTAGGGCTTGACTACAGGGTGTAATTGGAGGCTGCTAAACTACATTTGTAATTGTTGATAGTTACTTATCTTGAAGGCAAACCTGGTCTCTACTGTTGTACTAATTGAAGGCCTTGGCCTGGACAGCATAGTATGGTATATATCCGCATTGCTCACATCTACTGTTTTGTGTGGGGCTAGCATTCATCACTGATTACTTATTTCAAAATTTATGTGGTGTAAGTACTGGCATACATTATTGTATAGTAAACAAATAAGGTTTTCTGTGTATACATACCTGTGTGTCTAGTCATGTCCTTTGAATTGTGGGTGGGTATAAGTTTAATGTAAGTATTCTCATTTGTGGGAATGGTTGCCATACTACACATTTCACAGGTGCCAGTTACAGGGCTTGTGGCTGAGGGATATACTTTGCACCCAGTAGTTCCACACT
Organism: Protopterus annectens; assembly: GCF_019279795.1. Classification (NCBI taxonomy): domain Eukaryota; kingdom Metazoa; phylum Chordata; order Ceratodontiformes; family Protopteridae; genus Protopterus; species Protopterus annectens. The sequence continues at coordinate 655,809,798 of NC_056737.1, read as the reverse complement.
ACTTCTACATATGTATAGCTACTAATACTTTTTGTATGTGTATATGTGTATGTAACTACATATATCTCATATAGCTATATCTATCTATCTATATATATATATATATATATATATATATATATATATATATATATATATATATATGTGTGTGTATCTATATACATACATATGAACATATTTATCTATCTATATACAATTGATGTTATATGATTATTTGTGAGTCATACATGCATACACACACACATATATATATATATATATATATATATATATATATATATATATATATATATACACACATATAGCTGTCTATCTGTCTACATTTACAGATATATATCTGTCCATATGTCTATGCATGTTCGGCTCATATTTTGGCCTGTACCTCTTTCTCTTGGCAATTGACATGGATAATCGCATCATTGAATTCAGTAACTAGTGCCAACACTTTTGTGTTTCAGACTTCATCTCCTTCTACATATGTGTTCTAATAGATATAACTGTGTAAATAGCAACATTTTAAGTATATTAGAGCAGTAGTTGACATATATCCTTATTTGTACCCACATTGTAGCACACTTTGTCCAGACTTCTTGCATTAACAGGTTGTGTGGCATGATATTACTACCTTTCATGTACTGTTGACTGATTGTGCTGGATGATATGTTTGTGAAAACATCAGGGTTATGGATATCTGCTATGGTTTAGTGGTAAATCGCTTTGTGTATGTAGTGCAGGGTCTTGGGTTCAAGACTTTCAGAGGCAGTTTATTTTGTTGCTGGCCAGAACATGGGCCATTGGTTACAGAATGATTAAGGCGCTTTAAAGCAGTTTTAAGCAGGTTTGCATGGAGCTAAGCATAGCCAACGTTTGGTTACAATAACTTACAGTCAGTTAGCTTCTATATTGCTTAACCTGTGTAGGCAGTGCTTACCCCCGCGCAAACAGGCTGAAACCCACTTACTGCTGCTTAAAAGTGCCTACTAATGCATACCCCATGCTAATTTCTTTAAAAGAAAAGATAAAGGGGTGATATGAAAGTGGTGAAAAAGGGGCACAAAGAGAGAGAGACAGTAGGCAAGATAGCTAGGGATGTGCAGGAAGGGTGTAGGGAAGGTCCATAGCTGCCCATTTCTTCTACAGCAACAGCTATGCATATGCAATACATTTGGAGGTACATATGAGCACTCCGACCCCTGGGAGAGGGATGACGACAACAATAATATGTTTTGATGCCAATTAGACCAGATTACATGTGTCCAGTGGACATGTGTGCAAAATGGACAGCTATGTATTGGGCGTGATTTATTTTGGAAACAGATTGTCCTTTTTTTTTTTTTTTAGGTGAGAGTGGGATGTTGGGGAAGGAGAGTAGGTATACTCAGGGGGTATAAGTTGGGTAGGATGACAGACAAGATAGACAAGACAGCATATAGGGGCAGTATATGACACATGTGGGGGGAACACCTTGGATGGGGAGGGGTTTTTGGAAGTTGCAAGCCCATGGCCCCCCAAATGGAAACAGTGGGACTAAGGTCCCCACCCATGGGGAGTCACCACTGCACCTTCATGGCTCCAAAGGTGGCTGTGCTGGGGGCTGTGTAGGAGGGGCAGATTCACCCTCTAATTGCACCACTCAGCCCTCAAGCTGGAGTAGCCAGTCTCAAAACTCCATATCGAGCTCCCTATGCACCACAGCCTGGACCTGATGATGAGTGACATGTTCCTCTCCATGCCCTCTCCCAGGGGGGGCAAGCCCCATCCCCTGTGGTGGTTCCACGCAATGGTGGCGCAGGGCCAATGGAGGAGGAGGTCCCAGACTGGGCACCAGATGTGCTGGTGCCCAGTGCCATGGCCAGCTGAGGTGGGGCAGGTGGGTCCGCTGGGACAAGCCTTGCCATACGAGCTATGTTTGTAGCAGGTTTATGACAGATATGGGTTAGTAATAGTCAACAGTATTCAGGATTAGTTATAACAGCATGCATAGGCATTCCCATTAACCCAAAACACCAGATATAACACAGTTGTAGAGCAAGCAGAACATATGCATATATGGAACAACAGTGGCCATTACAACAGCATGCAGGTTTCATTGACAGCAACAAGCCACCAATATGGGTGTATTTTAACATAGCACATGCATAGAAACAAATGTGAATATTTATAAACCATTAGAACATATGTCCCAACATAAGTCTGGAGTGTATACATACCGGTTGAGGTGTGTCATTATGTTATTTTTGCACATATGGTAGGGGTGAGAGAAAGATTCATTTAACAACTTATATAACCTTGTAGTTTTCACAACATTCTCACTACACTGATCTGTCCCTTAGATGTATTATTACACAACCCAATGGCTTTATATTGTACACTGGTATGTTTATAGATTATTATATACGTGACCTGTATCTTACATACAGGCATGACAAGATACAGGTGTTAATGCAACATATGTTGAGAATTGCTCTCATACACTTTGGGTGAGGTGCTAGAATGATGTATGTACATGTCTGACTATCAGTTATATGTCATTAACAGCTGCCTTCATTTCTTGGATCATCACACAGATTTTTCAGGGGTACAGAGTAAAGGGCTAGTGATGTGGGCCATTTATCTGGACATGCTGGACAGATTGGAACAGTTGCGTGGTATGGATATTCGTGCAATGTTCTATTTGAGCCTTCTTGCAAATTCTGCACAGTTGGGTGTAATTATGCATACAGCTTTCTATCTGAACATTGTAACAAAATCTGTACAGTTCTGGGGTATGATTATGCATACGACTTACTAGCACTCCCAGGATTCAAACCCCTGCTGTGTGTGACAAATAAAATTACAGTTAACATCACAGTACACTGTGCTATCAGGGATCTGATGTGAAGCTTTCTACTGTTTTCTGTGTAAGTCTCCCTCACTTGTACAATATGACTGACCTCTTGGCACTTCCAACATTGTTATACAGAACTTCAAACACATTTTATCTGCATACCACAGTGTGCGTAACACTGCTTAATACAACAGTACTATGTATAGTATGCAACAGTTCAGCAACATATGACAGAAGAGTAAACAGAAGCACTCCAGGGTTTATACCTTTATTCACAGGATATTACACATTTATTTCTACTGGTACGACACTTTCTAAGGCTCTTATATTTATTTGTTCTGACAGTACATGCTGAATGATTACTAACCTGCCTCACGACACAGCCTTTGCAACCTAGCATCATGAGCTTGCTGGTTCACAGTCCGCACATCTGCAGCTCTCAGAGAAATACAGTGGTATTTAGCCATACCTATCCATAGTATACACAAGCTAGGCAATTATTAACTACTTAGTAGAATGAGTGCTTACTCAGTACTGGTGCATTAAGCATCTTCTGAGACTTCTGGATCTACTGTTCCAGTACATCCTCCCTCCATCACTTCAAGTCAGCATGGTGGTGCCTGACCTGCTCACCAGTCCGGGAGATACCTGTGGCACTGGTGAGGTCACGGGCAAGACTGTCCCAGGCCTCCATTTTATACTGTGAGCCCTGGTACTTGCCCTGCAGTAGTCTCTGCTCATGGTGTTTTACCAGGAGCCATACTATGAATTTTGACTCCTGGATGCCCCAGTGCTGGCTCTAAGTCGAGTGCCTTCACCCACACCAGCCATTCTGCCTGCAGTAGGAAGCTACAGCCAGTTATGGGAAGTATTCCCACCTGTGGGGTTTAAATATGGCCAGTTACCCACACTTTTCCCTGATTGGCTGGTTTTGAAAAGGCTAAGCTATGGGCACACCTGCTTACCTAGGGTTGGCAGTGCTTAAAGAGGTATACCACTAGGCAGATTGAATTGTCTCTCCTACACATTGCTTACACTTACTGAGTTGAGCTGTGCTGCAGTTAGCATTGCTTAATAGTTAATTAGCACTATATTTGCCTTTTGGCAGTGATTTCCTATTCATTACAGGTTATATATATGTCTGGTATCCGTGATTCATGTGTACATACACTGTATGGCATCCTGGAGACTTCTACACTTTATTACAATAACACCTCAGATCTATGCTTACTGCAGTACTCCAGTTTTATATATATATATATATATATATATATATATATATATATATATATATATATATATATATATATATGTTCTGTGGCAGGTTATACAACATCACACTGTACATAGATTCAGTTCACATGTTTGGTTTGATTTTCCTGTGGTGATGATTAGTTTGCTGATACCTCACTTGTATGTATTGCTATGATGGCTTAGTGGTTAACTACATTGACAATGATATACAGGGCCCTGAGTGCGAGCATTGCAGAAGCTGTTTATTTTATTGCTGGGCAGAACACCAGCTGTTGGATACAGTGTAATCAAGGGACATTTGAGAGGTTGTACGTGGGTGTGCATGTTTTTGCACAGACCTAATCAATGCTAACCTCTGGGTGCATTTTCTTACACTCAGTTAGCTTCTCCTTTGCTTAATCAATGTAGGCAATGCTTACCCCCGCGCAAACACATGTACACATGCTTACAACTGCTTATCTATGCTTACTACTGCTTATTTGTGCTTATACCTGCTTACTAGTGCCTTAGTCATTATGACACTGAGACTTCACATGTGCATTTAATGCAGTACTCCTGTTCAAATAAAAATGTTATTTAGTAGGTTATACAGCAAAATTATGTTGATATACAGATTTCCCAAGGAAAATGGAATGTGATGCGGTGCGACTCAAACTGGGAATACCTGTCCACTACACTATTGCTGTTCTGCTTCATTTGCATATGTGTACCTTAATGTCATACCCATTCTCCCTTTGCCCTGCCCCCGAACTGCGCGTACACAGCATCCATCCATTCTCCAGTTGCTAGCCCTGCCATACCATGCCTCCACACATTTCCCTCTCTGCATGTCTTGTTACTCCTCCATTATACTGTCTCGATGCAGCCTTCTGCAGGCTCTTCATCCAGTTAGTCCATGTACGATTGAGACTCCCCTTGATCCTCTTCCTATACTACAGAGTCTGGTTCGTCCCACCAGAGACGGACCTGTTGTTGTGTCACAAGTAGACTTTGCTGCTCTACACTGTTTCTCCTACTGGTAGCATCCTGCAAGGGATTTGAGATGCAGCAGCGTGCTCACACACCGGACCAGCCTCATCTCCCAGTTGCGAGGATGAAGCATGCCCTCATGGCGTGCCCCATTTTTCATTCCTCTCTTCAGTATTATGCAAGACCTACTGTTCTCACAGTTTGTGTGGACAGGCAGTGTTCATTGATACTCATAGACTGTTCAGAATACTGTGATTGAGCAATGTGCACATGGTTGCTGGCATTAATCTGCATACTTACATACATTTCCTATACTGTTAATTGCCTGTGCTGGATGTTATGTTCGTGATAGCAGCTGATTGTCTATCTGCCATGCCTTTGTGGTAACTCACTTGGACTATAGTGTGCTGGGTGGGGGGGACCTGGGAGTGCTGATCATTTTGTTATTGGGCACGATGAGAGCTGTTGCATACAGAGTGGGTAAGGCACTGTGGAGGAAGTGTCGGCGGGTATGCGCTGGTGTACTTGAGGCTCAGTCTGTGTGACCTCTGGTTATGGCGTCTTACACTGGGTTGGCCTCTACATTGCTTAACCAGTGTGGGCATTGCTTACCGCTGCCCAAACAAGTGTAATCCCGCTTGCTGCCGCATACCCACATGCTGCTTCATTAACATGTTGGTATGATACATGCTTAGGTCAGGTGTATATGTCACGTATGACTGTTGACGAAGGTCAGTGAAAGGTGAAATGGGATTCCAATTTAGTGGTTTGGATAGGTTACACACAGGTATTTGGGTTAGTTTTAGTTATGCCATATCTGTGTTGTAGAGTAGATGTGAATAATGAAGGTGTAGGTAGGTAGGGGGAGGGGGGGGCATTTTAACTGTATAGTAAGCCGTTGGACTGATTGCTGGGGGAGCAGTAGTGCATGTTTGCAGGATGCTGGGATTTGTATGTGAGGCAGGACAGGAGGTGTCGGTGCCACTAGTTGGGCTAGGGGTATGGAGTGTTAGTTGTGGGGGGGTGGACTTTGCCAGGTGGTGAACAGATAGTGATCCAGTTATGTTTGAGGTTTCCCTTCATGTGTTATTTGCATGTGTCATGTGGGACAGCTGCGGTAATTCACGTGGGTTGGGGGTTCCAGATTCTGCTAATATAGTTGTGATGAGGGTGTCAGCTACTTGTGACTGTTAACATTACCAGTCATGAAACAGGGGTCGATAGGTAAGTAGTGTTATTGGGCCACACAGAGGGGCTGATAGTAAGGGACATTTCCAGGGATGTGCAGGACTGCTGATGGGAAGGTCCGCATATGGCCATTTCATCTGCAGTGACAGCTGTGTATATACCCTGCATTTGGGGGTAGGTTTGGACACTCACACCCCTGGGTGGGGGGAGGACAGCAATAATAACTTGTGATGCCACTTAGTTTGGCTTACATGCCTACAGTGGGGTGTTGCGACCATGTGTTCTTTGGTGTCATTTAGTGGGTTTGCAACAACACATCTGGTTATACCATCCTTTGCCATGTAAACTAGGCTTTGCTGCAGTGGGACTCGTACTGGGCATGGCTGCTCGTTAGGCATCATCTCTGCCCAATGCACACTATTGCTTACATCCCTGGGCGATCCACATAGAACCGCTCCAGCCAACACTTGCATGGCTAGGCCCATACTTACATACCCATAGTTCTCAACCCACACATCCTCTTCAGCACTCTTCCTTACTCCAGGTGCAGGTTGGGTTTAAACACACCAATACACACTGCCCACTCTCTGCTTCTCGGGACCCATCATGTACATCATCTCACCCTATGGGTCATTAGGCTTCCCCACCCTTGTAGTCCGGGAACATGCGTGCCCTGCCATAGGTTATCCATGTAATGGCTGGAAGCCCAAATAGCCATTACATTTTTGGGCTGTTTCGAAAGGGACATTCTTGTCTTTGTTTCAAGATTAGACTTGGCGGGTCTCTCCCAATGGTAGTATCCTGCCTGTAGTCTAGGAAGCAATGGTTTGTATACTTTTATTATGTGTTTGTATGTTTCACCTGTCTAGCTGGGGGGAGTTGATGCTACGTGTTACATGTATGTTGATTGGTCTCCTCACCCCCATTGGCACGGCCTGTGAACATATGTAAGTCTTAATTGCTGTATCATATCCTACCTATATATCGCTGTATGTTTACACACACACACACACACACACACACACACACACACACACACATATATATATATATATATATATATATATATATATATATGCATTGCTGTATATATATATATATATATATATATATATATATATATATATATATATATCTATGTATATATATATATAAATATATATGTATATATATATATATATATATATATATATACATATATGCATTGCTGTATATATATATATATATATATATATATATATTATATATCACATGTGGATGTATAGGTGTCTGCATATGTATATATCTATATGTGGGTATCTATATATATATATGTCTGTCTATGTATGTCTACATTTGTGCTACACACACACACATACCTCTACATATGTAGCTACATATTCTGTCATGTTTCCTGTTATTGCTGGGTACTGTTTTGTGTGCATACCGGCCAACCTTGTGTGCCACATATGCTTTGCGATACCTACAACTAAATCCAGTAGTATACACAGAGTCACACATGAAATCTATTGTTAGTACCAGGTAATCATTCGTCCCATGCGGGACAGCCCATACATTGTGTATACAACTTTTTTCTACACCCAGAATTGCATAGGTACCCATGGCTATGTGCATGGACTACAGTGTATGCCAGACCTATGATACTTGGGTCAAGGCAACATACGGGATGGGTCCCGAGGGGGTGTGTGTGAAGGGGGAGGCAATGTGTGGTAGCTACGGGCTGGTAACCAGGGTTGAGATGGTGGCTGTGTGTGTGCAGTGGGTGGAGGATAGCGGAATTGTGGGTAATGAATATATGGGTCGGGGATGACCTTGGTTGGATGGGCCTGTACTGCTCGGGCTGCCTAGTGGGTGCGGGAGAGAGAGATGTGATGTCAACATGTGGAACATGACCGAGGGCTAATTTAAATCCCTATTTCAATGACACACATACATTACATTGAGCTTGGTAGTGTTTTGCAGGATGGACGTGTTTGTCTGGGTGGGGGTTATGCCAATTCATATGTGACATATCTTGTTTGGGGCCTATCAAGGCCTTTCACGGTGCATGTGGACATATATGTGTCTGTTAATCTACCATTGCTATCTACAGATGTCTGGCCATATATATCTCTGTGGGTGTATATATTTGCTTAGATATTTCTAACTCTGTCTGTATATACCTATGGGGACATTTATCTGCGTACATATGGGTAACTTGCTGTGCATATGTAAATGTATGGATGTTGACATATATATGTGTAGTTGTTGGCATTTCCATGTGTATCTGTTCATATATTTGTATATATCTCTGGATATTTATATATAGACATATATATATATATGTGTATATATATATATATATATATATATATATATATATATATATATATGTGTGTGTGTGTGTGTGTGTGTGTGTGTGTGTGTGTGTGTGACTACACCTATAGATATGTTGTATCCATTTAGATAGTAATATATTTGCACACACATGTCCATCTGGCTGTAGGTATACATTCTCTGTGCTGTTTAATGACTGGACTGGATATGTTTATGACAACATCGATGTTTTTTGTATCTGTCTGGCTTAGAAGTAGATCCCTCTGTCTATGGTCAGTGCTCTTGGTTCACGCCTTGCAAGAGCTGCTTATTTTGTGCAGGGTTCTTGGTTCATGCCTTGCAAGAGCTGCTTATTTTGTTGGTGATGTAGAACACCAGCTGTTGGATACTGAGTGATTAAGGCACTTTAAAGCAGTTGTAAGCGGGTTTGTGTGGGTTTGCACGAAGGTAAGCACTGCCAACTTCTGGTTACAGTGCCTTACACTCAGTTGGCTTCTACTTTGCTTAATCTGTGTAGGTAATGCTTACCCCTGTGCAACCGCACTTCAACACGCTTACTAGTGCTTATATATTTGTACTTAGACCTGCTTACTAGTGCCTTGTTCATTATGATGCTGACACTTCACACGTGCATTTAATGCAGTACTCCATTTCACATTTACATGTTATTTAGGAGGTTATACAGCAAACGATGTGAAAAAATTGTTCATATACAGATTTCACATGGAAAATGGTATATGGTGTAGTGAGACTTAGGCGGATGCTCTGCCCACTACACTATTGCTGTGTTGCTTCATTTACATATATCTTCCTTGTTATCCTCTTCAGCCTTTTAAGCTGCTTTAACCGTACCTAAGCGATGGGCACACTTGCACACCTACTGTTAGCTGTACTCAAATTTAAATAAATATAGTGGGTTTTTTTTGGTTTATTTATATGTCCTGTTGCTGTTGTACACATGGGAGAATGTTGGTTGGGATATGCGGACACCTATGGGAGGCCTTGCTCATTTATTTCCACTTTCTTCTGTTCTATATTGCATGGGCATGTTTATTCTGAGAGCTCTGCTCTCAGACACGTCCCCTGCACTCGTACACGCTCTGTGTCGGATTGTGAGTTCAGGCAGCGCGCCTTCATTAATATGCATGGTGTGCTGCTATCATCCTCCTAAACTGCCACTTCCGTGCAGCACTAGACTAGTCCTGCATGGAAGATTAGTAAATCTGGGGGAATGTTTTGTGCAAAAGATTCTGAGTAACCGCTATTCTTTAACATACCTCAAAGTTTTTCACATTCTTTTGCATATACTTGGTCATCTGTGACCATTCTTGCCACCCTAACATACTGCCCTTCACAAGGGATTTCTTTTGGTGTATAGGATGAGAACTCTCATAATGAAGAAGGGAATTTGAGTATGTTGGTTTTCTATATAAGGTTGATACAAACGTGTACAGTACTGTGTTCTTATAAATACTCACACCTAAATAGTTTAATTTTTGTTCCTGGACCTCCATTTTAAACCTTAAAAAATAATTGAATTTACATACTGAAAAATTCATCCAGCCTACTAAGGTTTTCTTTCCAAAAAATAATATCATCCTGGTACCTACCATACAAAATTCAAGAATCTTTGAATTTACAACTGAGTACATGAAGTTATTCCCATTGGGCAAGAACAATATTGGCAACAATAGGGGCACTTATTGTCCCCACTGCCACTCCTTGGGTCTGTTTGAATAACTAATTTTCAAAAATTAGAAAATTGTTTTCCAAGACCACTTCCATGAAGGACCTAAGTATGAACAACTTAGCTGAAGTTAAATCTGAGTTTTCTGACAGGAACTCAAGAAACAAGTGCAGTCTTTCTTGATGGGGAATAACTGTGTACATATCACAGACACTGATAGTATCAAACCATAGGTCATCAGAGTAAAATTTATTAGTTATTTTTGATTAAATATCCCATGAGTCCTTATATAAATAGCCAGATTTATCCAGTATCCTTTAGAGTCACACCTTGTAGGAAAGACTGCATCACAGTAATATGCAGCAATTACTACATAATGGATTATGAAGATCACATGGTTCTAGCAATCACTCCAAACAATGCAGATGATATGGCCTTAGAAGTTTCATCCCTTTGCAGTTGCTAGAGGCATTAAAGAAGGTTCAGCAAATACATATTAACAAACTGCAACATATTTAGACTATACTAGAAATCCAGGCCTATTAAATTAATTATTTCATTATCACCTATGAGGTGTGCAATGTCACGCCTCTACCAGCATCCACACATCTAGCATTCCAGAATATTTTCTGAAAAAAAAAAATATTTTGTGAACAAGAAAATCTATTAAAACTATAGAAATAACAGTAAGAAAAATCCTTTACACTGATAATAGTGAAATCATAGTTTTCTGCAATATAATGCACACAAATCCAAAATTATATTATTTCTAGACATTCCCAAACAAATTTCCATATCTTAAAAGTTATACAACCTAGACATATACTGTTAGAACATTTTTGTTAACCAGACATAAGCTTTCAGCTAACAACACATCCTCTATAAGTGCGTGTTTATTGAGATTTTTACAGAAATATGGAAACATATGTTTAATTGTCAATTAGCAATGCAAATAATACTGGATATCTCTTAGGATATGCCACTTGCAGTGCAAAGATCAAAGGCAGTTTTCTCCAACATCTATAGTTTCACTTCATGTCGTGCAACAATCTATAACAGTTTGTAAGTAATTTTGTTTTTGAAGTACTAAGTACATCTAGAAATATTGCTTATTTTCATAATTACTAACAAACTAGCAATAGTTCCAGTATAGTGTGGTATAAACCAAGATTGTAGACTAATGACAGGTGAGGGAATCAAACCCATGACTACAGGAAGTATCTCTTTAACACCTCCTACTATTACGTATCTGAACTAAGTGCTAGTAAAGGTGTTGCAGCCCAAACACAATCCATTTTACACCTCTGTGCCTGCCAAAAAAAAAAGCTAAACTAAATATGCATTCATAGGTAAAATATTAACATTAAATTCATTATCTTCATGGTGGCCAGGTTATTCACAGCTAAATGATAAACACTTTGTCAGCATTCAACAGGATCACATTGAAAGAACATGGCTCATATGATGATTTTAATGTTTACTACAACCAATTTCCTTCCTTTAAACCATAACTGCTCTGATTCATATATAGTTTCTTGGTTTATAATCTAAAGGAACACTGAGGAATCTAGCCCAAATTTTCAGTTGCTCAAAACCATCGGTTGAGTGACATGTTCAAAGACAGGGTATAAATATGAGGAGAAATCAGAGATGTTCTGCAAAACTAGGGACAGACAAGAGAAGACTACTCTAAATCACATGAAAAGCTAAACAACAGGTTTTACATCAACATGTAATTTGTGAACTTCAAAACAATGAACTTCTAGCAACTAACACTGACTGATTGCAATCCTTAGTGTATTATCAAAATGTGTGGGGTTTGATTGTGTTGAGTCACTTAACCAGATGGGGGGCATTACACACACACACACACACACACACACACACACACACACACACACACACACAGTGAAAATGTGATGTTGATCAAGCAGACAGTCTTGTTCTGGAAAACATAAACTAGACTAACAAATATCATAAACTCATCTCACCTAATAGTATCAGATACTACCAGTGCAGGATCCTAGTAAAGTGAAAATCTCACCAAAGATTTCATTGTTTTCAAAACACACAAATAAATCCTTGACGCGTGAATCCAAGAAAAGTAAAAGCAAGTGCACCCAAAGTAACTAGCAACATTTAGTTCTCAATGTTCACAAAACACATTAATCCTCTACATGTAAATCAAAGTAAAATAAAAAAGAATTATGCATGAAATAAGTAGTGCCACAAAGCACTCAATCTCCACAAAACACATTGATCCTCCACATACAAATCCAAGTAAAGTAAAAATAAATTGCACACAAAGTAAATAGAACCATATGTGTGCTTGCTCATTTTATGCACTATGGTAATGTTAAAATCATGCTTCATGTTGCTGAATACCTTGTGCTGAGGTGGAACCTACTGTACTGACTAAGACATCCAAGACTATTTAATTTTTTTTCATTTTCATAGTTTGTTCTGTAGCATCATGGTTTGTTGGCTGGCCTTTGTGCTGCTAAACTGTGGGCCCTGGATGACCACTCATTCCACCCTATTGTAGTTGCCACTGAGTGAAAGTCATACTGAACTGCTACCTAGTATAACAGCAAAGTCCATTGAGCAATTACTGATAGACTCATGACTCTTTCATTGAGTTGTGCATCTGGAAGTAGTACAGATGAGATGCCTTCTGTACCATAACTGATACACAGTACAAAGTGCATCTCAGAAGGATATCTGCAATTTTTCATATTCCTTGAATGCATACACCCTGAAATCACAACTTCAGTAATGGTTATGCATATATTTTATCTACTCCCTGACTGCAGTTTTAAGAACTGTTTTTCACATTTACTAGAAGTTTCTCTATTCCTTACATGTGTGTACAGTGGAGTAGACATTGAAAAATAAAGAGGTATAGGAGGCATGTCGGGTTAAAAAAATGCTTTACTAAAGAGGTCACCCATAAGTTCAGCAAGGGTGCATTTCAATGAGATTAAGTCATCCAGTTTGTTCAAGGACTCACACCAAATCCATATCTGAATCCTGTCCAGTACTAAGAACTATATGTGGAGCAGGTTTTGTGGAAAGCAATTTTTGGCCCAGTATGAAGTAAAATAACAGATGGCATACTTTTTCAATGCTGAATTCTGATGCTTAAAATTGAAATGAGAACTGTATTTTTTCCAACGGTATACTTCCAAGTGGAAATGGTAGCATGCTGTTACAAAGATATTTGCATGCCTGTTGAAAATCAAATTTGTCTGGTATAATTTAGCTCACAAAGAAGGTGCAGATGATTTGCACTATGGATAGATTCATTGGCAACACCATCTGAGGGTGATCAATGCAGGATGATAAAAGTTCACTTAAAGAATTTGAAAAATGTCACTGTAACTACTATTGTCATTCTATAAATAAAACAAAAAAAAATAGACAGAATGAATTTGTAGCAGTCAGAAGCATCAAGCAGTTCAGACAGATTAAAAGACTTAAGGCTTAGGATGCAGATGTCCTAGGAAAAGGAAATTATCATTAACTGAAGCTATGATGATTATTAAAAGCAAATGAATATTATTTTTGAGGTTATCTCTGTTTATGAAGGAAGGAATGGGTTTAAAAAATGGTACAGATGGGAAAGAGCTACAGAAATACTAAACAAGATAAATGATACGAAATAAATGCAATCTAAGGGCTGCTCTGTACAGAGGATAATAATGGTCATCACTCTTACTGTGCAAATTCATGATGCTAATCACTAATACATATACATTAACTCTGGTAATGCAATACCAAGTAAGACAGAAACCAAAGTAGTGGATGGATAATAGAGGTCTGCTTTAAAAATTATACTAATAAAATAACATCTCCTGAAATGTATTACTACTACTACTTCTATCATTATTATTATTATTTTATGTGTTTTTGCAAGTGTGTCCATGTTGAATACTGCATTCAGTTATCTGCAACATATGAATGCATTTTCATTTGGAAACATATAGGCAAATATTGGTTTAAAGTACACTACACCATAGATATATTTCCCTTCCCCAATGTGTAATGTCCATCCCTTATGATTATTTCCATACATCCACATATTAATAAAGCAAACTCACCATTTTGCCATTTCATTTCCTACACAGCTTCCTCAGTAGATACCATGTTGGGGCGGAATGAAATCTTATTATACTTTCTTAATGAATTTGTTTATGGCATTTGAAAGTTTTGTGTCAAGTGAAATTCATATAGCATGGTACCTGTAGATATTTTTTTATTTTACATTTACTAGGGTGATAAAGTTATTCAAGTTCAAATTTGACAACTCATTTACAGCTGCATTTTTTGTCCCTTGAGGGCACAAAACGAATGAGATTTTTGTGGCTTAAAAAAAAAAAAAAAAAAAAAAAAGATAGCCACCAAGAGCACCATCACTAATCGGCTAAGCGTGTGAGCCAGGAGTTATAGTATCTTGACTCTGGTAAGGAATGAGAGAGGAAGGGAAACATAGCATTTGCAAAATTCCTGTTTTTAGTAAGATTATGTTATCTCAACTATTTTATAATTCTTCTGAAAATATTTTTAGTAAGATTATGTTATCTCAACTATTTTATAATTCTTCTGAAAATACATTTTATATACTTATGACATACTTAAGAGACAAAAATGCAAGAGTCACTGCAAACCAGTAACTGACACTGTTACTAAGAAATTTAAATCTTCATATACTTCTATCACAACTAAATGCAGCTATAATATGACAAAAGGGATAGCGCAAATTAATCTTATCATTTATGTCCTCTCAGTGCATTATTGATAAAAAACAGCTTTTGTAATAAAATAAGACCACACTAGAATATTGGCATAAATGGGAATACAGTGTTAGAAAAATAAAATTTGTAATAAGTAGTTACTGGGCTGCTGACGGGTTTAGGTTGTTTAGAACTTCATGGCAAGATAATAAATATAATTTTTTTAATTTCAACATATAGTGGTCCTTTAAGTTTTAAGACAAACAGAGCTGTAGCAAGTTTGTTACAAGAAGGATTGTTCCCATACTGCTTGCAGATGATGGCATGATCAGGATTTCAATGAAAGGATTAAGTGCCTGACTCCCAGTCTCTTCCTGCAGTTAAAAGTATTTAAGCAACTGTACTCTTTTTTTTTGTTCCCCTCTTGCTCTATTCTCTCCAGCTAGTCCAATGCCCATATTCATTGCCAGGTCTAACAGCATCTCCTACTACCCCCATACTATCTAACTTTTAAGGCTGGGACCAATGCAGAATGTAAGGGCATCCTGGGAGTTCACACCGCTGACTGCTTCAACCAAGGGATTTTTAATTTATGGCTTATCCCTTGATACCCCACTAACATGTATTTGTCTGTTAGATCTAAGTCTACTCTCTTCTATGGCCATACCTTCCCGCATAGGGAATGCCTAGATGAATGCTATCCACCCTGTGACATTCCTATCCCTTCCTCTCAGCACCTTAGATACATGAGATGCTAATGGAACGTGGGTCACGTCTGCCACAGTTAGAACTGTATCCCTGTATGCCATGGTGCTGTCAGCGCAGCAACTGCAATCTCTCATTACAAATGCTTCTATTTAGATGACATTTTACGTGCATTATGAACACGTAGCTATGAATGCCTCACTATAGTTTAGGAAATCTCCTAGTTATATTTTTGACCCTAGCAAGGAGACTTTCTAAACCATAGCAAAGAGCTCCTTGCAACATTTCATGCAACAAGGAAATATATTACCTTTTTAGGTCCTCAGTTATTTCACCACATTTTTTTGCTTTATGTAGTCAGGTTGGGGTTGCCAAAAGCTGGAATGCTCAGGACATCTAACAACCTAGATACAGCTTTGGAGACAACCAAAGTGTTTAATAGTATGATGAAAGATTTAACAGGAGATACTTGCTAATGAATAGATGCATCATGCAGGCTGAGAAAGCAATATGAGAATGGATTTGAAAAATACAGAGTCAACAGGAATTGTTAATCTTACATTCACGAAGAAACAAAAGTAGACCAGCATGAGCAGATGCAGAGGTAAAATACAATCCTTTATTACAAACAGACCGGTTTCGGCAAATGCTGCCTTCTTCAGTGTAGGACAAAACAACAATGTCCTATTCATCATACATTAAATAAAAATACTGAACCAATAGGCAGACAGAAATCATGAATATTAATGAAACATTGAAAAATGGCCATAGCCCCAAAAAAAATTTTTTGGATACAACATCCTAACTAATAATCTGCATTACATCCAAATCCCGTGAAAAACCAAAACCCCCCTGAGACCAAATGTATACATAAAAATACATATTGAACATTACATATTGAAAAAGGAAATACATACAAAAATGAGCAATAATCAAAAAATGAGCTGTATGATGCCATATGAAAATAACCCCCAATAGTCTGATATGTAATTTATTGTAGTAAAACAAAGTATCAGACATCCAAAAAAACAATCAAATCCAGAATTAGTTCATCATAGGGAATGGTGAAAAAACACAAAATAGAATGCAATATTATGAGCCAAACATCCACAAAGCAATGGCTCCATAGACCTGAGGGGCCTAGGGATATAATGAAAAACATAATTAGGGACTAGACATAAATAATCTGAAAACCATATAACAATGGTGTACCATGGTACACCAATCAAAGTGTTCTAATATTTGTTAAGGGAACCAACATCTATGGAAAAAATGTTCCCTATGCCATGAAAGACCACTGGATGAACAACAAATCTATATAAATAGTAAACACTGTACCACAGCCGAACAAAACCGCCCCCATCCAATTTTTATACAACAAAAGGACTAGGAAACATATGGCATTCATTTGAAAACTGGACCTATACTGATCAGTAACAATGTGGTCTAAAAGATTTTTATTAAAAATTAAAAATAAAAGACCAACTATAAATGATCATTAAGTCCGGGAGGAAAAAGACCCCCTAGTGTAATTATCCAATATTTCTCTTTATGATCTAATAGGCCGTGCCAACCCTGTTTATGGCAATGGTCACCTGTAATACGATCTATAACCATGAAATTGAATCTAGCCTGTGGATGTTTAAGAGTATGTTGGTACAAAGCATTGGTAGATTTATGATTCTTAATATCACTGCGATGTTCATTCATTCGAGATCTAAGGGCGCTAGAAGTTTGACCCACATAGAATGCACCGCAATAACAAGAAGCTAGGTACACAACCCAATCACTACTACAGTTACCAAATATTTTGATGTTGAATATCTGGGTGCTATTGCGACTTGAGAATTCCTTAGATTTGTTCATATAAGAACATGATCCACAGTGGCCACAGGGAAAAGAGCCAAATAGCTCATCACCTTGTAATGTAAGTTGTTTATGAATAATCCCTCCACTACCCATATGTTTGTAATGTGATAAGTACGAGCCCAATGTTTTTCCTCGTTTATAGGGAAACCGACATTGTTGTCCCAAAAGTGACCTCAATTGGTCATTGGCCAACAAGATGTTCCAATGTTTGTTGATGATATTCCTGACCATATTGATGTTTCTACCAAAAGTGGTGACAAAACGTATGGGAGTACTGGATGTATTATTTTTCACCGATTTGTATTCCAACAATTGTTCCCTGTTCATTTGGTTGACCCTACATCTGGCTAAGTTAATGTCTTTATGGTCATAGCCTCTACTGGCAAACCTATTACTCAAATCCATGCTGGCTAATTGATATTCAACCTCCTTTGAACTAAGGCGTTTAATACGCATGAATTGTGACACTGGAATACTTCTGATAGTGTGGCGTGGGTGCATGCTGGAAGCATGAAGCAGGGTGTTATATTGTGGGTACTTACGGAACACCTTACTAGATAATGTAAAATCCTGATTTCTGGAGACCATAACATCCAAAAAGTTGATCGTATTTTGGTCATATGTTAATGAAAATTCCAGTCCCCATATGTTGCTGTTGAGATAATCAACAAATTCACGTAAGTAACCCAAATCCGCACGCCACACTAACCAGCAGTCGTCCAGATAACGTCACCAGATGTCCATTTCAATCTGACAGATGTTATGTGAATTGTCATAAATCATGTACTCCTCAAAATATGCCATGAAAAGGTCTGCTTAAATGGGAGCAAACGATGCTCCCATAGCCGTACCTTGCAATTGCCAATAACACTGGCCTTGAAAATATAGCACATTTTTGTTGCGTACATGTTCTGACATGCAAATGAGTAAGGTATTGAACCCTGGTGAATAAAGATTTGCTCTGTTGAGCCAGTATTGAAGGGATTGTAAACCTGCCCAATGTGGAATACTAGTGTATAATGCTTTTACATCTAAGGTGCACATATACCATCCCGGTTCCAACTGGGTATCCTGAATAATCTGTAAAAATTGGGTTGTGTCCTGCAGTCTTGCCCTGATCAGACCCAACAAAGGCTTAAGGAATTTCGTGAGAAATGCAGACAAAGGTTCAGTAAGAGATCCTATTCCAGAGACAATAGGTCTACCAGGAGGTTTATTAAGAGATTTATGAATCTTAGGTAAAAGATATAAAATCTGCTTAGATGGTTCTGACACCGTCAATGATGACAAACATTTTTTACTAATAATCCCCTCTTCAAACGCTAGCTTCAAAAAGGAATCAATTTCATCCTTAAAATTAGGTGTGGGATCTATGGACATATGCATATAACATGTTTTGTCCGATAATTGTAACATCCCTTCCTGTATATAATCAACTGTATTGAGAACCACCACAGCACCTCCTTTGTCAGCTGAAAGTACAGTAATTTCCTTGTTGTTACGTAGTTGGTCTAAAGCCAACCTGTCACCTGTGGTAAGATTACTTCCTAACATAACATGCCCATAGTTCTCAAAATGAAGGTCCCTCAGAATGGAATCCATAAAAATGGAAACATATTTATTCATAGGTGGTTGAAAAGATGATCTACCAAACCTAAATTCATCAGATATCCCTGAACCCTCCTCGGCAAAAAACAATTTTAAATTAAGAGTATGGCAAAAAACCTGTAAGTCCTGAATGATATGATATTCCTGAGAGAAAAAGGAAGGTATATAATTAAGTCCCTTATTCAATAAGGCTATTTGTTCCTCAGATAATGCAGTACTAGACAAATTTAATACATTCTGATTCGAGGTCTGAATGGACACTAGCTCAGAAAATTGTTCAGTAAACCCTGAAACGAAACCTGTGAAGGTTCTTTTCCTGTGCTTCCTGCCCCCCCCCCCCCGATGTCCTGTGCCCCCTCTAAAGGGATATTTCTATTACTTTTCTTTCTGTTAGGAGAACCCCTATCAGAAGTCCCCTCACTGTCCGTTAATGAGGAATCATCCCCTGAAGTGCTATTGAAAGATCCATCTCTATTCTTCAAAATAGATCGAGGTCTCTTTTTGGTACGACTGGGCCCTGTCCTGACTTGATTCGTGTCAGCAAATCTAACAGACCGACTAAAATCAAATGGTCTACCCCGTTGATAATCCGAATAATACCTGTGAAACTTTTTGATTTTACGTTCCTTGATAATCTTCTCATGTTCCGTCAGATCATGTGAAAGTTTTTTAATATTATCTTGATATTTCAAAGAGGATTCGAACTTGCTAACATCCGAACATAGTGTCTTGATGTCTTGTATATTCAAATAAACCGTTCTTTCATAGTATTGTAATAAAATATTCACAAATGACATGGACCCCATCTGTAATGCTTCCTTCCAATCCTGATTCAACTTATCATCCGGTCTCCCCACTAAAGGTTGGAGACGTATTCTGAGTCCCCTGGGAGCCATGTTTTGAGTAGAATATGCTCGAAATAATTTTAGATGCCAAATATTGGATCTGAGTGTTTTGAATGCCTTGGTAAGAGAATGAAAAAACATGTCACAATCCACTGTCAGTGGTTGTTCTGAACTATCCGGATCATTGCTTGGTGGGGTGTCGATCCCAAAAACACCTATATCCTGCCTATCAGCACATAATCCGGACAAAATATTATTGAGGTCCATGCTGCGAATAAAAAATAGAAATACCCACACTACTGAAGACAATAAACAGGTGAATAGAATTTGGTCTAAAGACCCAAAACGTACCAAAAAGTGAGGATTCCTCAGTTAAACTAAATTCCAATTTCCACTTATTATCCCTATATAGGGCACAGGAAACAAACGGACCGACAGGAAGCACTCAACAATTCCAAACTAAATTGGAAAAACATTTTTTTATATGTAAAGGTCTGGACCAATCAACACCAAAAGGATATATCCCTAGTGTTGGTTAAAAAAACATATTTATCATCACAAGAGTTAGTCATCTGAAAACAAAGTTCAATCCACCATACAATGATTTGAGTGAATAGAAATCTATCCGTTTATTCTGTGGGACCAAGCAGTGGATGTGAGTCCCTAATCAAAACACAAAAATACAAATAAGGTAAACTACAGTATCAAAATGTATATACCAATATCCTAGTATTGAAAACATGAAATTCACAATAAAAATATCAATGGCATCTAAAAATAGTGGCTATAATAGGCAACCATTGCCAAGCTATATGTAGGTGAAACCACAAAGCTTAATAATCCTTAATATGAGATTAGAGGGTCTTATTGGTAAAACAAATGGCATCAACCAAAGCTACATAATAATTTATATTAATGAAATTGGTTACAGTCCAAACATACATTCAGTATCATGAGACCAGATCTGCTAAGGAATTACACAGGCCCCTATAAAGACTATAAGTACTTTAAATGCCCATATATAGACAGTTTATTATTCCTAAAAATACATCAACCACAGCTTATAATAATCTGTATTGCTGGAATTTGTTATAGTTAAAGCATGCACTCAATATCAAGGGACCAAATCATCTGTTGAAACACACCGGCCCCAATAGAACATGTCAAAACTATTGCTGCCCATATACAAACAGTATAGTAATCATAGAAATATGTGAGTCCAAAGACCCCAAACTGCCCCTTCCACTACTTTGACACAAATGTTATCGAAAACACAACTAAGTGTAAGTCAGGCACATATGGAAGAGTCCTAAAGAATAATAGAATACAATAATAAATTACATTACATCCTGAAATAAACACCATAAACCAAAAATTCAGGTGTAAAATATGCCACTAGAAAAACAATATCCCAGTGAACAAGGAATCGAACCCGACCCCTATAGTCCTCAAACTGTATTGTTGAAAGACCATGTACGACAGGAAAAAATTGTAGTCTATCGAACAGTTAACAAACACAATTGAATAACCCAGTGTTATTATATAAAGATGGTATCCTATAGTCTAAACAGAAGTCCCTGATTAAGTATTGTCTGAACAATATCCTACTGACAAAATTATTACATATATAACTTATGCATGCAGCATCAGTAAAGCAATGAAAAACGATATTTAAATCAATTTAACAGTAGGAAGCAGTGTAAAGTTTACACTATTAACCAATTGAATCAATACAAAAAACATGACTCAAGTCCATAGCGAAAATTGCTGGAAAAGATGTATTCCCTTTATATATCGTCAAACCTCAGTCCTGAGAACATATGTCGAATAAGATACAAATCAACAAAAATTAGTCCACTATTTTTTTTAAAAGTAAAATAGTCATAGGCCCTTCACAGTGGAACACACATTCCTCATATAAGGCTTACACGATGCTCCAAAAATGAACACCTGTAGTTATGATCTCCCGTGAGTGAAAAGAACCTATTCAACTGTATGTAAGCCCAAGTCCAGATAGCAAAAAAATAGTTCGAAACGTTCAGGATCCCCAAATCGAAATGTCTGAATACTAATACAATCCTTGTTCTGCAACTCCGCTAGTCGATGATTCAGGCAAGAGACAACAGAAATAGTTGTGTGATAACAGAGGCGCTAAGAAAACACCTTCTCATCAGCCCAAAAAGTTGTAAATCAGTGCACACACCTTTGCCCGTTGTTACACCAGCCAAAAAAATATTTATATAAGTATACAATGTCAAGGGCGCTGAAAAACTGCTACTTCATAGGGCCATAATATTTTGACTCCTCGCACATACCCTCTCTTGCAAATCTTAATCTTGCCCAAAACAGGCAAAATTAAATAAAACTCAATCCCCGAGAACAGGATTCACCATACCATAGTTGCAATAGCAAGGGTGTTAACGACAGGCCACTTCAGGCGCTGAAGATGTAGTAAAACAACGCGCACACATTTGATAGGTCCTGATTTAGCTCAATAGTCAACGAAATAACATGTAGCAATCCGTCAACAAAACTAGAGCTTACCATACAATAGTTAGTTCAAAAAGTCAATGAAACCAAAAGTATTTAACATACGACCAACTCAAGGTTTGACGCCAAAGCCAAAAAACATATGGCCCAACTTCCAACAGGAAATCCAGATGGTCCACTTCAAATATATGGGCAACAGGCTTGGTATTTCAAATTCCATACACAGGAACAAAGTGAATGTCCATGACAATTCCCCAGAGTAGAAAAAAATATACTCAATGGGTACAAAAAAGAAAAAAATAAAACGTTTGTTATCCACCTTACAAAAGGGAAATACACCTCCACTGCTCGGTCCCACAGCACAGATTCAATAGACCAAACCAACCAAGTTCTATGCACGGGGGGATGCACGGTCCAAACCACATACCACGACGAAACAAAAGTAGACCAGCATGAGCAGATGCAGAGGTAAAATACAATCCTTTATTACAAACAGACCGGTTTCGGCAAATGTTGCCTTCTTCAGTGTAGGACAAAACAACAATGTCCTATTCATCATACAGTAAATAAAAATACTGAACCAATAGGCAGACAGAAATCATGAATATTAATGAAACATTGAAAAATGGCCATAGCCCCAAAAAAAATTTTTTGGATACAACATCCTAACTAATAATCTGCATTACAACCAAATCTCGTGAAAAACCAAAAACCCCCTGAGACCAAATGTATACATAAAAATACATATTGACAATTACATATTGAAAAAGGAAATACATACAAAAATGAGCAATAATCAAAAAATGAGCTGTATGATGCCATATGAAAAAAAACCCCAATAGTCTGATATGTAATTTATTGTAGTAAAACAAAGTATCAGACATCCAAAAAAACAATCAAATCCAGAATTAGTTCATCATAGGGAATGGTGAAAAAACACAAAATAGAATGCAATATTATGAGCCAAACATCCACAAAGCAATGGCTCCCTAGACCTGAGGGGCCTAGGGATATAATGAAAAACATAATTAGGGACTAGACAAATAATCTGAAAACCATATAACAATGGTGTACCATGGTACACCAATCAAAGTGTTCTAATATTTGTTAAGGGAACCAACATCTATGGAAAAAATGTTCCCCATGCCATGAAAGACCACTGGATGAACAACAAATCTATATAAATAGTAAACACTGTACCACAGCCGAACAAAACCGCCCCCGTCCAATTTTTAACCACCTATGAATAAATATGTTTCCATTTTTATGGATTCCATTCTGAGGGACCTTCATTTTGAGAACTATGGGCATGTTATGTTAGGAAGTAATCTTACCACAGGTGACAGGTTGGCTTTAGACCAACTACGTAACAACAAGGAAATTACTGTACTTTCAGCTGACAAAGGAGGTGCTGTGGTGGTTCTCAATACAGTTGATTATATACAGGAAGGGATGTTACAATTATCAGACAAAACATGTTATATGCATATGTCCATAGATCCCACACCTAATTTTAAGGATGAAATTGATTCCTTTTTGAAGCTAGCGTTTGAAGAGGGGATTATTACTAAAAAATGTTTGTCATCATTGACGGTGTCAGAACCATCTAAGCAGATTTTATATCTTTTACCAAAGATTTATAAATCTCTTAATAAACCTCCTGGTAGACCTATTGTCTCTGGAATAGGATCTCTTACTGAACCTTTATCTGCATTTCTCACAAAATACCTCAAGCCTTTGTTGGGTCTGATCAGGGCAAGACTGCAGGACACAACCCCATTTTTACAGATTATTCAGGATACCCAGTTGGAACCGGGATGGTATATGTGCACCATAGATGCAAAAGCATTATACACTAGTATTCCACATTGGGCAGGTTTACAATCCCTTTAATACTGGCTCAACAGAGCAAATCTTTATTCACCAGGGTTCAATACCTTATTCATTTGCATGTCAGAACATGTACTCAGCAAAAATGTGCTATATTTTCAAGGCCAGTGTTATTGGCAATTACAAGGTACGGCTATGGGAGCATCGTTTGCTCCCATTTATGCAAACCTTTTCATGGCTTATTTTGAGGAGTACATGATTTATGACAATTCACATAACATCTATCAGGTTGAGATGGACATCTGGCGACGTTATCTGGACGACTGCTGGTTAGTGTGGCATGCGGATTTGGGTTACTTACGTGAATTTGTTGATTATCTCAACAGCAACATATGGGGACTGGAATTTTCATTAACATATGACCAAAATACGATCAACTTTTTGGATGTTACGGTCTCCAGAAATCAGGATTTTACATTATCTAGTAAGGTGTTCCGTAAGTACCCACAATATAACACCCTGCTTCATGCTTCCAGCATGCACCCACGCCACACTATCAGAAGTATTCCAGTGTCACAATTCATGCGTATTAAACGCCTTAGTTTGAAGGAGGTTGAATATCAATTAGCCAGCATGGATTTGAGTAATAGGTTTGCCAGTAGAGGCTATGACCATAACGACATTAACTTAGCCAGATGTAGAGTCAACCAAATGAACAGGGAATAATTGTTGGAATACAAATCGGTGAAAAATAATACATCCAGTACTCCCATACGTTTTGTCACCACTTTTGGTAGAAACATCAATATGGTTAGGAATATCATCAACAAACATTGGAACATCTTGTTGGCCATTGACCAATTGAGGCCACTTTTGGGACAACAATGTCGGTTTTCCTATAAACGAGGCAAAACATTGGGCTCGTACTTATCACATTACAAACATATGGGTAGTGGAGGGATTATTCATGAACAACTTACATTACAAGGTGATGAGCTATTTGGCTCTTTTCCCTGTGGCCACTGTGGATCATGTTCTTATATGAACAAATCTAAGGAATTCTCAAGTCTCAATAGCACCCAGATATTCAACATCAAAATATTTGGTAACTGTAGTAGTGATTGGGTTGTGTACCTAGCTTCTTGTTATTGCGGTGCATTCTATGTGGGCCAAACTTCTAGGGCCCTTAGATCTCGAATGAATGAACATCGCAGTGATATTAAGAATCATAAATCTACCAATGCTTTGTACCAACATACTCTTAAACATCCACAGGCTAGATTCAATTTCATGGTTATAGATGGTATTACAGGTGACCGTTGCCATAAACAGGGTTGGCACGGCCTATTAGATCATAAAGAGAAATATGGGATAATTACACTAGGGGGTCTTTTTCCTCCCGGACTTAATGATCATTTATAGTTGGTCTTTTATTTTTATTTTTTAATACAAATCTTTTAGACCACATTGTTACTGATCAGTATAGGTCCAGTTTTCAAATGAATGCCATAGGTTCCCTAGTCCTTTTGTTGTATAAAAATTGGATGGGGGCGGTTTTGTTCGGCTGTGGTACAGTGTTTACTATTTATATAGATTTGTTGTTCATCCAGTGGTCTTTCATGGCATGGGGAACATTTTTTCCATAGATGTTGGTTCCCTTAACAAATATTAGAACACTTTGATTGGTGTACCATGGTACACCATTGTTATATGGTTTTCAGATTATTTATGTCTAGTCCCTAATTATGTTTTTCATTATATCCCTAGGCCCCTCAGGTCTATGGAGCCATTGCTTTGTGGATGTTTGGCTCATAATATTGCATTCTATTTTGTGTTTTTTCACCATTCCCTATGATGAACTAATTCTGGATTTGATTGTTTTTTTGGATGTCTGATACTTTGTTTTACTACAATAAATTACATATCAGACTATTGGGTTTTTTTTTCATATGGCATCATACAGCTCATTTTTTGATTATTGCTCATTTTTGTATGTATTTCCTTTTTCAATATATAATTTTCAATATGTATTTTTATGTATACATTTGGTCTCAGGGGGGTTTTGGTTTTTCACGGGATTTGGATGTAATGCAGATTATTAGTTAGGATGTTGTATCCAAAAAATTTTTTGGGGGGCTATGGCCATTTTTCAATGTTTCATTAATATTCATGATTTCTGTCTGCCTATTGGTTCAGTATTTTTATTTAATGTATGATGAATAGGACATTGTTGTTTTGTCCTACACTGAAGAAGGCAGCATTTGCCGAAACCGGTCTGTTTGTAATAAAGGATTGTATTTTACCTCTGCATCTGCTCATGCTGGTCTACTTTTGTTTCTTCGTGGTATGTGGTTTGGACCGTGCATCCCCCCGTGCATAGAACTTGGTTGGTTTAATCTTACATTCATCCATTAAGTACAGAAGAAGTAATTAGGGACCTGGGGACCCAAGTTGATAGCAATCTCTCATTTGACAACCACGTGGCCAAAGTGGTTAGAAAAACATTTTATATAGCCCACCTAATTATGAAGGGATTCACATCTAGATCAGTGGAGGTCATCATGCCTCTTTACTCATCCGTCATCAGGCCCATAATTGAGTACAATGCCCCTTTTGGGATGTACCTTACCAGACACCTGCAACAACTGGAAAGACCCCAAAAGTACCTCACCAAGAGGATCAAAGGTCACAAACAGATGCCATAGGCTGCCCAGTTAAAGAAACTCCAGCTCTACTCAGTGGCATACCGCCTGCTCAGAGGCGATCTGTGCCTGACGTATAAAGCCATGTCCAACCAGAATTAATGGACATGCTGCACCTCAGAAAATCCAAATCCCATCGAGCTACGCGCTTGAGAGACTTGAACCTCAGCACTGAAATAAATAGGACATGCTGGAGGGACAGATTCATAACCCAGAGGCTCCCTTCACTCTGGAATAAAATCACAGTCCAGGTGAGGCAGAGTCCCTCATTGGCTCTCTTCAAGAGGAATCGTGATGAGTGGATGGGAGATCGTAGGTTTAGCCCGGGTATCACTTCTTTGTCACTGTTAGACAGAGGCACAGTATACTAACCTCGAAAAAGGGCATAGCAAAATTAATTTAAAATGGGTGGCGAAAGCCAAACACACTCTGGCTAGGCTTATAAATGCCCTAGGGCAGATAGCCTAGTATGAACCTATGAACCTATGAACCTATGTATAAGGGGAGGTGGGAAACCAACCCCTCTTAGAAAGTTTTGTCTCCTTCAGCAACAAAGATTATGATCAGCTCTGAAGTGGCTGAACCATGGTTAAAGTGAAAATTCCTATTCAGTGCTTTAATTCAAAAATAGTACTTTTGCACTTGGCAGTAGTCACAAAAGAGACAATCCAAATCAATGTGTATGCTGCTGTTGAAAATTGTATTGCCCATGATTGGAATGTACTTAGCTCTATTGTGAAAATGGTCACTATGCAACTCCAAACCTGAACAGATAAACAAAAGCAATAATATGGGTGATATTGCTATGTAAAGCTCTCAAATAACAGTAACCTCTTGACACAAGCAAATTACAGTAAGATGTTACAGAGCCATCCACTGGGAGTCTCCATATTACAAATTGCCACCATCTTGAAAAGTCATTTATTGGAAATAAACTATCATGTCCAAAAGCAAAAGTCATAGATCAGAAATGCACACTTCAGCACAGATGCATTACTTAGGAAACAAATAAATAAAGAAAACAGTAAATAAAGAAGTGTCTAGTAATAAATACATCAGAAATTAGGATTGTGACAAGTTAAACAAACTTTATAGCTAAGGAAAAAAAACAGTAAAACATCATATTAAGTACAGCACCTGAACAAAAATTAAGAAGTAACAAATAACCTCCTTTTTAAAGTAAAATTATTAAATCCATAATCAGGAAGGGATGCAGTACAGGTAGTGACAGGAAGTGAATAAGATGTATATGCAGCAAAGACTAACAACATTGTAACAACAGAAAAAGACAAAGTCATACTCACATAAGAGACACACTTAAACAAAAACAGTACACTAAAGTAAATCAATACATAAATATAAAGCACATTGAATAGTAATACTATTAATAAAAATATCATAATACATACCACAGGAATTCTATTAAATAATGAGAAGAAGTACTCCATCAGCCAATTTAAGAGAAATTATGGAGGAATTACTGCTTCTATATGTGTGTCTTTTACCTACCAAAATTACTTCTTTTCAGAGTATTTTTTAAGCCTGTGCTACCTAGAAAACTGTATACATGTTTGTAAACCACACTGTTATTGATACTGAATCTGCATCATGAGTGGTCAGATTCCTGTCTGCAGGCATGATCGACAATCACAGTAATGACATATGTATATATCTATCTATCTAGATATATTGTATGGGTGCAGATGTTTCGGTCGACCATGTGCTTGGTCAACAGTTGTTTAGTCATCTGCTTTTGGTTGACTAAACAGATAATCAAAAAGTATGTGAGACAGCACATTTCTCAGGGCTTGGGAATACTACCTTTCCCAAGTTTTATGCAATTAGAGTTAGTATATATAATTACCAGGGTTTGTGGGGGTACCACCCCTCACATGGAGGGTACAGGGGGCTTGACTCTCTGCAAAAAATGTTTTTATGTTTTGTTTTATTTTAGATTTCACATGCACCAAGGTTGTTTCCAGCACATGTATATTATTGCATCAACATCTGCATTTTCAACATATTGGGAATTCTATATCATATATATCTATGTCTAGCTACTGTATATGTATGTGTGTGTGTGTGTGTGTGTGTGTGTGTGTGTGTGTGTGTGTGTGTGTGTGTGTATATATATATATATACACACACACACACACACACACACACACGCACACACACACACACACACATACACACATACATACACACCACACTGTGACGAATCGTCAAGGTGCAACGGAGAAAATAATCCATTTCCTCAACAAAATCTCCAGCACCATATAAATAGTATTCCAAATGGAAATAAATAAAAGGCCAATCAGACTGAAAATGATAAATTACTTTAATCCAGGATCATGGCAGCAGACAGAAAACACAAACTGGTTTTGCCTCATAGCATCCTCTAGACACAATGAGGTGAAACCAGTTGATGTTTTCTGTTTTCTTCCATGATCTTGGATTAAAGTAATTCATCATTCTCAATCTGGATGGCCTTTTATTTAATTCTATTTGGAATGTTATTTACATGGTGCTAGATATTTTGTTGTAGAAGTATTTATCTATCTATACAGTGTATATATATATATATATATATATATATATATATATATATATATATATATATATATATATATATATATATATATATATATATATATGTGTGTGTGTGTGTGTGTGTGTGTGTGTGTGTATGTGTGTGTTTGTATAAAACCAAAATGTGGTGCATGATCCTCCAATGCAAGAAACACATCCATTGATAGATATGATAAGCTAATTACTAGCTCATAACAGTGATCAAAACTCATTTAACACTGTACTAAACCTCTGCTCTGATTTGTTGATTTAGATTAGTTGAGTTTCAATAAGGTGAGATTCAGTAAGCTGAGTTTCTATAAAAAGACATACACCCATACAGCTGTATGTGTATATATATATATATATATATATATATATATTTTTTTTTTTTTTCTATAAAAAGACATACACCCATCCATACAGCTGTATGTGTGTGTGTGTGTTGTGTGTGTATATATATATATATATATATATATATATATATATATATATATATGTGTGTGTGTGTGTGTGTGTTATATATATATATATATATATATATATATATATATATATATATATATATATATACAAACAAGCTAATACACACACACACACACACACACACACACACACACATATATATATATATATATATATATATATATATATATATATATATATAGGCAGATTTTATATATTATTTAAACAAGTAAAACAGCTCTTCTATCTTACTTGTTCAGTATTAATTCTCTTCTAACACCTGAAACAAGGAGGAAAAAAAAGGTAAGCAAGAAATAAAATTATGACAAGAATTATTAAAACAATTATTGTATTTTTCAGACAAAATCAAACAAATAAAGATGAAACATTAGGTTTGGCAGATCAACTTGGAGGATAAATATATGGGATGTCAATGAAATCCACTCGTAAGGTACATTTTTGACATCCATATCCTGAATGCAACGAAATGTGGTTATGATCATAAATCCAGTGATAATCCTCAGTTATAAATTTATATGACTATAGTAATTAATATTTCACAGCTATTTAAAAATAAAATATACATCCTTTTATCTTTCAATTATATTATGGTTTGATGTGTTTTAATCAAGTGTTATACACGTAGTAATGCTTTGCTTAAATAAGCCATGTAATCATTGGCATGCCAAATGACAATACGTAAAAATAATTATTTTTAGTCAAAATAAGCAAAAAAAACTTCAAAAGATACATGTACACAAATCTAATACATGGAAAGAGATTATCAACAAACACAGTTTCTAATCACAATAATGTACTCTCAGCATGGGCATTATAGGGAAATATTGGTCCTTCCAGGGATGGAAATGCTTTATGTCTGCAGCATCAAGCTTCACATTGCACCTGGCTTCTCACTGATTTCATTTTAATGCCTTCCTGTCAGGCATTACTGTTGCTGCTACAGCAAGTATACAAGATATCCTCTTTCAGTATAAAAGCATATAATAAAATAAATTAACTGAATGAACTGTGTGTAGAATACTGAGTAAAAATTATCCATGCATTAAGCTGAGCTGTTTAAGTTTTTCATGAGTATTTCTCTAAAGAAACGTACCAGTAAACAATTAAAAAAGGCTTTGGTATTATTTAAGCTTTAATAGTACAGTGTCTGAACTGAGACTAGATTAGGAAATGGTAATGATTCTATTACAAGCAGCCTTTCACCTGATGAGAGGCTTAAAATCACTCCATCTTGGCTGCCTATACACACACTGAGCCGAATGGAGGAAGGGCATTGACTACAACTCTGATCTGAGATATATAATAATAAGTATTCTGTTTTTTTGGCTTATTTATACTGGTTATTGCTTCTAGCAATTTATATATAGCACGTTTTACTGCCTGCTGCATGCTTTTTACTGTATTTTATTGCTATTAAGTAATCTGCACAGTTAAACTAAAATTGTCTGCCTTACAGGGCCTGAGAAATACATTTTTTACTGTTGCACTGTTTGTAAAGCTTTATTGCTAGTTTCACTGTGTGAAAGGTATTAATGGGAAATTTTCTGTACTTGTTAAGCGCCTATTTGTTTCTTATTTCCTGCCAAGGAGTGTGTCATGTAGCTGATTTGTTTGTAGTTAAAAGCATTCTATGGAGTCTCCTTGCTCCTTTATCTGTTTAAAAACTTTCATTTTGTGTCTCATTACTGTGATAAACATTTCTGCAGTGTTTATTGTCTAAAAGAGTGTAGGCTACTAGCTTTAGTATTGTTACCACCTTCCCTCCCTGTTGGTATCTTGCTGTTATACTTGGTGGCTTTGCAGTTGCCTGCCTTTACTGTAAATTTGATCTGGGACACTCCTCCCAGTCTAGTGTCATAAGCTCATTCTACCTAATACAGAGAGAACATCTGAGAAGGCCAACCCACTTAGTTTCTTTCCTTCTGTTCCTCCTTTCTTCCTTTCACACACACAAAAAATGCCTAAATCCCATGTTTTGACTGAGCTTCTCAAACATTTTGGAAATACAGAGTATATTTTAGTGCATTTATTAAAACTGTATTTGTCTTAATATTGCTACAACTCAAGTGTTCTAGGCTACACTGCATATGAATTGCTTTAGCTTTTCTGTATATATAGACTTTTCTGTATATGTAGACTAGCTACTTATTCTACTGTATTACTGCCTCTTAAATCGTTTTTCAGTTGTATATTTGCCTTGTTTCATTTAAAAAGTTTTAAATTGCTAATTTGGTAGAGTTTTAATTGCATTTACTGTTTAGGGCTACACACTCAAGTGTGTTAGCCTTTTCTGTGTTTATTTACTGTATTATTGCCTTGTTTAGCCTGTTTTAAGCAAAAAATACTATCCTGTTTGCTTGTTTCCCCCCTTTCCTAGCTAGTATAGTCCAGATCTCAGGCGTTGCTGGTTTCAGGACTTTATTTTCTATTTTCAGAGCTATCCAGACCTTGCAGTGGTAGAGAGAAGTCTTACTGTTTACCAGTGGGAGTGGTGAGCATTGTACTGCCTGTCTAACACTAGAGGAGTGGTTTCCAGCTCTGGAATTGTAATATTATTAGCTGTTTTGGGCTGATTTCTATCCCTTTCAATTTTTCTTGCTTAAAAACATGTGTGTTTGTGCATTTTTCGCATCGTGCAGCACAGCAGCACTACGGTTAAACTATTCCAGATGCCTGAAAGTCTACTCTTCAAATTTTCCCTTAGAACTGGCTGGTTTATCAGTAGTAGCACTAAAATCTGAACCCCTGTGACTAGCACTTGCTTTAGAACCTGCTGGAAAGCACTAGGAAGCCTTAACCTGATACAAGCACTTAACTCTCTTTGTTAATAAGGAGAAATTAATCATAGGCACTAAACAGCCTATAACTGCAAAGTACCTTGCAAAGGTAAGGGAAAACAGCTCTTGTACTTTACAAAAAAAGCACCTAAACAGGCATGTCCAAGGGCCAGCTTCTGGTGATATCTCCTGTCCACCTGGTGAATCTGGGCATACTGGGGCAATGCAGCAACTGGCTCATGTACACAGACAACCGTCTCCTCCTACCAGCCAACGCTACAACCTGTGAGAGATACACTTACATAACCAAACTTGAAGCAAAGCTCTCTCCAGCCAAGATTTTGCTAGACAGTCAAGAGGAGAAGGGTAACACCTACACTACACCTCAAGCAACACATAGCCCTTCAAAACCCACACAATCAACACCCACACATAGCAATACTAAACCCACATATGCAGAGGCCCTTAACATTAACTTGCCCAAGCAACAAGGACCTCTGAAGCTGAAATGCAAACAAACACCAGTCACAACCAAAGTGACACATAGCTTACAACACCAGTGTGCCACCCAACAACAGCCCCTAAGGCAAGACAACGTACCCAACACTTTAGTCATAGGTGACTCTATAGTCAGGTACACTGATGTCTCACTCACCAGGCCGAGAAAGGAGAAAATTGCAGTCAGCTGCCTGTTGGGTGCCAGGATCCACCAGAAAGGCTCATCCAGGCTCTGCTACACTTTGCTGTGAAGGAAAGGTTAGTTTGCTTTTATTTTTTGTATTTTGTATTAATTTATTGCCTTTCTATATTTTGAATACTGTGGTTTGTTTTCTTTACCTTGTGTTTTACTTGCATTCTGCTTTAACAGCATATTAAAACTTCAAAATAGACCACAGTTCTCTCTCTTCTGAGTCAGGCAGAATTTTTTTCTTACCCTCCCACCCAGTCACAGTTGTCTTGTTAAATACCACTGTCTTTCTAGTTGCCTGCCTCTTATCTCATTCCCTCCAGTGCAAGTCTTTTGAGTGTGTACCTTTAACTCCTAGTAGGTGTGCCCTGAGTCTTTAAAAATTGAGTCATCACCTTACAATTCTAATAGATACTCATTGACAGAGGTCCAATATCAGTACAATTGTATTTGCCATCATGTATGCTTCAAGATAAAATATCCTGATACCTTATATGTAGCATGGTTTGAAATTATTAATGCAAGTATGAACAAGTAATATTTGACGCCTAGAGGAGCAGTAGGAGTTAACTGCAGAAACGCCTGGAGACGTCACTCGGATGTAATGAGATAGTTAATCTGACCATATATCTCATTTCATCTCTACTTTCACTGGCTTGTGTGAGTAATCACAAAAATCATCATTTTTGAAATCCCTCCCCTTCAACAATTTAAATTTATTGGCCATCCTACTGTATTCCATAGTACCGGAATACAAAAGTGACCACCCCTTTCAATCCATCTTGTTGTTTTAAAAATAGTAACTCTCCACTAAACCTTAACTTTTTAAACAGGTAAAACGTAAGTTACCTACTTTCACATCTAACTTTTTTAGTGCACACTGCAGTGTGCATTGTTTTTTTCATCTTACCTTTAAGCATCCCTGTGACTAGCATTTTCTCTAATACCTGCTGGAAAGCACTAGGAAGCCTTAAACTGATACAAGCACTCAACTCTCCTTGTTAATAAGGAGAAATTAATAGTAGGCACTAAACAGCCTATAATTGCAAAGTACCTTGCTAAGGTAAGGGAAAACAGCTCCTGTACTTTAAAAAAAAAAAAAAGCACCAAACCAGGCATGTCCAAGGGTCAGCTTCTGGTGATTTCTCCTGTCCACCTGGTGAATCTGGGCATACTGGGGCAATGCAGCAATTGCCTCATGTACACAGACAACCCTCTCCTCCTACCATCCAACACTACAACCTGTGAGAGATGCACTTACATAGCCAAAATGGAAGCAAAGCTCTCTCCACCCAAGATTGTGCTAGACAGTCAAGAGGAGAAGGTTAACACTCACACTACACCTCAAGCAACACATAGCCCTTCTAAACCCACACCACCAACACCCACACATAGCAACACTAAATCCACATATGCAGAGGCCCTTAACTGTAACCTGCCCAAGCAACAAAGACCTCTGAAGCTGAAACGCAAACAAACACCATTCACAACCAAAGTGTCACATAGTTCACAACACCAGTGTGCCACCCAGCAACAGCCCCTAAGGCAAGACAATGTACCTAACACTTTAGTCATAGGTGACTCTATAGTCCGGCACACTGATGTCCCTCTCACTAGGTTGAACAAGGAGAAAATTACAAGTCAGCTGCCTGTCGGGTCCCAGGATCCGCCACATAACGCATGCACTCAAGTCACTCCACAACAAGTACAAATATGACTCTGTCATTGTCCATGTTGGAGTGAATGACTTGAAACATACCTCCCTGGACTACATGAAAAGAGACATGGAAGAGCTCTCGGATCATGTGGCCCTGGCAGGTATGACCCTAGCCCTGAATAGCATCGTGCCTTCACCCAGAATGATACCACAATATAAGGACAAAATGATTGACTTCAACAATTGGCTAAGAAGGGGATCCAGTATCTGTCTGCCTGGGACGACATGATTGACAGACCATGATGCTTTGCCAGAGATGGTCTGCACTTGCACCCCTAGGATTCAGTTTACTGGCTAAGGCTCTTGCAACCCCTATAGTGCCTTTTTTAGGTAAAGTTCAAAGGACAAAACCACCACCGTAGCAGGTACAAGCATGCAAAATCTGAAGGTAATGCTACTCAATGCTAGAAGTCTAAACCTCAAAATGCAATCTCTCGAGGCACTCCTAAAAATGGAGAACAATGATATCTGTGCAGTAACTGAGACCTGGTTCAAGGCTCCAGAGAGCACCCCTGCAATACCAGGCTACAACTCTTACCACACTTTTCGGCCACCAAACCAGGACCAAAACACTAAAGGTGGAGGAGTGTCAATATTCACCAAGGATATTCACACCACCAGGCTAGTTGCCCAACACAATGCATCTGAAATTCTCCAGGTGCAACTAACACTAGGTAAGACTGCAATCCAAATTGTAGCTTGCTACAGATCCCCCACCATACCCCAAGATTCTCACTACACCTTTCTAAACATACTGGAAAAATATTAAGATAGAACCAAACACCCTAATACTTGGTGATTTTAACTACCCTGCCATTAACTGGGAAAACTACTCCTGTACCAACCCCTTTGCCCAACGGTTCTTGGAATTCATAAATTCCAACACCCTGGATCAACTAATCCATAGTCCCACTAGGGGGTCCAATATTCTAGACCTGGTCATTACCAACATGGGAAATTGATGCTCCACACCTATGGTCACCCCCTCATTAGTCAGGTCTGACCATAAGCTAATCACCCTTAACATCCGGATCCCACCCCCACTCCCCAGTAAGGAAACCTCCATAAAAAACTTCTCCAAAGCTAACTTCATACTACTCAAGTCAGAAGAGACAAACTTCATGACACCCATGCAGACGGGAACTGAAAGTTCAACTGCTGAATCCTACACTAAGGCACTGTACGAGCACATCCACTCATGCATGAATCGTGCCATCCCAAATAGAACCAAGGTGCTCTCATCCAAAAAAAGGAAGCCAATCTGGTGGTCCCCTGCCATAAACAAACTTTACAACAAAAGGTTCATAGGTTCATAGGTTGGTACTAGGCTATCAGCCCTAGGGCCTATACAAGCCTAGCCATAACAATTCCCTGGTTATTTCTTCCCACACTATTTACTTCTCTGGAATCCTGTCTAGCAGGGAGACTGACATGATCCCCGGGGTGAATTTCCTTTTTCCCATCCAATCGTCAAGTTTCTTTTTGAAGAGGACCAAAGAGGCATTCTGCTTGACATGTATGGGCAATCTATTCCAGAGTCTGGGTTGTCTCTGGGTCAGGAACCTATCCCTCCAGCATGTTTTGTTTATTGTGATGACAAGGTTTAGATCCCTGGAGCATGTGGCTCTGAGGGATTGGGATTTCTTTAAGTGTAGCATGTCCAACAGCTCTGGGTTTGACATGGCCTTGTATGTTAAGCAAAGATCACCTCTGAGTAGACGATATGCGACAGAGTATAGCTGGAGTTTTTTAAGGCAGTCAGTGTAGGGCATCTGCTTTAGGCCTGTGATTCTTTTAGTGAGGTATTTCTGTGGCCTTTCCAGTTGTTGCAGATGTCTTGAGAGGTACATACCAAATGGGGCATTGTATTCTATAATGGGTCTAATGAGGGATGAGTACAGTGGGACAATGACCTCCTTTTTTCTGGATGAAAAGCCCTTAGTGATGAGGTGTGCAACATAGAAGGATTTCCTGACTGTTATGGTGATGTGGTTATCGAAGATGAGACCACTGTCCACCTGTGTCCCTAAGTCTCTTATCAAACCTTTGGTGTTTAGTGTACTGCCACCTATATGGTAATTCACGGATACATGTTTTTTTCCCAAGGGGGATAACTATACATTTCTTGGCATTGAGCTTGAGCCCATGGCTCTGGCACCAAGCATCTGTTTCTGTAAGGACCTTTTGTAGAATATCCACATCATTTGGGGATTCAGTAATGGCTCCCAGTTTGCAGTCATCTGCAAACTTTGTCATCCAGAGTCCCTTAGTGTTGGCCTGTACTTCAGAGAAGTAGATGCCAAACAAGAGCGGTCCCAGGACTGAACCCTGAGGTACTCCACTTGTCACTTGTCTGGAGCTGGATTTGGAGTCGGCTACTTTTACAGTGTGGGTTCTATCAGTAAGCCAGTTAGCAACCCATTGGGTGATGTAGGGATTAATGCCCAGCTTAGTAAGTTTATCTATGATTCCAGAGTGGGGGATGGTGTCAAAGGCCTTGGCAACATCTAGATAGGCTGTGTGGACCACCTTACCCTTGTCCATGGCTCTGGAGACTGATTCAAAGAAGTCAATCAAGTTCAGGAGACAAGATCGGTCCTTCACGAACCCAAACTGGGTGGGGTCCAGTGTTTGAAGGTTGCCAATGTCTTTGTTTATAAGTTCCATGATAATACGCTCCATGGCCTTGCAGATAAGGCTTGTCAGACTTATGGGACGGTAGTTTCCGGGATCCAAGGTGGATCCCCTCTTGTGGAGTGGGATAACTGTAGCTGTGCGCCACTCAGTGGGCACGAAACCTGAGGTGAGGCTATGATTAAACATGACACTTAGGTGAGGTGCCAGTTCATATTGTAGTTCATGCAGTACACAGCCCAGGATGTCATCTGGTCTCATGGATGCTGTATTCTTAGCTTTGGAGAGTGCGTTTTTTACCTGTGTGGCTGTTATTACCGGAATTTGACAATCTTCCGGTATTGAGATGGGCCATTTAGGGGGTGAGAGGGGGGGGTGAAGTTGGCACTGAATCGATCTGCCAGGATATTGGCAATATCCTTGGGATGAGTATATTTAATGCCATTCTGTTGTAGCTCAGAGCAGATCTGAGCATTGCCATTTAGATTCTTGACATAGCTATAGAATGCCTTGTTGTTGTCTTTGGAATCTTTGGCAATTTTATTTTCGTAACTAGCTTTGGAGGATTTTATGAGGGATCTCAGTTTCTTACTGCGGCTGGTAAGGAAGTGTTTTGCATCCTGGGATTTTCCTCTTTTCTGCAACAGTTTCTTCCTTTTGTTGTAAAGTTTGTTTATGGCAGGGGACCAACAGATTGGCTTCTTTTTTTTGGATGAGAGCATCTTGGTTCTATTTGGGATGGCACAATTTATGCATGAGTGGATGTGCTCGTACAGTGCCTTAGTGAAGGAAGAAACTGTTGCAGAAAAGAGGAAAATCATAGCCTCACCTCAGGTTTCGTGCCCACTGAGTGGCGCACAGCTACAGTTATCCCACTCCACAAAGGGGCATTCACCTTGGATCCCAGAAACTACCGTCCTATCAGTCTGACAAGTCTTATCTGCAAGGCCATGAAGCGTATTATCATGGAACTTATAAACAAAGACATTGGCAACCTTCAAACACTGGACCCCGCCCAGTTTGGGTTCATGAAGGGCCAATCTTGTCTCCTGAACCTGACTGACTTCTTCGAATCAGTCTCCAGAGATATGGACAAGGGTAAGGTTGTCCACTCAGCCTATCTAGACCTTGCCAAGGCCTTTGACACCATCCACCACTATGGAATCATAGATAAACTTACTAAACTGGGCATTAATCCCTACGTCACCCAATGGGTTGCTAACTGGCTTACTGAAAGAACCCACACTGTAAAAGTAGCCAACTCCAAATCCAGCTCCAAACAAGTGACAAGTGGAGTACCTCAGGGTTCAGTCCTGGGACTGCTCTTGTTTGGCATCTACTTCTCTGAAGTACAGGCCAACACTAAGGGACTTTGGCTAACAAAGTTTGCAGATGACTGCAAACTGGGAGCCATTATTGAATCCCCAAATGATGTGGATACTCTACAAAAGGGCCCTACAGAAACAGATGCTTGGTGCCAGAGCCATGGGCTCAAGCTCAATGCCAAGAAATGTATAGTTATCCCCTTTGGGAAAAAACATGTATCCATGAATTACCATATAGGTGGCAGTACACTAAACACCGAAAGTGTGATAAGAGACTTAGGGACACAGGTGGACAGTGGTCTCACCTTCGATAACCACATCACCACAACAGTCAGGAAATCCTACTATGTGGCACACCTCATCATTAAGGGCTTTTCATCCAGAAAAAAGGAGGTCATTGTCCCACTGTACTCATCCATCATTAGACCCATTATAGAATACAACGCCCCGTTTGGTATGTACCTCTCAAGACATCTGCAACAACTGGAAAGATTGCAGAAATACCTCACTAAAAGAATCACAGGCCTAAAGCAGATGCCCTATGCTGACCGCCTTAAAAAACTCCAGCTATACTCTGTCGCATATCGTCTACTCAGAGGCGATCTCTGCTTAACATACAAGGCCATGTCAAACCCAGAGCTGTTGGACATGCTACACTTAAAGAAATCCCAATCACTCAGAGCCACACGCTCCAGGGATCTAAACCTTGACATCACAAAACATGCTGGAGGCATAGGTTCCTGATCCAGAGACTCCCCAGACTCTGTAATAGATTGCCCATACATGTCAAGCAGAGTGCCTTTCTGGCCCTCTTCAAAAGGAACCTTTATGATTGGATGGGAGAAAGGAAATTCACCCTGGGGATCATGTCAGTTGCCCTGCTAAACAGGGGTCCAGGGAAGTAAATAGTGTGGGAAGAAATAGCCAAGGAATTGTTATGGCTAGGCTTGTATAGGCCCTAGGGGTGATAGCCTAGTACCAACCTATGAACCTATGAACCTATAATGCATGCACTCAAGTCACTCACTCCATAACAAATACAAATATGACTCTGTCATTGTCCATGTTGGAGTGAATGACTTGAGACATACCTCCCTGGACTACATGAAAAGAGACATGGAAGAGCTCTTGGCTCATGTGGCCCAGGCAGGTATGACCCTAGCCCTGAGTAGCATCCTGCCTTCGCCCAGAATGATACCACAGTATAAGGACAAAATTATTGACTTCAACAATTAGCTAAGCTTCTGGTGTCATGCAAAGGGGATCTAGTATCTGTCTGCCTGGGAGGATATGATAGACAAGCCATAATGCTTTTCCAGAGATGGTCTGGACCTGTCACCCCTGGGATTCTGGTTACTGGCTAAAGATCTTGCCACCCCTATAGTGCCTTTTTAGGAAAGGTTAAAAGGACAAAACCACCACTGTAACAGATACAAGCATCCAAAATCTGAAGGTAATGCTACTCAATGGTAGAAGTCTAAACCTCAAAATGCAATCTCTTGAGGCACTCCTAAAAATGGAGAACATCGATATCTCTGCAGTAACTGAGACCTGGTTCAAAACTCCAGAGAGCACCCCTGCATTACCAGGCTATAACTCTTACCACACTTTTCAGCCACCAAACCAAGACCGAAACACAAATGGTGGAACAGTGTCCATATTCACCAAGGATATTCATACCTCCAGACTAGATGCCCAACACAATGCATCTGAAATTCTCCAGGTGCAACTAATGCTAGGTAAGACTGCAATCCAAATTGTAGCTTGTTACAGATACCCCACCATGCTCCAAGATTCTCACTACACCTTTCTAAATGCACTGGAAAATATTAAGATACAACCAAACACCCTAATACTGGGTGATTTCAGCTACCCTGCTATTAACTGGGAAAACTATTCAGGTAACAACACCTTTTCCCAATGGTTCTTGGAATTCATAAGAAACCTAAAGGACATAGTATGTCTCTCATGTGTAGGAATGAGTTATGAAGTTATCTACTCTACACAATCTTTATACTTCTTATAGAAGTATAGTACATATAAGATAGTGAGTTAACCAAAGAGTGAATTTGCCAACATTCACAGGCTACATTAATAGATACATGTTATAGAGATGTTTAACATGCATGAATTGTGCCATCCCAAATAGAACCAAGACGCTCTCCTCCAAAAAAGGAAGCCAATCTGATGGTCCCCTGCCATAACAAACTATACAACAGAAGGAAGAAACTGTTGCTGAAAAGAGGAAAATCCCAAGATGCAAAAAACCCCTTTACCAGCCTCAGTAAGAAGCTGAGATCCCTCATAAAATCCTCCAAAGCTAGTTATGAAAATAAAATTGCCAAAGATTCCAAAGTCAACCACAAGGCATTCTATAGTTATGTCAAGAATCTAAATGGCAATGCTCAGATCTGCAGAATGGCATTAAATATACTGATCCCAAGGATATTGCCAATATCCTGACAGATCGATTTAGTGCCAACTCCCGCCACTCTCTCACCCACTAAAGGGCCCTTCTCAATATCAAAAGATTGCCAAATTCCAGTAATCACGGCCACACTGGTAGAAACCACACTCTCCAAAGCTAAGAATACAGCATCCATGGGACCAGATGACATCCTGGGCTGTGTACTACATGAACTACAAAATAAACTGGTACCTCACCTAAGTGTCATGTTTAATCATAGTCTCACCTCAGGCTTTGTGCCCACTGAGTGGCGCACAGCTACAGTTATCCTATTTCACAAGGGGGGATCCACCTTGGATCCCAGGAACTACCATCCCATCAGTCTGACAAGCCTTATCTGCAAGGGCATGGAATGCATTATCATGGAAATTATAAACAAATACTTTGGCAACCTTCAAACACTGGACCCCACCTAGTTTGGATTCGTGAAGGGTCGATCTGTCTCCTGAACCTGATTGACTTCTTCAGATCAGTCTCCAGAGCTGTGGACAAGGGTAAGGCAGTCCATGCAGCCTATCTGGACCTCAACAAGGCCTTCGACACCATCCCCCACCTTAGAATCATAGATAAACTTACTAAGCTGGGCATAAATCCCTACATCACTTGATGGGTTGCCAACTGGCTTACTGACAGAACCCAGACTGTAAAAGTAGCTGACTCCAAATCCAGCTCCAGACAAGTGACTAGTGGAGTACCTCAGGGTTCAGTCCTGGGACTG
This sequence comes from Protopterus annectens, assembly GCF_019279795.1. Lineage (NCBI taxonomy): Eukaryota > Metazoa > Chordata > Ceratodontiformes > Protopteridae > Protopterus > Protopterus annectens. Next base: position 655,767,392 of record NC_056737.1, on the reverse strand, counting down.
CTCTTGTTTGGCATCTACTTCTCTGAAGTATAGGCCAACACTAAGGGACTCTGGCTAACAAAGTTTGCAGATAACTGCAAACTGGGAGCCATTACTGAATCACTAAATGATGTAGATATTCTACAAAAGGGCCTTATAGAAAGAGATGCTTGGTGCCAGAGCCATGGGCTCAAGCTTAATGCCAAGAAATGTATATTTATCCCCTTTGGGAAAAAACATGTACCCATGAATTACTGCATAGGTGGCTGTACACTAAACACCGAAAGTGGGATGAGAGATGTAGGGACACAGGTGGACAGTGGTCTCACCTTCAATAACCACATCACCACAGCAGTCAGGAAATCTTTCAATGTGGCACACCTCATCACTAAGGGCTTTTCATCCAGAAAAAAGGAGGTCATTGTCCCACTGTACTCATCCCTCATTAGATCTCACATGACATCACAAGACATCTGCAACAGCTGGAAAGGTCACAGAAATACCTCACTAAAAGAATCACAGGCCTAAAGCAGATGCCCTATGCTGACCATCTAAAAAAACTCCAGCTGTACTCTGTGGCATATCATCTACTCAGTGGCGATCTCTGCTTAACATACAAGGCCATGTAAAACCCTGAGCTGTTGGACATGCTCCACTTAAAAAAGTCTCAATCCCTCAGAGCCACATGCTCCAGGAATCTAAACATTGTCATCACAATGAGCTAAACATGCTGGAGGGATAGGTTCCTGACCCAGAAACTCACCATACTCTGGAATAGACTGCCTATACATGTCAAGCAGAGTGCCTCCTTAGCTGTCTTCAAAAGGAACCTTGACGACTGGATGGGAGATATGAAATTCACCCCGGGGATCACGTCAGTCACCCTGCTAGACAGGGGTCCAGGGAAGTAAATATTGTGGGAAGAAATATCTAGGAAATTTTTTGGCTAGGCTTGTATAAGCCCTAGGGCCAATAGCCTAGTACCAACCTATGACCTATGAAAGAGAAATGTATAGACCAGCCCTGTAAGGCAACCTTGTTGATTCACAAAGATTCATTGCTGTTTATATAAGATTTCCATTTGTGTCAACAGTCTTGAGTTTGAAAATGGATTGAAAACTAATGGGAAATTGGAGGGACAGCCAGAGTGGGGAGTGCATGTTGCTTTTTATTTTTCTGAGCATAATAACATTTTGTGACTTTTTTTGTCTCATGGGATTCATTTAAGTATGTAGTAGTTTCACACATATACATGCATGAATACTCACAGATATACAAAAAAAATTCTTAATGAATTCAGGCTGACACTGCAATGAGCTGGCTCATATTTCCAATCCAACCATCTGTGCTATGACTGATCTTCTGTCCAGGTAAGGGGGCATGTCCTCTTGATATGCCCTTAGGCAGGGGAGAGGGAATGAGAACAGACATAATACACGATCAATGACATATTTGTTAATTAATGCCAAAATAGTGTTTCTAGTTAACAATTAAACACGATAGGAAACAATAAGAAGGTTGTTCAAGGCATCTGAGCTCCACTTATCTAGACATGTAATTTTGAAATAAAAAACATTCTTTAACAGGATGTCATTCTTTGTCACACTATGAAAATTGAACTTACCCAATTACAATAGCCATGTTATTTTTTTAACTGATTATAACACAGCTGTTTACAACACACTCCCCAACAATCATTTAACGCCAAAAAAAAAAAAAAAAGAGGAAGAAAGCCCAACAAGTGTCTGATCTCAATTCATTTTCCAGTTAAAGCTTTGCAATTACCTCTTTAAATTGCTTTCTAGCATCCCACCCTACTTCAATAATCAAAATAGCTGTCCTGAAGTTTCAGTGTTTACATGTTAACCTGCTCAAAATTTCACAAAGGCAAAGCAGAAACTAATTAAAAGAACAAATGTATTATGTTTCACAAACAAGTGCATTCAAATAAGTGTTGTACAACTGCTTAAATAATTAAAATCACAGCTGCCTGACTATAGAGATGAACAATTGAGCATGTGCTCTGATTAGACTCAAACTAACAAACAGTGTGACAAAAAATGATGGACAAATATTAAGACAAATAAATATTAACGCAAAGTAACATAAATGTCTGAAGATAGAAGTCACTTTGCCAGTCAGTCTGTGCCCTGATTTCATGAATTTCTATTTCATCTGCAAGATGTTATCAAGTGGATGTCAGCAAATTATTTTAGCAGAAAAGAAATATCAGCATGCATCTATAAGTGGAGGTATGTGTCATCACTAGTTGTGGTGTGTGTGTTTTGTAGCCTTGACAGTAATCAGATTAGTATAAGAAGGCAAATCCTTGTGTGGGGACAAATTGTAATGTGCTAACCGCAGTAGCAGGTTTGCAATGTTGATGTGCTAATGCTGTCAGCTTAAAGTTGAAGGTTCACCTTATCGTCAAATGTGTTTTTTCTTTCTTCAAGGTGCATTGGTTTAATGTTACGCACTGTAACTGCATACAGTGTTGGCTGTGTCACGTACTTTTATTGCTATAATCATTGAAGCAGTCTTCTTAAAACGGAAAATGGCAGTGCAAGGATTGCTTATTTTTAAAGGCATATTATCTATAATATTACAGCAGAAAAAAGTTCCCTCTATATTTTATTGGTTGTGAAATTAAGAGTAACATTGCAAAAGCCTTGTAAAAGTTTACTTTGTAAACAGTGCCTCTCAGATCAAAATACTGAGGCTTGATGGCATAAAACAGGTGCTATTTAATAACAATCCTTTGAAAAATAAACAGAACATGCTGGAGGGACATGTTCCTAAGCCAGAGACTTCCCATATTCTGGAACAAACTTCCCATTCACATCAAGCCCAGCACTTCACTGCCCTCTTTAAGAGAAATCTTGACGAGTGGGTGGGCAATTGGAAGTTTACCCCGGGGATTACTTCAGTGGCCTTGCTTGACAGGGGCACTGAGATCTAACTTTGGGTGGCAAGATGCCAGGGAATCTTCTTGGGCTAGGCTTATATAGGCCTCAGGGCTGTTAGCCTAGTACACACCTATGAACCTATGTATAGTATTCTTTGCTGAAATAGAGTAGTGAGAGAATTAAAAAGGCCAGAGTGTCAATCCTCTCTGAGAATTCATAGATTTTCTTCTCAGCAAAAGACTGCATTAAGGAGAAATTTTCTGAACATCCTTGTTGGCCAGATTAATTACTGATACTTTAATGCCACGGTTCCATAACAAAACAAAAACAACAACTTGGGATACTTACTTCACAATTTTGATATAGCAATATTATAGAATATATCAAAACCAGATCAGATTACATTTTTACATTTTTGCTAGTATTATCATTAATCAGTGACATGGCTGTATGCATTTTTATCATCTAAAAAAGTTAGCTGTAGGGAGCACATTGCAATCATTTTTCTCCTTGAATTATTAATATAATTTTAATTTCATAATTCAAAAAATCATTTATGAGTTCAACCAGTGTGTTATTCTTAGGTGAGATAGTTGTTTCATTTTTCCAATTTGTGATAATTTATTTGCCATTAAAAATAATAAATGCCTTGATGCATCCCTCCCAAACTTACTGAATCTTTTCAGATATAAAAAGCAAGAATAAGATCAGGGTTAACTGCTACCCCCCCCCCCCCCTCGATATCCTCCAGAATTTTCTAAATGCCTTTTTGAAATTGTTTCAACTTAGAACATTAACCAAAAATGTGCATTTTGTCCCCAATACATCTTTACATCTCCATCAGCAGCTGCTGGCACCAGGGAATATGCGAACAGTTATAGATGAGGTAGTAAACAACATATATATATTGCCAGCTAAGATCATTTATCTTTTAGATTTCATGGCAAATTTCAGTTCAGCTCATTCTTCCAACTGATTATTTTCCCAAACAATTGAGACCCAATGCCACTATCATTCTGCATACTCTTGTAGTATTATTCTTCATGCCAGAGCATTTACTTTAGCTTTCATTAATCAGTTCTCTAACTTAGTAGGATCCTTTTATTCTACCAAAGTTCATTCTAATCCTTCTGCCTTCCTCACCAGTTCTTGGTGACCAACACTTTCTCTGTAACTCATCCTCTATGAATGGTTTTCTACACTGAAGCAAGTCCACCAAGTAATACAGAAGCATTCTCTGTTTGGAACATTTCTCCAAGCTGAGGTCAAAGAGTTTGAGTTAAAGAAAAAAGGTTACTGGGACAAATTCAAATCCCCAGTCCTTGTACTACTAGTTTATAGGTTCATAGGTCCATAGGTGTGTACTAGGCTAATGGCCCCGGAGCCTTTACAAGCCTAGCCCATAGGATTACCCTGGCATCGTGCCACCTGACCTTAGTGTCCAGGGCCTCTGTCGAGTAGAGTCACTGGAGTGATCCCCGGGCTGAATTTTCTATTTTCCATCCACTCACCAAGATTTCTCTTGAAGAGGACCATTGAGGTGCTCTGTTTGACATGTATGGAAGTCTATTCCATAGCATGGGAAATCTCTGGGTTATGAACCTGTCCCTCCAGCATGTTCTGTTGATTGTGGTAATGAAGTAGAGGTCTCTGAACCATGTGGTGCGGAAGGATTGGGATTTCATTAGCTGTAGCATTTCTAACAGAGCTGGGTCAGACATGGCTTTGTAAGTCAAGCAGAGATCACCTCTAAGTAGGTGATATGAGATAGAGAATAGCTGGAGTCTGTCCATGTAGACAAATGTTTAAGGCCTAGGATCCTCTTTGTGAAGTACTTTTGTGGCCTCTCCAGTTGTTGCGGGTGTCTAGTGAGGTACATGCCAAATGGGGCATTGTACTCGATGATTGGCCTAATGAAGGAAGAGTAGAGGGAGACAATGACCTCTTTCATCCTGGATGCAAAACCCTTAGTGATGAGATGTGCCACATAGAAGGACTTTCTGACCACAGTGGCAATGTGGTGGTCAAAAGGGAGGTTGCAGTCAACCTGTGTTCCCAGATCTTTTATAACACCTTCTGTGTTCAGTGGATTACCATTGATGTGGTAATTCATGGGAACTGGGTTTTTCCCAAAGGGAATGACGACGCATTTTTTGGCATTGACCTTAAGGCCATGGCTCTGACACCAGTTGTTGGTGTCATTGAGGCCTTTCTGTAGGATGTTAACATCACTTGGGAAGTTAATAATAGCTCCCAACTTGCAATTGTCATTGAAATTTGTCAGCTAGAGTCCCTTCATGTTGACCTGGACTTCAGAGAAGTAGATACCAAACAGGAAAGGACCCAGGACCAAACCCTGTGGGACTGCACTTGTGACTAGTCAGTAATCTGACTTGGATTCAGCTACTTTCATGCTGTGGGTTCTATCTGTCAGCCAGTTTGCAACCCACCTAGTGATATACGGGTTGATCCCTAGCTTAATGAGTTTTTCTATGATTCCTGAGTGGGGAATGGTATTAAAGACCTTGGCCAGATCAAGGTAGGCTGTATGAACCACCTTGCCTTCATCCACAGCTCTGGTGACTGACTCAAAGAAGTTGACCAGGTTGAGCAGGCATGATCCACCCTTCACAAAGCCAAACTGTGTGGAATCCAGAGTTGGGAGATTCCCTATATCTTTGTTTATTAGGCCCATGATGATGCGTTCCATAGCTTTGCATATCAGGCTCATCAGGCTAATAGGGAGATAGTTCCCAGGGTCTGTAATTGCTCCTCCTTGGTGGAGAGGGATGACTATAGCAGTGTGCCATTCGGTAGGTACAAAGCCTGAGGTGAGGCTGTGGTTGATCAGGGCACACAGGTGAGGTGTAGAACACAGCCAGGGATTTTGTCAGGTCCCATAGAAACTGTATTCTTGGCCTTGGACAGTGCTGTTTTAACCTGTGCAGCAGTAATACTGGATGCCTGGCAATCTACTGATATTGTGATTGGTCATTTTTTTTGGGGGGGGGGTAAAGCTGGCACTGAATCTGTTGGCGAGTATACTGGAAATATCTGTTGGCATGGTATAGGAGGTACCATTGTGCAGTAGCTCAGAGCAAATCTGGGTATTGCCGTGGAGATTCTTTACATAACTATAGAAGGCCTTGTAGTTGTCTTTACTCTCTGCTGCAATCCTGTTTTCATAGCTAGCTTTAGAAGATTTGATGAGGGATCTCAACTTTTTGTTGAGGCTGATAAGGGAGTTTTTCCAGTCTTGGGACTTCATCTTATTCTGTATCAGTTTCCTCCTTCTGTTGTAGAGTTTGTTTTTGGCAGGGGACCACCACATTGGCTTCCTTTTTTTGGAGGAGAGTGTCTTGGGTATGGCAAGATCCATATATTTGTGTACGTGTTCGTACAGTACATTGGTGTATGATTCGGTGGTCATGCAACTATTCTCCATTTGCATAGGTGCCGTGAAGTTAGCCACCTCTGTCTTTAGGAGCCCAAAGTTACCTTTGGAGAAGTTTTTCCTGGTGGTTACCTTTGTGGGGGTGGGGTGGGGTGGGAGGGATGTGTATTTCCACGGTGATGAGTTTGTGGTCGGATCTAACCAGGGAGGAGTTGAATATTGATGTAGAGCAATGGTCACCCATGTTAGTAATGACAAGATCAAGGATGCTGCTATCTCTAGTGAGATTAAGAACCAGCTGTCTAGGGCATTGGAATTAATGAATTCCAGGAAATGTTGAGCAAGTGTATTGGTACATGAGTAGTTTTCCCAGTTAATGGAGGGGTAGTTGAAGTCGCCCAATATGAGACTGTTAAATTGGACTCTAATATTCTCCAGGGTGCTTAGGAATGTGGAGTGCGAGTCTTGAGAAATAGTTGAGGTCCTATAGCAGGCTATGACCTGAATCACTGTCTTACCCAATGTTAGCTGCACCTGAAGTATCTCTTATGTGTTATGTTGGGCTAACAGTCTTGAGGTGTGCGCATCATTTATGAATATGAAAACACCACCACCTTTGGAGCTTTGGTCCAAGTTCTGGGGCCAAACGATGTGGAATGAGTTATAGCCTGGTAATGCAGAGATGCTTTCTGCTGCTTTAAACTAGGTCTCTGTTGCAGCACAAATGTTGATGTTGTCTATTTTGAGGAGTGCTTCGAAACAGTGCATTTTGAGATTTATACTTCTAGATTTGAGCAGCATGACCCTCAGATTGCATTTGTTTGTAGCTGTTATGGTGGTAATTTGGTCTTTGGAACACCACCTAAAAAAGGAACTATACTGGTGGCAGGAGTCTTGATCAGTATCCGGAAGCCCAGGGGTGATAGATGCAGGCCATCTCTGGCCAAACATCGAGGTCTGTCAAATATGTCATTCCAGGCAGACAGATACTGGATCCCCTTAGAATGACACAAGAAACTTAGTCAATTGTTGAAATTAATCATTTTCTGCTTGTATTGTGGTATCATTTTGGGTGTTGGTATGATGCTCCTCAGGGCTAGAGTCATACTCACCTGGTCTACATAATCCAAGAGCTCCTCCATGTCTCTTTTCATGTAGTCCAGGAAGGTATGTCTCAGGTCATTCACACCCATTTGTACAATGACAGAGTCATATTCGTACTTGTTGTTGAGGTACCTGAGTGCATGCATTGTGTGGTGGATCCTGGCACCTAACAGGCAGCTGTCTGTTACTTTCTCCTTATTCAGCTTAGTGTGCCTCACTATCAAGTTACCTATGACTAGTGCGTTGGGCATGCTGTTTTGCCTTGGGGCTTTGGTTGAGTGGCACACTGTTTAGGAGAGTTATGTGTCTTGTGATTAGAGTTGCATTGTGGTGGTCGAGTATGTTTCTGCCTTGGAGGTCTCTGCTGTTTGGGTAGATCTTTATTGAGAGGCTCCACAAAGGTGGGTGTGTGGTTTGCGTTTTTATGTGAAGGCAGTTTTGGTGTGTGTTCTGGAGAGCTATGTGATCCATGTCATGTGGTGCAAGTGCTGACCTTCTCCTTTTGGCTAGCTATTCTGGTCTTGGCTGGAGAGTGCATGGCTTCCAATTTGGATATATAAGTGCATCTCTGGCAAGTCTGGATGTTGGGAGGTAAGAGGAGAGGGTTGTCAGTGTACATGAGGCAGTTGCTATATTGTCTCAGGATGCTCAAATTCACTAGGTTAATAGGAAAAAAACTCAGGGAACTGACCTTCAGACATGCCTGGAAGGGTGGGCATTGATAATAAGTACTGGAGCAGTTTTCTTGTAGAACGTTTAGTGCTGGTAGCACTGTGGGTGCTACAATAATTGCTACAAGAAGTTTGGTACAGTGCTAGACTAATAAGCTAGTAAAAGTGCAGGAGGGGAGAGAACTAGCAGATCTAAGTGAAAAAAATTGAAGAGCAGACTTTGGCACTGCTCAGAAGGTTGAAACAGTCCTGGATGCAGCAAATCTGCATCTGGACTAGACTAGTTACAGGAAGAGCAGAAACAAGAGCAAATCTGGGCTTTTAATCCAGAAAGTTGAAAGAGATGGAAAAAACTGCCCAATGGTCAGTAAACTATAATGTCTTTGCCAGAAACCATTCCTGCTGTGGTAGATAGGCTACCTAATGCTTATCACTCCCACTGATAAGATAGAAGGCTTCCCTCCAACACAGAAAGGCTTGGGAGGGCTCAAAAGCTTACAAACAGTTCTCTATACAGCAAATCTGTATCTGGATTAGACTAGTTGCAGGAAAGGCAGGAAACAAGTGCAAACATGAGCTTTTAAACCAGATATTGTCTACTTTGGTACCTTTGTTAATTCCTTCACCAGCCACTAGTCTACCTATGGGCGAACTTCTGCCAGACCTTAAATGGTTCATTTTTCAACCTTCCCAAAGCTTGGAGATACATAAGTTTCCAGACAAGCTATTTCCTTACAGTTAGTGGCCCATATGCTGTCTTCTTAAACCATTAAAATTGCCAAAGTCTAACTTAATTTTGTTTTCCCATGAAAAAGTTGTGGACTTTTCCAAGCAGTTTAGAGAATTTGCCAGAATAATAAGTCTTTCCTTTGAAGCTGGTCTGCTGACAGTTTGTTTTCCATATTTTTAACATTCTGTTCCTGAAGAATAACTCTTTTCTTCCTTAGCCTGTCTTGCATATTATGTTGATGAGACACAGCTGCATACAAGAGTTCATCTTGATCTGCTTTAGATAATAATTTTACACAAAGCTGCATAGTTTCTAAGAGATAAAATATTTTACTTCTGATTCTTATTAACAAGTTAGGTAAACAAGTTCAAACTGAGTGCACTCTACAAACTGAAATGCAGAACATTTATTTCACATTTTCAGAAAAATCCACAAAAATCCATTTTAACCTGTACTTTACTCTCACAATTCTCACTTTTTATTTAAAAAGTGGAAAATGACTGTTTAATTGCCATTTTTTCTTCAGTAGTACACATTGAAACTTTCTCCAGTTTATTCAGGTTAACCATCATGATTTGCTGGACTCTATAAGTTTTTCACAAATGACAACTTAGGTAGCAATTCCAGATAGTTAGTATGAGTATAATGCCTAACACTACTAATACAGGATATATCAACCAATTTAACAGATTTTTCCCTGATTTTGACCAACCAGTAAAGATATCCCACCAGTTGTGAGCAGTGTCTTTTTTGGTCTTTTCAGCCAAACTAAGAAGTTTATCATTTGCAATGATGTTTAATGCCTCATAATACAGAATATTTTTATTTCTTTTTTCCAAATACTCTCTGAGAATTTTAGTATTGTTCATTATGTTTTTTAATTATCCAAGGATACAAATATATTGGGAAGCTGTATTAAGTCATAATTCTAGTCCTTGGAAATATTCACTTCTATGTGTTCAGTAAACACATAGCTCTTATTATTCCATTTAAGGAAATCAACATGTGATAAACATCCTACAAAAGGTAATTTTAAATTATGACACATGTCTTGATCTGTAACCAGATAAATATACTGAGGAGCCACTTCTATAAACGTTTAAAAGAAAAAGGCATAATAGTCCATTTACACAAATTAACAGAATGCTGCAGTAAACATATGCAGGTGAATGCTGTCCACAAATAAGTCCATTTTAAGTCTGTGTACAATACTCGATTTTATGTGCTTTTCCTCTCATATCTATATAATTACCTTCAAATTGTGTTATCCAATACTCATACCCTTCTGGTACGAGAAATATCATAGGTAACACAGTAAATTGACACATAATAGTTGTATCAGTAACATTATAATGCATAAACTTTCCTGTACAATATTGCGGACTACAGTATGTTAATCCAATCAGGTATCCATTTGTTAAACAATTGTCGCCAAACATTTTCATTTTGTAACATAATTTCAGTTTGCATTCTATTTTGCTGAATTTCTACATACAAAGACTGCATAGTGCATTTTGTCCAATTTACAAAAATTGTCATGTTACTATTAAATTTTAACTGATGTAGCTGCATAGCATCATAATTGTCTAAAAATTGCTGCTGATAATTTATATTGTGCAAGTGTGTCTTGCATATTTCTGGATTCCAAGATGCTTGTAAATGCACAATCTGAGAGATATCGTCCCCCTCTACTTTTAATCAATTAGTCAGAATTTCAATGTCAGCTGCATTAATAGCTCCCATGCCTGTACCTAGGCTTCCTAGCAGGGTATTATATCAAGCCCCTTTATATCAACACCTGCCTGTGTCTGGGAATGTGATGTTAAAATGTACTACATACAACCTTTTGATACTGTCTGCCTACCTTTTTACAGGTAGAAGAGATATTAACCAAATGATCTGTATGAACAGAGGTAGGTTTACCTGTTAATATTGATAGAACATATGCCCAATGTATGTTGCCTGTAATGACTGTGGTATTAGTACATATTACAGAAACTCCAGTAGTAAAATATAGTTGTACTTTCATATTATTGGGAGGAATACTAATTCCCTGTATGGTATGATTACCACATTTCTTCACACAAGTGAAGACTAGCCGTTGTGTTGATGGTGGATATTTCTTTGAATTTTCTCCTTTTCCCAAATAAAATATAGGAAATTGGCAACATTAAATAGAAACTTTGGAATCAAATTCAAAGGTTACCTTAGGACTATTTGGTCGAATGTAATAATGATCCATAACTGCGGACCAAAAGGTAATGTTACTGGGAACTATTATATGCCCAAAGGTACAATTAGCATTAGATGGACAAGTGAAGTTGTCCTGCTGTCTTTGCCCACAAAAAATACTTATCTTTGAGCATTCACACCAAACTAGCTTTAGAGTATTATTGTCATAGTTTATTTTCCAAACTTGCATTTCCCCTGTTTGACACCCTACCCCAAAGACTCCAATGAATACAGTCAGTACAATAACAAACAGAATCTTCATTATGTACAATAATATAATCTAAGTGGTATTAATCCAAAAAGTTGTTTTGATAGATGCTTTTTTAACTGTTTCAGACTTGGCATTTGCTGTGAGTCTACAAAAAAAAAAAAAAAACAACACAAAACATGAAGTCACTTAATGACTTTTAACTGATCTCTATGAACAATAATTATTTTGCTCTTTTTCTTTCCTTTAACTTTGTACACTAGAGGTCCTAACTCAGCAATTACTTCAAAAGGACCGTGCCAATTACTATCCCATAGACCATCTATCTGGAACGTCTTGATCAATACCCGTGTCCCAGAGGGAAAGTTTTTTTTTGGCATAACAGGATCCTTTGACCGTAGTTTGAATGTTTGCATTTCTGATAGGCTTTGACACAATTTAGGAATATCTTTTAACCATTGCTGATGATGTACAATTTCTAATAATGGTCGGTCTGTACTAACAGTAGGATTGAATGACAATTGTACAGGCATTTTCCTGCCTGTCATGACTTCAAAAGGTGATATCCATGTTTTACTGTGTGGAGGTGCTCTGACACCCAGCAAAATTCCAGGCAAATGTTTTACCCATGTATGTCTTTTTCCAAGCAGGCTTTCTTAAGGCGTTACTTAAGAGTCCTGTTCATTCTTTCAACTATCCCTTTAGACTGGGGATGGTAACGAACATGAAATCATTGTGGATACCAAGCAAATCACACAAAGCTTTCATCACTTTACTGACAAATTGTGGCCTGTTGTCAGATTCAATAACGTTTGGCCATCCCCAATGATAAAAAAATGTTTTTCCATCAGGCTTCTGCTGTAGCCTTAGCTGTCATTGTTTTTATAGGAATTGCTTCTTCCCATTTTGAAAAAAACATCAACTACCACTAGAAGATACCTGTGCCCACCTTTAGCTGGAGGTAATGGACCTGCAAAGTCAATTTGGATGGCATGCCAAGGTCCATCCGCTGGAGTTACCCTTAGTAACTGTTTTTTCAATTGAGCATTAACCTGCAAACATATTAAGCATTCAGCATGCACTAAATGGCAAATTTTCTTTAACTGTGGATGCCAGTACTTGTTCTTTACAATGGGCCATAACTTCTGTGTACCCAAATGTCCCAATACCTGATGATTAAATTTCACTAACTGTCGTTCCTGTTGGTATGGTATATAAGGAAGACCGGAACTGTCTTCAAAACATTTTGCATAATATTGCCCTGGACTTTCTCCTGCAAGAGTACATTTTTCTAAGTCTTCATGCAGTCCAAACTTAGTTTGGATCTGCAGCAAATCATGTTGCAAATTCTGAACTGAAAATGTCTGCATGGCATGCACTGCAGTGGTTTTGTCTGGTACACCAGAAAGGTGTTCTGTAGGATACAATTGCATTCCTTTCTTTGCTGCCTTTTTTGCCATCTGATCAGCATAGTTATTTAACTGAAAAATTTTATTTGTAGCTTTTTGATGAGCTTTTACTTTTAAGATACTGTAGCAACCCACAAGGGACTGACTATGAACCAAATTCTAAATAGTCTGTAACACAGAAGTATGCTTGAGTGGTTTGCCCATGTTATCAACAAACCCTCTCCTTGCCCATGTAGACATATGCAGCCACAGAGAATTAACTATGTATGCACTGTATGAAAAAATATTGACAGATGGAAAATGCTGTAACACATAAAGAACTGCTTTCAGTTCAGCTCGTTGAGCAGACATATGTCCCTGTAACTGAATCAGAGTTGGCTGTCCCATAGAAGGGTTTTCTGTTACTACTGCAAATCCAGTCCGATATTGTACATTGTCCCAAAATCTAACACTATCAACAAAGATGGATGGTCTGTCTTCCTGAAAATCAGGAGACAGAATGGGCTTTTCTGGATTTGAAATGTACCTAATACATTTGTGTCGTTTTCCTTCATATTTCATGAAGTTAGATAAGTAATACTTATTGCCTGCCTTTATTGTAACTTGCTTGACACTAAATAATGCCAACCATTTTGCAAATACTGCTTGACAGATGTCATCAATCAGTTTATTTAGCTGAGTCTTATTTACCAAAGCCTGTATAGCATAATGTGGTGTCTGTATTAGGTCTTTAGAGAAAGCTTTTAGGTATTCAGTTAGTCTTAAACCCTAATAAATGGCCAAAAGTTGCTGAATGCATGGGTGGTATCCCCTCTCAATATGTGTTATCTTCAAACTGAAAAATGTAATGGGGCATAAAGTCTTTTCCATTCTAGAATCAGAGCCCTGGGGCCACTCCTGTAAAAGCACAGCAGAGAGTATGTTAGGTCCAACTGCTGCCTGTAACTCAAAGGGAGACATTAGACTTGGAGCTACTAATTATGTAGCCTTGTCTAATGCTGCCTTTAAATCACAAAAAGCTGTATTTTCCTTTGATCCCCAATCCAGAAAGGGTAATTCTTTCTGGCTATAAAGCATGTCTTAAGAGGAGCTACCATGCTGGCATAATCCTCTATAAATTCCTGATTGTAGTTCATGATACCCAGAAATTTGTGCAAATCTGGAATGGTAACTGGTTTATCCATTTGCAAGATTACCCGCACCCTCTCTGAAGAAGGAGTACGCACTGAGGGACGTAAAATAGTACCTACAAATTTTACTTCAGATGACATGAATTGTACCTTTTCACTTGTAACCTTAAATCCTACCTCCTGCAGTGTTTGAAGGACCTGTGCTACTTCAGCTAAATGCTGTTCTTTTGTTTCAGACTGTATTAGTGTGTCATCAATGTAATGCAAAACAGAATCATCAGATTCTAGACCTTGTAGTATTCATCCAACTATTTGGAGAAATATAACCAGACTGTTGTGAAATCCCTGTGGTAACCACTTCATGACATACTGTTCATTTTGAAATGTCAAGGTAAACCATTGCCAATCTTTTTCCTGCAGTGGTACTGCAAATAAACCATTAGCTAAGTCTATGACCATAAACCAGTGACTGTGTTTTTACTCTTGTTGCTAGCTCTGTGACCCCTGGAATCAGATGAGTCTGGGGAGTCATGAATTGGTTCACTTTTCGTAAATCAATAACCAATCATTAAGTGCCATCTTTCTTTTTAACTGGCCATATGGGTGAATTTGTAGGGCTATTTTCCTTTTGAATTATTCCCACATCAAGCCATCATCATATGCAATTTTGCATGTCTGTCTCTGCTTCCTTTGGGATCGTATACTGTTTTTGAAACGGTGGAATAAAATCTTCGTCACTACCTACAAAAACTGCTTCCTGTAGCTTACTGCAGTCTGTGGGCCCTTGAGACCACAACGTAGGGAACTGTTGTTTTACCTTTAACCATACTTACTTTTCAGTAGGGCTGACAGTACAGCCCTTTTCAGAACTGTTTGATACATGTATTGCTTCAATCATACATGACATTGGTCCTTGTCCTTGCCATATAATACCATTAGGGAGGTCTATGACAATTCCAATTTTGGACAATATATCCATTCCCAAGATTGAGGAGGTACAAGAATTATGCATCAAAAATCCCCCTTTCACCAGTTCCCCTTGATGGAATAATTGTACTTGTACAGGTTTACTACCTATGGCTAGACATCCAGAGCCATTAAAACCTGAAGTACATGTACGTTTGGACAAGTCAAGAGGCAATTGCCTACCTGTCACTGAGACGGCTGTTCCTGTATCTAGAAGAACATCTGCCTACAGGTTACCCTCTACCCAAATGTTGATAAGTGGCTGTCTATATTTCCCTTTCCTGAAGTTAGTCAAGAAAGAGACTTGGGTGGGGGGCTCATACCTCTATAGTAGATTTACTTCACACCCTGAATCATCAGTGGTATTGGACTACAAAGGACATAACTGCAGTGTTTCCTTGATCTCTTTACAGTCAACATAAGAAGATCGATTAAGTTTATGATGCAAGGCTATTTGCTGCTGATAATTATGATTTACTGGACCATCAGGAGCAAAGTCAGAAGAGACACTTGTATCCTGTGTGCTAACAATATTACCTTGTACAATGACACTAGGTGTCACACCATCCCTTTGCTGTACTGGGAATACTAACTGTTGAGTGTTTGTGGTATATAGGGGTTGCTGCTGTAGACTCCTATTACCCTCTGTCACATATTGCTGTGAAGTGTACTGCTGTGTTTGTAGTTTTGGCTGCATTACCTGTTGCTGTCGTGGTACACGTGGCTAATCAAAATTTCTCTCGATAAGAAACTTACCCTTTTTCTCTTGTTCCTGGCACCATCTGCAATAATATTTACAATCATTTTTTAGTATGACCTACCTGTTTGCAGGAATAACAAATAGGCTGTCTCTTTTGAGGACCCTTTATAGATTTAGTAACTTGAGAATTTAACTGAGTGGCTGGGGGAGCTGATGCTGCCCGTTTTTGCTACTGTATAACTTGCCCTTGATGTGATTGTGCTGCTACTTGCTGTGGGACTTGCTGTCCTTGATTAATCTATCTCCCATGCCCCGTTCCCTTTACCTCACTAACAATGGGTGCAGAATGGGGAGTGTAAATCTTTTGCTTATGAATAGCATTATATTTACACACAATACATGCTTGCAGTAATTTATCTACTAACTCTGTGAGTGTGTTTGAAGATTTCTCATAAATAAGTTTAATATCCCCCGGGACACCTTCCAAATGGTCCAAAAAGGAGTGCATAACACCTTTTTGAAAATTGACATCTTTTATATCTTTTTTATCACTGCCATTGACTAGCATATATGCCAGCTGATAATGTTCTGCTTGCTCCTTTTAAAGAGTCACAAACTGTCATTTGAAACTGATCTAAAAGTGTTGGCGTGAGAGATTGGCCCGTAGTGTATGCTAACAATACTGCTGTCATTTTTAAGTGTTTAGTTTGTATTTGATACTGCTTTTGCTGAATATAAGCCATAAAACATTGTGGAATAAAATTCCAGAAACAATGTTCAACTGTATCATTCCATACAGTGCCTACAGTTTTAAGAACCAAGCCTCAAACGTAATCATGTTATTAAAAATACCCTTCTGTTCATCCCACTTAGGGAGAGATTTTAACACCCTAGACTGATAATAAACTTCAGCAGAAAAGCCTGCTGAGGCTTTCATAGGACTTTTAAAAGTAGTTTCTAATGCTTTAGATTGATATTTTTCTAACAGGGCATGTAATTTTAAAAGGTCTTGATTAGCTAAGTCAGTTGCTCTAGCAGCCTCAGATTTTTGTGTTTTTAACTGAGCTCAGAATGTGTTTAATTCCTCCCGAGCAACAATTACATCATGCTGTGTGTCAGCCAGCTGCTTGTCATATTTTTTTTTGCAAACGGATAATTTTACTCATTAACCCTTCTATCATACCAATAGCTTTACTTCCCTGGTCAATAACAGTTTGTGTAAAGGTCTTAATTTCAGTCTTTGAGACTTTCAAAACTGAGAAAATTATTTTGTACATTTAGCGGTGTCAGCATGCAGTTCACCAGACGCATTCCATTTATCACAGTAAGTTTGAAAATGACACATGAGGTCAAGATCCTGCTGGTTGCTAACTTTAGCAATCCAGTCTTTAAACTTTTGCAAATCAGACTGTAAAGTACAAACTTTGACATTTGCATCAACGTCTAACAAATCTTTTGCAACAGGATATATAGAAACAGGAACCATTGTCAGTGCTGCAAGCATTCTTTTATCCTGGTTGTGTTCCAGGTTTTGTACAATACATTTATGACAAGGCATGCAAAAAGCAACATTTAAATCATTGCAAATAGCACATTTTTGTACATTCTGTGACATTTTTGCCTTAGGTACATATCAATCAAAGGTAGAGATTCACTTACATAATGCTGGATTGTCAGTTTTACCTAGTAAAGTCTTACAGGTGCTAACATGCTGATCATACTATGTATTTAAATAATTCCACACATTTATATATGGTTTAGACACATCAAAAGCAAAAGACTGAGTGCACTTCTTTGCATTTTCATGAATTGCATTTATTGTTAAAAGAAAAACAGAAGAAAATATTTACCACAAATGTTTAGGACAAGGTGGCCAGTCTTGACACGAAGATTAGTTGTGGGAAAATTTTCTGCTGTCTTTTACTAGATGCTGGTGAGATGAAAATTTTGGCAGTATAATTTTCATACCTCATGGGTCACCAACTACATGAAGGAAAATTACTGTATGGCCCAGTACTGCACTGCAATGTTTCATCCTCCAGTCAATGGACAAAGTTTAGGAAGAGAAGAATCTATTCTAAGAAGGTCTGCACTGGAATGTCACACTGTGAGAGGCACCTCTTCAGGTCACCTCCCTGACTGTTTTGACTGGACTGGTCTCGCAACTATTAAAGTTATATTGCTTTTCACGGTAGCCTGTACCTTTACTCACTGAAGACACTGAGACAGTTCTGATGTTACAACATGCATTTACTGCACATGATGTTTACACCTAGCTTAACAATGAAAGGTATATACATCAAAAATGTACTTCAGATTATAGCATCAGGTCTGCAAGAATAGAATAATCAAAGTCTCCAATACAAAACAAAAAGTCCCAATCTTTGTAGTGTCTTTTCTGCCTGCATCAGAAGTTTAGAGAATTTGCCAGCATTATAAGTCTATCCTTTGAAGCTGGTCTGCTGATAGTTTGTTTTCCATATTTTAAACATTATGTTCCTGAAGAATAACTCTTTTCGTTCTTGGCCTATCTTGCGTATCATGTTGACGAGACACAGCTGCATACAAGAGTTCATCTTGACCTGCTTGTAGATAATAATTTTACACAAAGCTGCATAGCTTATAAGAGATGAAATATTTTACTTCTGATTCTTATTAACAGTGAATGCCAAGCTATATAGTTTTGCCAAGTTTGGTAACTAAAATCAGGCTGAGTGCACTCTACAAACTGAAATGCAAAACATTTATGTCACATTTTCAAAGAAATCCACAGAAATCCATTTTAAGCTGTTCTATACTCTCACTGGGTCAGATTTCCCTTCACTGGGGGGAGTGGGGGGTGCAACCCCCACTTTGAAATGTTTGAAATTATGTGTCGTGTCTTGTTGGTTTACCGATTTTTTTCCCTAGGAAAAAAATTGGTGACATGGGCTTTCTCTGTTTTCGTATTTTGCGGTCTATGTGATGCGGTGGTGGTGCTGCGGTAGCACTGTCACCTCACAGTAAGACGTTGTCTCATTCGATTCTCAGTTAAAGTGTATTCTGTCTGGAGACATGCGTGAATGGGTGTACCTTCGTTGAAGGTTGTGCATCAGGGTTGGCAACTTGGCATGTAAAAATCTACTGCCAATCATTAGTGAACCGGAGTTCTGCTGTGGCAACCCCTAACCGGGAAAAGCCGAAAGACACAACAACATTTTGCTGTTTATGTGTCACTAAAATGGCAACTTCAGCCTACTAAGCAAGGGGATAAAAAGTTTCAAATCCCCTGCTAACACAGCCAACAATGACTCCCATGCACAGGAGTACACAAATACTATGTATAGACATTTAAGCAACTGTATAGACTCAGTTATGTCTGTCAGGATCAAAACCAGTTCCTCCTGAAAAAACAGGTCACCCATGTAGACTGCAAGTAGAAATAAGTTATATAACAATAAGAAAAAACTGCTATCCAAGAACAAGAGGGAACTTACGCACCAGAAGAAGAATATACCCTCCATAACTTGAACAAGCAAATCAGATATCTTGTAAAGTCCTCTTAAGCCAATTACAAGGCTAAATTAGCATCTCTAGCTAAAGAAAATCATAATGCTTGCTTTAGCTATGTCTGAAATCTTAATGGGAATGTCCAGCTATGTGCTGAACTGATTGTGGATGGTACTTCTCACACTGAACCTGAAGAAATTGTCAACCAGGTGACAGATTTGGTCCAAGTTTAACCCCCCTGTCCCCAACAGACACACTTCAAAGCATCCCTGCCACCAGTCTAATAACTAACATCTCCAAAGATCAGGTCATATCCACCCTCTCCAAGGAGGAAATCACCTCCATGGGACAAGATAACATCCCAGGTTGCTTACTAAACAATCTAAAACAAGGCTTAGAGGAACTACTTGGCATTCTCTTCAACCATAGCCTGAGCACTAGCTTTGTTCCAGCAGAGTGGAGAACAGCAACAGTAATCCCTTTACACAAAGCAGGTCTATCAACTGACCCTGGGAACTATATACCCATAAGCCTAATCAGCCTTATCTGCAAGGTCATGGAGAGAATCATAATGGACCTTATCAACAAGGACACAGGCAACCTGCACACTCTTGATCTGACCCAGTTTGGCTTTGTTAAGTGTAGGCCTTGCTTATTAAATCTGGTGAACTTAATCAAAAATGTCACCAAAGCCCTGGATGAGGGTAAAACAGAACATACCACCTATTTTAACTTAGCCAAGGCCTTCAACACAATCTCCCACTTGGGTATCATTGAGAAACACTCCCAGCTGGGGATTAAACTATACATCACTAGATGGGTAGCAAATTGTCTCACAGACAGAATGCATACTGTCAAAGTTGGGGATTCCTCCTTCACCAATACACCAATTACTAGTGGCATACTACAGGGATTTGTGCTGGGCCCTCTACTACTTAGAATCTACTTCTCAGACATCCAGGCAAAATTAGATTGCCTGTGGCTTACCATGTTCACAGATGACTGCAAACTAGGTGTAATCATTGAGTCCCTCAATGATGTTAACATATTACAAAAGGGGAGAACACAGACTAATGATCAGTGTCACGGTCTAAAACTAAATACAAAAACATGTGTCATTATCCCCTTTGGCAAATAAGTGGCCCCTGCAAATTACATTATGGATAGCACCCTCCAAGCTCAAACACAGTGGTGAGAAACCTGGTAACATGGGTTGACAGTAATTTAAACTTCAGTCACTGTGTCTCCACAGTGGTAAGGAAAGCCTTGCACATTGTGCATCTCATAACTAAGGGCATCACATCCAAGACTAAGGATGCTATATCTCTTCTATACTCGACCATCATCAGACCACCAATTGAGTGCAGTGCTCCCTTTTGCATGTACCTCACCAGTCACCTGCAACAACTGGAGAGACCACAGAAGTTTCTAATCAAGAAAATTGTGGGCCTCCAAAACATGACCTACACGGAAAGACTGAAGGCCCTGTCTCTGTACTCTGTATCCTACATGCTGCTGAAAGGTGGCCTCTGCCTGGCCTGCAGAGTGATCTCTGACCCTACCCTAATAGAAATGCTGCATGTACATAAATAAAATGGGACAAGAGACATAAACAGAACATGTTTGAGAAAAAGATATATCTCCCAGAGATTGCCATTTCTCTGGAATAAACTCCCACTTCAGATGAAGCAGAGCTCCTCAATGACCCTGTTTAAGTGCAACATTTGGCAACTGGATGGGAGACCATAAATTTACCCTGTGGTGGTACCTATATCTCTCATGGACATGGGCAGTCAGTGCTAATCATGGATTTGCTCTGCTAACACCAACCATCTAACTTCGGTCAACTAGGGAACGAGGATATTAACGTGGCTAGGCTTGTTAAGGCCCTAGGGCCATTAGCCTAGTAACTTCCTATGAACCTATACAGTATGACAGCATGATGAAAGAAGTAGATGCCAGTAATCAAATGTTCAGAGACGATGAGCAAATTAGGAAAACAAACATGTGACAAACCTATTTTTCTATTGGTGAGATTAATATAAGGAAAACTAGATAAATGCATTCACTTTTGGCATATGAACAGAGGATATAAACATATCAGTGCCATGCTTTTGAAAATTCTTACAGTATGTCATATATATATTATAATTTGCATATTTGAGGCAAACACTTCCTTAAAGAAACCCATCCAGCACCAAAGAACAATTTGCCATGACTGTTCTACCAAAAGCATCATATGTAACAATTCTTACAATTCTTACTATATCCAAATGCAAATGAGACCACGTCACAGTGTGTCACTGTCTCAGTACTTCAGCCTAGAATGCAGCATTGTAATCTGTATGGGAATATGTTTTCAGAGGGTTCAAACCATTGTAGGCTTATGTGAAATCTAACGCAATAATATCAAAAGCAGAATAATTCCTGTTTTATTTCATTAGTTTCATTAACATAAGTGATAAAGAAAAAATGAGTTTATTGATTTAAAACAACTTAAGAATCATGAATTTAGTTTTATACTACAAAGGAAAAGTCTATTTTCATAGAATTAATGCATTTACAGAAACATGGGAGAGACATATTCATTTGGTTCTTACCATTACCCTAAATACCTGACTTGCTATTCATACCCTGCTTCATTATTACCTTTCTTTAAATGTATTCAAACCTTCTGCATTCAACATAGATTACTAAAGAAAAATATGCAATACAACTAATTCTTTTTAAGACATAGCACAAGTATACATCTAATAAATGAAAAGCATGCAATTAAATGTTTTCAGTATATCACAGGTATAAGCACAAAAGTTCTCACACCATGCAGTTATTGTCTGAATGTAGCAAGAGAACTAAAAACAATAGAACAAATTTCTTATGTAAAAACTAGATTTTTGTCAAAATTCGTCATCCTGATTTTTCCTTCCATTAAACCTAGAAACACAAGTACTCATGGGTACAGATGAAAGTATGAGAACCCTAACTGCAATCATTGGAATGAAAGATATTGCAGTGTATACCAATCTCTACACTGCAGTATCGTTGAAGGTGTAATCCTCTTAATCTGAAGTATAGTGATCTCAAACTTTGAAAACGAAAGCAGTAGAGGTGTTGGGGTACAACCCTAAAGTTATAAGTTACAGGGTAGCTCCCACCTGCAACATCTCATTAAATGGGCAACAAAATTCTCACTTTGCAATTTTCTCTCAATCAAATTTAAATTTTCTAGTGTCAGGACGCATAGTTTTGAATCTTCCACTTCTGATAAGAAGGCAGTAATCACAGCTTGTAGATTAACATCCATATATCTCCCACAGACTTTTTTAATAGAAAATGTCAAATAGTTCAAGGAAATTACTGGGGTTCTCTCTCTCTGACTTTAACACAGAAAACTTAACCATTCAAATACGTTAACCCATTAAGATGTTAACCTCAAGCCACTAATGTACTTTAATGGTGAAACCACACAGCATTAGGGAAAGGGGTATTGCTTTTCATAGGTGTGCAAAATTTCAGAGCCAATATGAGAAAGTGGATTGGCAGTTTATTATTAAAAATATTTTTACTTTATTATCTTTTTTAATTGTGCAAGTTTATGGTGATTAAATGTTAAGTCTCATTAGACCAGTCAGTGAATTGGCAACGTTATGTAAAAATATCTTACAGACTCAATACAGTCCTGTGTATCTAAAGTGTTAAAATATGAGAAAATTATCAGCACCACAGTGCAGCCCTCATAAATATGACCAGTACTGAAAGTGCTAGCACTTTTGTTTCTGTTTGGGATGTCACTTAGAAAATAAACATGGTACAACACATTATCCCAACAACATCATGACAGCAGTTATCTTTTGGAGAGGAGTTCTTGTGGAGATAGGACTCGCCTTATCTGGAGGCATGAAATTCATTAGTATTAACAGTCAAAATCACCAGTTTCCATGATATGCATGTCTTACATGCTATTTCTGTCAGAAAAAAATGTTTATATTCCGCCATTTTGTGGGGCATGTGAATACAGCAAATGATTTGTACTACTGTGGTTATTTTCAAAGTTCACTTCATTTAATTTCTTTCCTGCTTGCTTGATCCGTTTTTTTTTTACTATATGATGCAAACTTTGAGAAGAAAAATGAAACAACAACAAAATGATTTTGAAGTAAATATAGTAAAAATATTAGCCGGATTCATCAACACCTACATTAAGTGTACACAATCTGTATTTAAAAACATCCCTAACACATTTTTTGTGCTTTCTAGTCACTTAGAAAGATTACACTAAGTGTACATCATACCTCTCAACCTCTCAGTACAAGAAATCTGGACAAAGACTGACAAAATGGGGGGACAAAGGCCCAGAAATAGAGACATATTTTGAATATTACTCTTATAATCTTAGACAGTTGCTAGAGTAACAGGATTTGTTTTACCATACATTTTGTGAAGGATTTGAAGTCTGAAACTCAAATGTCATTATTTAGTGACTTCAATCCTCAGATCATCCTAGTAATTTGTCAGAAAAACACAGGTTTTATGAGGAACAGGCCAAAAATATGAGCCAAAAATCTGCACATTCTGCGAACATCTGTACAGTTGAGAGGTATGGTGTACATTTAGTCTACGTGCTGTGGTAACCTTTATGACTCCCCCTCAATATCTAGGGCTGCAAGAAAATCATTAAGAAAACTAAACTTAGTAGGAAGAAGGTATGATTTATGCTTGTGTTCTCTGTTCACTCAGAACAATGTATATTTACTGTACTCTTATTTTAGCCAATAATGAATGCCAGGGTATGTTTTTTTTTTCAATCTAAGCTTTGTCTTGCTGGACAACTCAGTTATTAAATTTATATTCTAAGATGCTATAAACATTTTTTAGAGTATCATAGATATTGTATGCTTATATATTTTGTCTGCTTTTAAATGAAATGCACATTTATTTATTTTAGCTGTCTTTTAACCATATTTGTCCTCTTTCGGTCTTAGTACTTTCCTTCTGACTCCAAATTAAAATTATTTTAAGTGCATAAAACAAACTCCTTCCCAATGAGTCAAGACTCCCTTCCTTAAGACTCATGAAAGAAAAGTTAATTTATATCATTAAGAAATTATTTTGGTGTACTGACAATCTGCCATTAAAGGATAGGATTCCTGCTTATGATGTCATCTGCTCACATTTGAATAGCTTCTTAGGTGTTACATGGCGGATTGAGTATGGGAATGAATCAGTTTCTTATATCTGGATGGCATATCCAGTAGATGTTATGGATCTTAATTTTCTTTATATAGGAAAACTTTTGTGACCTTTGAGTTAGTTATATCAGTTAAGGCACTGTTGGGGGCTTCCCCTTCAGATAATCTAAAGATGTGAGCAGAACAGTAGCATAGTGATTAGCATTGTATAGTGAGCAGCAGTGTTACTTCAATTTAAGAGGTTCTTTTTTTTTTTAAATCTCCACTGAGGTACCTTCTTTGTGAAGTCTATATGTCCTCACTTTGTTCCAGTGTGTTTTCTGCTGGTAGTCCAATCTTCTCTGACATCCCAAAGGCAAGTGGTATTCAGATTAGCAAATCCAAATTGGCTCTACATGAGCTTTTAGTGAAGGAATATGACATGGAAGAAAGGCCTGGTGATCTACTTCCATTCTCTATTTGCCTAATAAACTCCATAGATGGGGGTGGCTGTTCACAGCAATGTTATAGGAGTCAAATGCAATTTGTAAGCCTGGATGTATGGAAACTAAAGATGTAGATTTAATCCTATCCAAACTAATTGGCTTTCAGGACTGTGGCTGAACATGTTTTTTTTTACGTATACTTGACACAAAGGCATGAACTGAAAGTGTGATGATTTGTTTCACAATATATGTAGCTATTTCCTTTGTTTATTATTACTCTTGTAAGTCAGCATTAAAATTGTTGTGTACTTTCTGTTAGCAAACATCACAATTTAATGTATAAAAATGATAAACTGAACTTACCATGAAGACAGCAGCTGACTATATTATTGCAATTATGCACTATTTGTTGAAAGTATAAGGCATTGGTATGCATTCACATTACTGAGGATGTAATTACTTATGTACTCTTTTTAGGCTATGTCTACTAGAATGTTGTTATTTCAAAGCTGCCAATTATAATTATAATTCTATTGTTGCGCAAAACCCTGCAGACACTCAGTTTGCATTATACAATTTATGGCGTCACTCTTTATTCTAACCATTTCAGAATCATTATTTGCGCTGCTTGCTAATGCAAGCTCCAGTGTCAGATACTCTGAGGACCATCAAGTTTAGCAACTAACATCAGGACATTATGCTGTGATCCATGAGAAGCAATAAAGCCTGCTGTAATATGCAAGCTGCAATTACTTGCTCATATGCATGAAGAAGCATATGTTTTAAAATGTTCATATAGCTGAAGGTGAATTCAACTGAAATCCCATCAGACTGAAATGTTGCTTGAAAATAATGTGCAATAACTGAAAATCTAATGGTTCAGAAATTCTTATTTTCTTTTAGAATGCTTAGAGGTAAAGGAAGTTCATTTGAAATGGTTTTCTCATAGCATTTCACCACATTCTCATCTCAAGCCACTGAAATGCCTCATTTTTGCAATTTACCATAATTCTGGTCATTTCCTCCTTAGGTATTTAGTGTGCAAAGTGAACCTATAAATAATACCAAGAAAGAGGTCAAATGATCTCATTTGATTTTCTACTCTACTAGGCTGTGAAAGACCTTTTGCAACTACTTTGAGCTTGCTTTCCCCACACTTTAGCTTCACTTTCCTTGAATTATGAATTTTGAATTCAACTACTGTCACTTAAAATAGCTTTCACTTGCAACTGTTCTACACACACACACACAAACACACACACACGCACACACACACATACACACACACAGACACACACACGTGTGTGTATGTGTCTATATGATCACATTTATTTTGTTCATTCAGAAAAATCTAAATGAATGACTTATTTTTACATTCAGCTATCTTGTACATTTCATTTGTATATAGTTAACATATATTTAATCAAACCCTCTAATATCATTTGTATATAGTTAACATATATTTAATCAAACCCTCTAATATTTATAAATATATATATATATATATATATATATATATATATATATATATAAAAGAACATGTATAAAATGTAGGATTCATTTTTATCTTTCTGATAAAAACAAATGTCTCATTTTTGGCTTATGATATGAACTGAATAATATTTTCAGCAGTATTTTCTTTTTTAGTTTTTTGACACTGTTGTCTGTAAATTTTGTTAATTTATAGCAGCATTACTGGGTGTTTGCAAATGAAAATGTAAGTCAGTTTAAACTACAACTATTACTACTGCTTTCATTTTGTATCACCCAGCTACAAGTTTTGCTCTTATTATTATCGATGTTTGTTTCTCAAAGCACATTAAATGTGTTTCTTGTTTTGTTTGTACATTACTATAAAAATATAAAACATGTTCAAATGTTACATCATCCATTTTGCAGATATTTCCATGCTAAACACCTTTGTGCTGACAGCAACCTGCAGGCTTGCTTGTATTTAAGCAATCCTTGTTTGCTGGCAAATAAAAATATGACTTCTGTCTTTCATCAAAAATTTAACAAGCTGTAGCATGTGGCTAAAAACAAGTTTTTTAAAAAACAATGATGTGTACAATATAATGCTTGTTAAACCATACCAATATACATTGTAGCTGCAATCTTATTTTAGTTTGAGAAGGTTTTATGGATTTGCTAGCTGTTATGCTTTGACTTCTAGAAGCTCTGATATAAAGACTAATGGGTACTGACCTAGAGAATGGATGGATTTGTGAGCTACGCAGTAGATTAGTTGAAACAAACAAAAAAAAAAACATAGAAAATTCATTCATCCCACCCAGAATGATACCACAGTACAAGGACACAGTGATTGACTTCAACAATTGGCTAAGCTTCAGGTGTCATTCTAAGGGAATCCAGTAGCTGTCTGCCTGGGATGACATGATAGACAGACCACGCTGCTTTGCCAGATATTGCCTGCACCTGTCGTTCTTGGGATTCCAGATACTGGCAAGAGGCTCTTGCCACCCGTATAGTGCCTTTTTAGGCAAGGTTCAAATGACAAATTCACCACTGTAACAGGTACAAACAAGCAAAATCTGAGGGTAATGCTAATCAATGCTAGAAATCTAAATCTCAAAATGTACTCACTCGAGGAACTCCTTAAAATGGAGAACATTCACAGAGACCTGGTTCAAAGCTCCAGAGAGCACCCCTACATTACCAGGCTATAATTCATACCACGTCTTTCGGCCACCAAACCTGGACCGAAACACTAAAGGTGGAGGCGTGTCCATATTCATTAAGGATATCCACACCTCCTATCTAGTTGCTTAGCATAATGCATCCAAGATTATCCAAGTTCAACTAACTCTGGGCAAAACTGCAATCCAGATTGTAGCTTGCTACAGACCCCCCACCATGCCCTAGTATTCCCACTCCCCTTTTTCTGATACACTGGAAAATATTAAGGCACAACCCAACACTCTAATAATGGGTGATTTCAACTACCCCACCATTAACTGGGAAAACTACTCGTGTACCAACTCTTTTGCTCAACATTTTCTGGAATGCATCACTTCCAATGCATTGGATCAACTTATCAACACCCCCACCATGGGGCAGCAATATCCTAGACCTGGTCATCACCAACATGGGCGACTGGTGTTCCACACCAGAGGTCAGCTCCTCAGTCAGATCTGACAACAAGCTAATCACCCTAGACATCCACATCCCACTCCCACCCCTCCCCCCCATTAGGAAAACAACCATAAAAAAATTCTCCAAAGCCAACTTCATGCTTCTTAAGACAGAAATGGCAAACTTCACGACACCCATGCAGATGGACAATAAAGGTACGACTGCTGAATCCTACACAAATGCACTTTATAAGCTCTTACATGAGTGCATGGATCGTGCTATACCTAACAGAACCAAAATGCTATCCTCAAAAAAAAGGAAGCCAATCTGGTGGTCTTCTGCCATAAACAAACTCTACAACAGAAGAAAGAAACTGTTGCAAAAAAGAGTAAAATCCCACGATTGGAGGAACTCCCTGGTCAGCCTCAGTAAGAAGCTGAGATCCCTCATAAAATCCTCCAAAGCTAGTTATGAAAACAAAATCACCACTGATTCTAAAGACAACCACAAAGCATTCTATAGCTATGTCAAGAATCTCAATGGCAACACTCAGATCTGCTCTGAGTTACAGCACAATGACACTAAATATACAGAACCAACTGATATTGCCAACATCCTGGCAGATAGGTTCAGTGCTAACTTTACCCCCCTCTCACCCCCTAAAGGGCCCATCTTTATACCGGAAGAATGCAAAGTTCCTGTAATCATGGCTGCACAGGTAAAAAACTCACTCTCCAAAGTCAAGAACACAGCATCTATGGGACCTGACAACATCCCAGACTGCCTTCTACACAAACTACAAAATGAATTGGCACCCCACCTATGTACCATGTTCAATTATAGCCTAACCTCAGGCTTTGTGCCCATTGAACTTGACGGTTATCCCACTCCACAAAGGGGGGCCACAACAGACCCTGGGAACTGCCGCCCCATTATTCTGATGAGCCTGGTCTGCAAGGCCATGGAACATATCATCATGGAACTCATAAATAAAGACATTGGAGATCTCCAAACTCTGGACCCCACACAGTTTGGGTTTGTAAAAGGCAGATCATGTCTCCTAAACCTGATAGACTTCTTTGAAGCAGTCACCAAATCCATAGATGAGGGTAAGGTGGTTCACACAGCCTATCTAGATCTCGCCAAGGCATTCAACACCATCCCCCACTCTGGAATTATAGATAAACTCACTAAACTCGGTATAAATCCCTATGTCACAAGATGGGTTGTCAACTGGCTTACTGACAGAACCCACACTGTGAAAGTAGCAGACTCCAAATCAGATGTCAGACCAGTGACAAGTCGAGTACCACAGGGTTCAGTCCTGGGTCCTCTCCTGTTTAGTATTTACTTCTCTGAAGTACAGGCTAACACAGAAGGTCTTTCACTAACAAAATTCACAGATGACTGCAAACTAGGAGCCATAATTGAAACACCTAATGATGTGGACATCCTACAAAAGGGCCTCACTGAGACAGATGTCTGGTATCAAAGCCATGGTCTCAAGCTCAATGCCAAAAAGTGCATTGTCATCCCCTTTGGTAAAAACTCTGTACCCATGAACTACAACATAGGCAGTAGTCTACTTAAAACCGTAAGTGTGATAAGAGACCTTGGGACACAGGTGGACAATAGTCTCTCCTTTGATAATCACATTGCCACAGTGGTCAGGAAATCCTTCTATGTGGCACACCTCATCACAAAAGCTTTCTCATCCAGAAAAAAAGAGGTCATTGTTCCCCTCTACTCATCACTCTTTAGACCCATTATAAGGTACAACGTCCCTTTTGGTATGTACCTCACAAGACATCTACAACAACTGGAAAGGCCACAGAAATACCTCACAAAGAGACCTCAAACAAATGCCCTATGTAGACCGACTCAAATAACTCTAGCTTTACTCCGTCGAATATCGCCTACTCAGAGACAATCTCTGACTAACATACAAAGCTATGTCAAACCCAGAGCTGTTGGACATGTTCCACTTAAAGAAATCCCAATACCTCCGAGCTACATGCTCTAGGGACATAACCCTTGTCACCACAATAAACAGAACATGCTGGAGGGATAGATTCCTTTCCCAGAGACTTCCCATACTCTGGAACAGACTACCTATCTATGTCAAACAGAGCTCCTGATTAGCAGTCTTCAAGAAAAATCTTGATGATTGAATGGGTAATAGAAAATTCACCCCAGGGAATCACTTCTGTGGTTCTGCTTGACAGGGGCACAGGAAAATAATTTTTTTGGTTGGCGAAAGCCAGGGTACCTTTTTTGGATAGGCTTGTAGACTGATTTCAAGCTTTCATACTATACAGCTGGATTTCCTTCAGAACCCCTCTCACAAACATGCATACTTTCAAATTAACTAAAAACACTTTTAAATTTATGATTCCCTAACTCCTAAGAGTACAGCCTATTTGTTGGCATTTATGCCTCTTTATTTTCATAATACTACCTATGAACCTATATAGGAAATTCACCCCGGGGATCACTTCTGTGGTTCTGCTTGACAGGGGCACAGGAAAATAATTTTCTTGGGTGGCAAAAGCCAGGGTACCTTTTTGGCTGGGCTTGTATAGGCCCCAGGGCCGATAGCCTAGTACCTACCTATGAACTTACTACTACTTGTGAGACTAATTGACTTCTTTTTCAACCTGGAAAAATGCATTTTAGCATTCAATCTCTTATCAATATCATGCTCAATGGGTATAATAGGGACGCAGTATCCATTTATTTTCAAAGTACACTAATTTCACTAACATTTTAAATGGTGTATATGATGTGATCAGCACCCATATATAGGTGTCCACTACCATTACTCTCTGATCCAAAGATTTATTCTCCATTTGTACAGGCAATATGGTAGATATTAGCTCAATCAAAGTCTCTTACCACAAAATCTGAAATGCAACAGGTATTGATTTGTACACTGTATACCTTCATATGGTAAAAGACTGATATCTAAGTAGTTATTGTCTGACAGATTTGCCTTTAGGAATGCAAAGTTTTCTACAGCCATCAGTACTATATATCTCATGTAGGTTAGACCGTACAGCTTAGTTATATACAAAGTTTTGAATTTTCTGTAGCCTGTCTATAGTTGCTGCCTAAGAGGCATAGCCATATCTAATTTTTCCTTGGTTTAAGATGTGACATGACTAATCTCAATGGATGTCTCCTTATTCAAGCTAATTTCAGTATTTTATCACCAAGCACTTTTCATTTTTATCAGAGTCCCCCCCCCCCCACAAAATGTAAGTCAAATAGTGTTTCAAATATCTAACATAACCTGAGTTAGAGCTATCAGATGCAGACCCTATTCCAAGCGTAATCAGAAAATCTGACACATCAAGCAAGTTGATCAAATAAGTAATATGTGAGTTATGGATGCTAATCTACAGGAATTTCAAGCTTCAAGACTTGGCAATGGATGCATCTTCGTAAATATATAACATTAGGTGTACAACAAGGTTTAATATTGTGACCTTTAATCTTTAA
This sequence comes from Protopterus annectens, assembly GCF_019279795.1. Taxonomy (NCBI): domain Eukaryota; kingdom Metazoa; phylum Chordata; order Ceratodontiformes; family Protopteridae; genus Protopterus; species Protopterus annectens. The sequence continues at coordinate 655,736,266 of NC_056737.1, read as the reverse complement.
TATATTTATAAATAAAACAGTCTGTCACTCAGCAAATCTAATCCAGTATGCAGATAACTCAACATTAATAACTGCAGCCTGTTTAATCAAATAGCTCCAAGATGACGTACAACATTTTTAGAGAAAAATGAAAACTGGCTGGAATGATCTAAACTACTCCAAAATCCAAATAAAACTAAACTAATGATATTTTCACTCCCGGGCCAACAATCAATTCACTGTGGCCTAACAATATTATCAGTCAGTAATAACAGAATTGAATTTGGTTCAAAATACATAACTACTGGGTATAATAGACTACTGATTATGATTTCATCAGCACATCAAAAATGCAGTTCTAAAAACTAACCATGAACTAGGAGTTCTTTGGAAAGTGTAGCCATTCCTAACAAAATATACACACAAGACTATATATAGCCCAGACCAGTGTATTCCCTTGTCTCTGATATGTCTCATCAACTTACCCTAGCCTACTGTCCTGTCAGCTACCTAAACTGGCGCAATTTTTTAATAAAACTGCAAAGTTTCGAAGTAATCACCTTAACCAAACATATCTCTGTGTGGTAATTAGTTCCCTTAACAGGCTGAAGCTACATAATCTACTAGCCTTTTCTCATATTACGTGTCACAGCATCTTCTATACCCAGACAGATGCCCTGCCACCAACCAGTTACTAAGTCAGCAAGCACCACCCAAATAACTATGTTCACTGAATCAAACCCTAGTGCTCACTCAAAAATATAAAAATGATAATGGTGATGTCTGTCCTCGGTATGTATCGCTAAACTGTGGAACTTGATCTAAGTGGATATCAGAAATATCTCATCTTATCTGCCATTTATAAACACTTTAAAATGTTCTTCTTAAGCAAATAATGTTAAACTTTTAACAACCCCATTAACATGTGTCCCCCCAAGGGCACTGTGCTGGACCCACTACTTCTTGTCATCTACTTCTTAGATGTCAAAGACAAAATGAACGGCCTCTGCTAACCAGGTTTGCAGATGACTGCAAACTGGGAGCAGTCACTGAATCCCCCCAAAATGAGAACACCCTTCAGGAAGGTCTAATACAGACAAACGCTTAAGGCCAAAATCGTGGCATAAAACCCAGTACCAAAAATGCATTATAGTACTTTTTGAAAAGTCTGCCACCCGGGGTAACTAAGTCATCAATAAAATTCCCTTAAAAGGGATCTGGGAACTCATGTAGATAGTAACTTAGCCTTTGAGCAACACATGTTCAAAGTAGTAAGAAAATCCTTCTATGTTGCTCAACTTATAAGCAAGGGCATGGCATCTACATCCAGAGAGGTCATTATACCACTGTACTTGGCACTCATCAGACCCATCATAAAGTATAATGCCCCCTTTGGTATGTACCTGATCAGACACATGCAGTAACTGGAGCATCCACAAAGGTTCCTTACAAAAAGAATACAGGGAGTAAACACAATGTTATAAACTAATCTCCTGAAAGCCGTCTCTTAACTCAAAATCATACAGACTTCTGAGAAATGATCATTGCCTAGAATACAAGACCCCATTTTGATGAATCTTCTGTACATCCACAAAATAAACAGCGTCATTACTGCTATATTTTAAAAGACCTACATTTTCCTTGCAACATAAATAGGACATGTTGGAGAGACAGATATATTTCTGAGAGAACTCCCATTCTCTAGAACAAATTCCCCATTCATGTGAAGCAGACTATGTCCCTATCACTATTTAAGTGTAACTTGAACCACTGGATGGGTAATCAGAAATTCACCCCTGGTCTGGGTGTTATGTCTCTGAGGGACAGAGAGAGTTGATAAATCACCTCTACAAATCAAATGTGTGGGTCACATTTGGGTTGCATGGCTCTGCTCTTAAGGGTCGTAGTTGTCATTGGCTTAGTATGTACCTATGAACCAAGAAAATCATACTTATCAATATATCAGTACTACTTTTGTACTGACTCCAGTACTAATTCACAGTCAAATCAAACAAATATATAATTCTTACACTTGCATTATATACTAACCACCTGGTTTTGAGTATGAAGTTAGTTTAGGCGTTTAAATGAAATATGCATATACCTTACCTTCTGTGTGTGTGCTAATATTACAGGGAAAGTATGTACATACACTGCAGAATAAGGCTGAATGTTCTATTGATATGTGTGAGTTTAAACTATGTTATATAGATGTCTCTGAGCTTAACCTGCTGTAAATACTATACAGTTGGTGTAACTTGGTGACTGCATGTTAACTGGTATAAGTGTTATAGTATATTTTTACTGATAGATCATTCAAATGTATCTAATGTGAATCTTTTCTCCCTTGGCCTCTGTTGCAAAAGGGCATTGCCAATTTGGACTTTCCCAGTAAGCAAAGACACATAAATAAAATAAGCAAATGTTTATCACAAAATGTGATCACATTTATTAGTTAGATCCAATCATAGCTTGACCATTTATGTATAAGCTGTGCTTTATGGTCATTCAGTTTGGTCCTGCCAATAGGCTATACAATGAAATCTGAGTGTGGGCCAAACCAAAAGAATGGAAACTTTGAATGCTGAATTGAATGGAATGGCCAGGATGAAAACCCAAACATCAACAGGAAAGCATAATTCCATGGGTGGGAAGCAGATCACTCAAAACAGTCAGATCCATATCACTTCATTGAATCCCTTATTCGTCAAACCATTTATTTATCAAAGCTCGGATGGTATATAAATATACACTTACATATCTCTGTTTCTCCCCCTGTGTTTCTCTCTCTCTCTCTCTCTCTCTATATATATATATATATATATATATATATATATGTGTGTGTGTGTGTGTGTGTGTGTGTGTGTGTGTGTGTGTGTATATACATATGCACACACACATTTCTATCCAGGCACGCAATCAGATATTATTGGTAGTGGACAGTAGAATGGTTTGGATAGTAGCATATTTTTTCTTTTATCTTGATGAAACTAGACATTATTGGATGGCTGGAGAAACTTAGTTCAAAATTATCCCTCACTTTGCAGAATGTCCCCAATCATGTCTTATATTTTCAGTCTGGTTTGTTTGTGATTTTCTGAAAAAATATTAAGAGTTGCAGTGAGGAGTTTCAGACATCATATATTTCAAAATTGTATTGTAATGCAAAACCTGTGATCCCAGTAACCTTCTAAGTATAAATAAACAATATTTAAAATGTATCCCTAATTTTTGGCTTTTGTTCTGTCCAATATTATTTTTTGGCTTTGTCACTGATTCTCGTATGAAGAGATTGAAAACAATGCTAAGAATATTAATACTGAGTCTGGCTACTGTTTGTGCAAAATAATGTAAATTAAATTATTTTGGCCATTTTTTGTTTATATTACAGTTATAAGAGAGGTGTATCCTGTCAACAAAGGGACTATAATTGTTATGAATGGGGACAGTCACTGTTGTCCTTTGCATAAGTTGAACAGTCAATATTCTGGCTTTGAAGGACTAATGATTATTTGAGTGAACCATGTGAATTCGTTACTGTGGGTGAAGTATGTTTGTGTAAAACTCAGTTAAAATACTCTGGACATTTTACTTGTTTGTTTATTTTTATAAAAATCAGACATCTAAGGTGTGAAATGTCAGCAATGCTGCTATAACTGCTAGGTACAGGGCCAGACTGTGGATAAAAGTGATTTACCTTTGATCAAAGTTGTCACTGATCTGGCATGGTTGGAGCAGTGTCTCATAGTCTATCGTATTGTATTTTGCTGAAATCAGTGTAATATGATCATTGTTGTGGCTTGTGTATCTGTGCATGTATGCAGGAGGAATGTTGCAGTGTACCTTAGAGTAAAAAGTTACTATACTTTCCTTCACTTCCCATCACAGTCAGATTTCAACATTGTACACATTTAGTGGTTATCTTTGGTAGTTTGAGTAGAATGTTTGTCAAAGTAACTGATCACTGGCACAGTGGCACAGTGATTAGCATTTCCATCTCAGAGAGCTAAGCTCATTAGTGTTCTTGGCTGTGGTCCTTCTGTGTGGAGTCTGAATGTTTTCTGTCTCTGTGGGGTTATTATCCAGGTAAACTGGTTTTCACTGCTATCACAAAGACCAGCTGTAGGTGAATTGACATCCCTCCAGTTTTCTTGTAGGTATACATTAAGAAGTTCTTTGGTTCAGCTTGCAGTTGGAGTGCCTTCCATGAATAGTGTGCATGGCCTACATGTGTTCCTGTGCATTTTCTCTAGATATTCAGATTTCTTCTGACATTCCAAAGGTGAGCAATAGTTGGACTGGCCACTCTAAATTGTAAGTAACTTTGTAAAATTGCACAGTGGTGCACTAAATAGCATTGTCACTCAACAGCAAGAAGTTTTCTTGTTCAGTTCTTGGCTGGGATACATTGTTCATAGGTGTTTACTAGGCTAATGACCACAAGAGCCCTTTAAAGCATAGCCATGCATCCCAAATCTCTGACAAGATCTGGTACCTTGATAAGTGTAAGTAGAAGCATGGGAGATGAAGAAGTTACAAGCAGGAGCTTGGGACATGCTTCACATGGATGGGGAGCCTCTTCCAGAAAACGGGTACTCTCTGGATACATACCTGTCTCTCCAAAATGCTCTATTTATATGACAGACAGGTACTGTTTGTTTTGTGGATATGCAGGAGGTCCATAATGGTGTAGTCTGACAATGCCTTGTATGCCAGGCATAGATCTTCCGCCAACAGCCTGAAGGAGACATAATACAGGGACAGGGCCTTGAGACAGTCTGCACAGGATGTTACTTATGCCCTGTATTCTTTTAGTGAGCAACCTCTGTGGACAGTCTGCATTCTGTCCCTGTGTTCTCATGCATTTTCCCTGGGTACTGTGGTTCACCCACATCCCAACGATGTTCTGTTAGTGGTTTGAAAACTCTAAGCTGTCTGTAGATATTTGTTTGTCAGTGGTGTGTATGTGAAGAAAGACCCCTCAATCTACTTCCTGTCCATGCTTCCCATGCTTGCTTTGGCACATAATCTGCTTCTATGATCACTATAGGAGTCAAATGTGACTCAACAACACTGGATGCATGGAGCGGCATATTAGAACATGAGTGATTGTGTGCGTGTGTGACTGTTAATCTATGGATGTATAGGTGTGCATACCCATCTTATGACTGACTTGCAAGGGGCAGTGCATGTGTGTGTGTGTGTGTGTGTGTGTGTGTGTGTGTGTGTGTGTGTGTGTGTGTGTATAAAGAAAAAAGAAATTCCAGTGCATGTTGGAACATACTTGACTTATCAAGGGTGACAGCATTTGTGTTTGAGGATAAAAAATATAATCATCAATTTTACCTATGGACACAATATTAGAGACACATACGTAACTCTTCCAGGTAGCAGTAAATAAAAGAACCATTAAAAAGTAATTATTTTTTAAAAATAAGTCATAAAATACATCAGAAAACAATAAGACATCTGAAGCTACTGGAACCTAGTGACCTTCACACCACGCCCAGCTGAATAAGGGGATTTGGATACAGGCCTAGTGGAAAGGCACCATCCTGAACCTCTGATGCGTGTCTGTCTGAGCATAAAGCTGGCCATGCTCAGAAATGCACAGAAGGTACTTACAGCTTATGTATGGCCCTGCGCAGTGTGGTTATTTCTTCTTTTGGTTTCCTCACAATTAAACCTCATAGGTGTGCCTAGAAGTTTATTATAGCTTCTGTAGAAGTTGGAAACTCTGTGGTTATTATTATTATTTTTTTAACATCCCGTGTTATCATACCTCAGTGGTTTAAACAGAAGGCTGCTACAGCTTGTCTGGGTGAACTGCACTGTCTATGAGTAACACAGTGGAATGTATTAATGTCATTATTTTCTTTTCACTTTTCTAATAATTAAATATCCAACATATACTTTTAGCTATGTTTTTGAGTGTAGGAGTAAGGAGGCACATTGCATATACGTGCAAATATGCATAACAGCTGATGAAATATGCTACTGTCTACATTTGTTCTTTCACTTTAGTCTCAGTCTGACATCACAGATGTACCCAGAAGATGACTGCCTTCTAGGGATAGGGTAGGAATGTAGAGTCATACAGAGTGTATGTTTGACAGCAACAACTTGAATATATGGTTGGGGCTATTTGTTCTTTCCATAATGTAACACCAGTGGTGTACACAGAAGGGGACTATCTTTCTTATAGTTGTGTAGGACAAGAGGCAGACACTGTCTCCAGATATGATTTATGTTTCCTCACAAGGATTCATTTTCCTCAGCTTACTGGAAACTAGTATTTTTGTCAACTGTAAATATTAAGCTTTGTGTGACACATGTTTTTCTGTGTGTGTGTCCGCAAACATAAGCACACATCCATGCATTAATTCATTTATTTGTCCTATGTCACCTTAGTATAGATTTATGATTTGTTTTGGATATATATTTTACCAATCCTCAGCAGAAGTCACATACTTACAAAAAACATATCATTGTACTTCAGAACACAATGCATGGTACTGACAACATGGCACAATGCAAGCATGTCCTAAATGGAGATTCCATATAATAATTATAAAGTCACTTTTAACATTATATTGCACTGTGGTGGTGGTTTGATTCATTTGGATGGCTTCTATAATACCTGTTTTGGAAATTCGGTCCTAAAGTATTGTAACTATCAAACGTATATTTGGTAGCCTTTTCCTTATGACACAAAAATCCTCTAGTTTCAAGTATTTTTTGTACGTCTTTAAAATGTTTTCTTTCCCAGTGGCACCCTTCTACAAGAATTATGTCTCTATCATTTCACAGTTCTTTTGTAAAATGTGATCTTACAAAAAATAGGGTGATATTTTGGAAATCTGTAGTTTGTTTAATAAATATATTTTCTTGGAGAAGAGTTCCTTGAAACACAGCACAGATAGAAAGTTCCTTCACTAATTTCACATTTCTTTTATTAAACTAAAGTCTAATTATTTTGCCACAAAACTTAAAGAATGTAGTTCACAATTTAGGTCTGTAAGATGTGTCCTTAAATTTACATCCAAAATTACTGAAAACAATCAAAGGTGACATTTTGCATTTAATTTAATGAACAGTCAGTCATGTCTTCAGTAATTATTGCATCTAGTACCAGACAAAGTATTCTGCAACCTTCCAGATATACTCTGAAGGAAATCTGGGGACTCTGTAGAAGCAGCATCAACAGTGAATCTATTATATTTTATTTTATCACATTATAAGCATAGACGTTACTTTGTACTCAATATTCTTTCCTAAAATGCTGAATATTTCAGTACTGGGACAATTATGCAGCTTTAACCCATGTCATATGAATACAATGTAATACTGCTACAAAATGCCACATCCCTTCATAGCTGCTGTGTGTTGATTTCAGTATCCATGAGCTCAATTTATTTATTTATTTAAAACCAAGTCGTACCATGTCATTAAGGTTTAAAAGGCTTGTTGGTGGGTCTGTATCTAAAGATTATTTTATACCTGCTACTTCTGATTGTGCATATACACAGGATATCAGAAATAATCAATTTTCTGCATAAATACTGAGTACATAATACAAGACAATGTACAAAAGCATGTTGTTCTGTATGGATGATAAGTGCTGCAAACTACATATGGCAAAATGTAAGGAACAACAATTTTTCAGCCATTACCCTGAACATAGGTTCACAGACTCCTTCATTTATATTAAGTTAGCGGCATATCAGTCTTTTCAGGCATAGCCAACAGGCAACAATGCTACCAAGAACAGACATTGGAGGTGAATAATTATTTTTATTTGTATTTATTGACATTTGAATACCAGGAAAGTTTGATTGGGTAGGTCCTCACCTTCAGCTGAGGCACAGGGAGAAAATCTCCAAAGTATGATTCAGTGCTAACTTTACCCATCTCTCCCCTCCCAAAGGACCAATCACAATGCCAGTAGATTGCCAGGCACCCAGTATTACTGCTGCACAGGTTAAAACAGCACTGTCTAAGGCCAAGAATACAGCCTCTATGGGACCTGACAATATCCCCGGCTGTGTTCTACATGAATTACAGAGAGAAATGGCACCTCACCTGTGTGCCCTGTTCAATAACAGCCCTACCTCAGGCTTTATCCCTACCAAATGGCACACTGCTACAGTCATCCCTCTCCACAAAAGAAGGAGCGACTACAGACTGAGGGAATTATTGCCAATTAGCCTGATGAGTCTGATATGCAATGCTATGGAATGCATCATCATGGACCTAATAAACAGGGATATAGGGAATCTCCAAACTCTGGATCCTGCACAGTTTGGTTTTGTGAAGGGTAGATCATGCCTGCTCAACTTGGTTGACTTCTTTCAGTCAGTCACCAGAGCTGTGGATGAAGGCAAGGTAGTTCATACAGCCTACCTTGATCTGGCCAAGGCTTTTGATACCATTCCCCATTCAAGAGTCATAGAAAAATTCACAAAGCTAGGCATCGACCCCTATATCACTAGGTGAGTTGCAAACTGGCTCACAGATAGAACCCACAGTGTAAAAGTAGCTGACTCCAAGTCAGACTGCTGGCCAGTCACTAGTTGAGTCCCACAAGGTTTGGTCCTGGGTCCTCTCCTGTTTGGTATCTACTTCTCTGAAGTCCAGGCCAACACGAAGAGACTCTGGCTGACAAAGTTCGCAGATGAATGCAAGTTGGGAGCTATTATTAACCCCCCAAGTGATGTTGACATCCTACAGAAAGGCCTCAATGACACCAACAACTGGTGTCAGAGCCATGGCCTTAAGCTCAATGCCAAAAAATGTGTTGTCACCCCCCTTGAGAAAAAAACTGTTCCCTTGAATTACCACACTGATGGTAGTCCACTGAACACAGAAGGTGTTATAAGAGATCTGGGAACACAGATTGACAGCGACTTCTCTTTTGACCACCATGTTGCCACTGTGGTCAGAAAGTCCTTCTATGTGGCACATCGCATTACATAGGGTTTTGCATTCAGGAAGAAAGAGGTCATTGTCTCCTCTACTCTTCCCTCATTAGGCCAATCATCGAGTACAATGCCCCATTTGGCATGCACCTCACTAGACACCTGCAACAACTGGGGAGGCTGCAAAAGTACCTCACAAAGAGGATCCCAGGCCTTCAACACTTGTCCTATATGGACAGACTCAAAAAACTCCAACTATTCTCTGTCTCATATTGCCTACTTAGAGGCAATCTCTGCTTGATGTACAAAGAAATGTCTGACCCAGCTCTGTTAGAAATGCTACATCTAAAGAAATCCCAATCTATCCGCACCACATGCTCCAGATACCTCAACCTCATTACCACAATCAACAGAACATGCTGGAGAGACAGGTTCATAACCCAGAGACTGCCCATGCTATGGAATAGACTTCCCATACATGTCATGCAGAGCACCTCACTGACCCTCTTCAAGAGAAATCTTGATGAGTGGATGGGAAATAGAAAATTCACCCTGGGGATCACTCCAGTGGCTTTACTCAACAGAGGCACTAGGAACTAAGGTTGGGTGGCATGATGCCAAGGTAATCCTATGGTCTAGGCTTGTAAAGACTCCAGGGCCATTAGCCTAGTACATACCTATGAATCTATGACACTATGAACCTATGACAAAACCATTTTAAGAACAATAATTGTACAATATTCAAAAAAGTATGCAAACATCTACAGTGTAAATAATTTTACCAAATTTGACATCATGTGAAAAAATTAAAAATAGATACAATGTATATGACAATAGTTTAGAATTTATAGAAATTTCAGCCAGTTTATAGTGAAATTAAAGGTAAGTCAGTATCATACAGACAGGAACTGCAATACAAAGTGAAAGAAGAAAAGTGTTTTGGCATATTTAGCTAGAGAGTCAGGGGAGATAAACTGATTGAAGTAAGGAAGTAGTGAAGAAGGCAGAGTGAGGAGGTGTGAGGTATGAATAGGTACTTGATCACATTTAGGGATATAGCTTATCCTGAGGCTGAGCAAGAAGAGGGAGAGATTTTGGCTTGGAAGTCTTTCAGAATGGTTTTAAAGTACTGCAGAGAGAATACTGACCTGATGGATACAGGCCTTAACAACATGATATGAGTACAGACCACATCCAGCAGATCTGATAGGTTTATGGACAAAGAGGAGTTTTTGGTCATTGGATCCTAATGAACAACAGAGAACATGTAGAATGATATTTAGTGCTAGACTAGCAGATGGATGGTGGATAATTTTACAGCTGGTAAGAAGCTGTGTGTATGTTACTTAATATGGTAATTCTAACCAGTTTAGAATTTTTAGTGCAATACAGTGGTAATATTTGTTTCATAAGATGATGGTAGGAGTTGTATTTAATTTGGGATAAAGACCAATTGCTTTCTTCTTAGATTATGATAGAGGGAAGGGGAACCGGGGGAATTAGAGAAAAATGAGAAAAGTAAAGCAGAAGAGGAACAGTGAAGATTGAGATATAACAACAGTCTGCTTGACATAGAAGTTTGCAGCTAGTAACTCCAGGATTGTATTTACAGTATCCAATCCATTCAACTAACTATAGCCTGTATGCTGCTACCTTATTACACTGACTAATATGCAGGGGAAGCTTGCTCCATATGTTTTTGATGAGAATATGTTGCCAGGGATTATTTTGTTAATTTCAAAATCAAAGCGAATGAACACTATTGTTGATTGAACAAAACATAAAATGTTACAATGCTGTAGTGTAATGACTTTGTCCTTCTCTTGTTTATCATTCGTTAATGGACCTAAAAAGTATAAAATGAGAAACGTATATATTTCACAGTTCACAAACGTATGATCCAGCAAACCTAAATAATCTTAGATTGTTGTCTACATTTTCTAACAAATCATGTACAATGCCTTAAAGATATATTTTAAATTGTTGCCAACTTTTTATGCCTCACCCATCCTCTTACTGTTTTCCCAACTTGTAGTGGCATTTTATGGCACTGCTATGAGTCAAGTGAAATATAAGTAATACATCTGAAACAAACTGCAGAAGAGCATATTACAATTATTTTCATGTCCCTAAGGTCAACTATTGACTTGTAACTCCATGAATATTTCAAGAACTGCATACACACTTGGAGACATCAGAGCCACCTCTACAAGAGAAGCTAATAAACAAGGTTTTCTATAGCCAGAATAACTCAAGAACTGTCATATAACAGAAGTACTGTCTCCATTTAATACAAGTCAAGTATCAAAGAAAGACATTAAATCAGTAAAGATATTACTCCTATGTTGGAAAAGGGGAAGACATAAATGTACAAGGAAAGATTTGTTGTTGATATATATTCTATATGCATTCAAGAGAAATCAGCTACCCATATTTTATATAAAACAATGTTGAACAGCCACAACTGGAAATATATTATGACTTTAGGCCACTAGAAAATGAAACAGTATTGAAAGTGAGTCTGTAAAGGAGCTTCTGACAGTTTCACCAGCTGGTTGTTGTTGTCCTAATGAAAAAGTATGTCCAGCTCAAGTACGTTAATCATGTATCGGTGTATCTAGTCATGAGCTCCACAAAATACATCACAATGTCACGATACAGAAAATTATGAAACCAGAACTTCTTCAGAACCTAGTGCTTGGCTGTTCAAGACACACCTCCCAGGTTAAGACAAGGAAAGTTTGGCTTCAGAAGATCTTTTCTACTCCCCATTGAACAAATACTCTGTTCTATTTAGTATACACTGTCTTTTCAAACTATTGCTAGCATGATTTTTAGCGTGAATAAAAGCTGCAAGAATGATATGAAATATAAAGGGTTAATTTAGAAGTAGTATAAAATGCAAAAAAATAGTAAGTGTACAGCATTGATGTATGCCTTAGTTAGATTTTTTTGCAACCATGTAAAGGAGTATGTTATTGAGAAACAAAGTCTGTAAAAATAACTGTACAGATGGCAGCTGGAAGGATATCAGTGAAGTAATGAGATGTAACATCAAGTTTCAAATAGTGCTGGCACACCACATTTCAGATAATGCAAGACTGAGTTTCCATGAATCATCAAACTACAAAGAACCAAGGACAAGGAAACAAAGGACAATGAAAGAACTGTTATGCATCAGACTCTGAAAAAAAATATCAGACCTTTTGGTATAAAAATGACTGTGCATAAACAGGCTTTGGGTATTTGCTATAGAGAGCTGACAGCATCTGTGTTACACGCTTGTAGATCTGAAAAGAAAAATGTGATAGTAAAGCGTATTAACTGAAACAGTTATCCTCGTGTACTTATTGTACTCAGTACAATACAGTAATAAAATTAGTTTACTACAATAAATAGTTAAATGAACTGTGGTATGCTTGCATGTAAATGCAAGTAACAGCAAGAAACAAACAGGAAGACGTCATATAATTCTTCAATGGCGAGCCACAGTTGACAGACCGAATGGTTTCATATTGTGACAATTACAGCTTCTTTTTTTATTTTATTCAGTTAGTATGTTTCATTTCAGTGCAAACATTTGATTCCTTCTTCTGTACAGCATCCAGTAGCAGAACAGTGCATCTCTGCAAATTCCACAGGTCCTGCACATTTACACAACTGAATCTGCCAGCTGTGTTTGACCTCCTTTTCAGAGAATCAACAAGGGACTTTCCACGCTTTCTCGATGGAAGACTTGGCCACCTTCTACACAGAAATTGGTAATTCTCTTTTTGTTTCTCATTCTACAGCATGGATGCCATAAAGAAAAGAACTGTAAAGTGTAAGACTACCTTTCAGGGAGACAGCAATAATAGTACAGCACATGTATGGTCATAATTTAAACATTATTATAAACATAACTGTAGCACATGTAGTACTTTACTAGGTAAAGTTCATGTCAAGGCTTTATGTACGTTTGACTGGTATCTTAAACAGAAACATCATTATTGTGATAGTAAACGTTTATTGTGCAAGTTATATGAAACTGCTTTCTGTGTCCAATGTCATAAATGTCCTGTCACCACATGTAAAATGTTAATTTCAGAGTTACAATATCAGTCAAGTCAGGTATTTAGAAAATCTAATGTACATCTTGCTAAACAAAAGTGGCATAAAACCACTGCACATTACAAAACAGATAAAAACAGAGACAAGGTTCATGGTGAACTGACAAAAAAGATTTAATAAACTTCTAAGACACAGTCAGAGTGAGTTCAAAAAGTTCAGACAACATATGCAAACACTTTTTTCAAAAGTGCATAAGAGCTTTAAAGTCAGCAGAACAGAATACTGACAAATATAATCTGGTTAGTAAAGAGTTAAAGCAACAGCAGTTAACTACGCTGATAAGTAATTTCCGACGTACTATTCTACCTTTCGAAAATGGTTAAGGGTACACAGCACAAATTTTCATTCAGTTAAAGCAAGGCACTTAAATAGTGATTTTCAAACCATTTCAAATAAAATGGTTTTACGGCATAGAAATTAAATGAGAGTAGTTAAATGCAGAAAAGACATGACGTCACACAACTGACATGCATGTATTTTCTTTTCACCTAAAGTACAGCAAAAGGCAGACAATAGCAAATGTAAATTATGTAAATATATTTGTTTTAAGCGTGTGTTAGTTAAGCCAATATCTTTTTTGTTTCTTACAATATTTTGTAATTGTATGATAGCATAAAAAACAGCACAGACTCCAGCAAAAACAGAATTCAAAAGCAATATTATGCATTGTCAAGCAAGTTAATGTTTATTACAACTGCATTCTAATATCAAGTTGCAAGTATATTAACGAATGACTGAAGGTATGAGTAAGTGCTAAAGGAGTTATGGGTTAAGCGTCTGGAATGCGCAGAAAGAAAAAAGTATCTGAACTCAAATTTTTCCAGACTGGAATGGATAGTTACAAGGAATGTTGCATAAGATAAAATGTTACTAGTACTGAAATTTATAAGGTCAAGGAAACAAGGCTGGTCACCAGGCCAAATGGCTTATGTTTTTCTAAAACATTATTGTTAAGTATTCACGTGCAGCATTAAGCAAAAAGAACAAAAGTTTGCAAGTAAATACTACGAGTACAGTCAGTACATGAGTTATGGTATGTAGTTAAAATACATTATGTAGGTCCCTTTATAAAAAGGGAGGGTACAAATAGCTAATAGTAACAGTAAATGTCTTTTCAAAATAGGTAAAAGCAATTCCTAGCAAATGTGTAAGACCAAAGTGACACAGTCTAGGTAACAGCCAAAAGACAAGCATATTCTCACAGCATAAAGCAAATAAGCAATACTGCAATAAAATGATGTATACTACAGGGTAAAGGCATACTTTCAATTTTACACTAACTGTGTAAACAGTACTGCAAAAGAGACTCAAGTAAAGGTGAAAAGTGGTAATACCAAAAATACATTTTAATGTTTCAAGTAATGTAATTAGCAGGCTTTAGTTTAATGCTAAGTTTGAAAACTGGACTGAGTGTACATTATAGCCATTTATATACAAATGCAAAACCAATCTGTACAAGCAAGTATTCTGTACAGTATATAGTAAATGATTTATCTATATAAATAGAGTAACAAGTCAAAGCTTGACATTTGTGACATATGTATTTTTTTTCAAAAAAACAAGACTGCAATACCTTTGCAATAAAATCCTCAAGCATTGTCGATAAATTACTGTATAGGACACCACCGTATAAAGTCATATTCAAATTCATCCAGTTCTAATACTAATGGTTGTCATCAATGTGTTAACAATATTAAACTGTGTTAACTTGCTGTATTAAGGTTTTGTTTCTCAATGCGTTTCTAGTTAATAGCAATATAACATGACTAAAAAGTACATACTAATGTAGACAGTTTTATTTAAAATAAAACAGAGGGAATGTATAGAGTGATAGATATGTTTAAAAATGTATAAATGCATGCACACATATATTTGCTAGTTAGATGCATATACACATCTGTTGCTATAATATACATAGAAATAATATACCCCCAGATTCACTAATCCTCCGTGTAAGACTTAATAAGTCTTACTCGGAGGCTGCAGTTGAACAGTTTGACATCAGCATGCCATGAATATTCATGAGGGCATGCTGACTCAATCGTAACTCTTACACGGACTGAGTAGGAAAGCAGGGGGCGTGTCCGACTGCCAAGCAGTCTAAATATGCACGCCACTGCAAGGTTTTAAAAAGCATAATGTCAACACACAAGAGCGAGTTCGCTCAAATGTATTTGCACCCAACACCACACTCCCTGACACTGTAACCCCCAATCACACTTATATAAAGTAAATAATTATATTTATTTTTTTTAAATCCACAATATAGCTGCCCGTATTTGCGCGTGTGTGCGAGGGTGTGCCCATTGCTTAGCTAGAGTTAGCAATTCTGACATGGAAGAGCATAAGAAAGAATGTTTATGCAAATCACACCAAATTGCAATAGCGTAATGGTAGAGTGTATGAACAAAGAGAAGGCATTCAAGGTTCGAGTCCCACCACTCCCCTTCTTATTTATGTTTTAAATCAGTATTTGAAATAATACCAGACATATATGATTAAAATTTTATTAAAAGCAGTGACATGGCCAATGTATCAGTGAACAAACTAAATATTTTAAAGGACCCAGATATATAATAGCCTGCTGTTAAGCAATGCTTTATACAGCTAAATACAGGTGCCCATAGATTAATAGCACTTTACCCAGCTAAACAGAGTTGCCCATAGTTTAATAGCACTTTACCCAGCTAAACAGAGTTGCCCATAGTTTAATAGCACTTTACCCAGCTAAACAGAGTTGCCCATAGTTTAATAGCGCTTTACCCAGCGCAATAGAGTTGCCCAAAGGTTAAAAGTGCTTTACCCACCGCAATGTGTTTGCGTGGACGTGCTCGCCGCACCAACCAGGGCACCGTAGGGCACCGTGGAGCAACGTAAAGCTAAGTTGCTTAAACGCAGCCACACCCCCTAGCCTGTCTAGACAGTATTAAAATAAAAGAATGACAAGGGTCGAACCTAGGACCCTGTGCATCATAATCAAAGTACAGAACCAATAAGCCATGACAACATAGGGGAAGCCGCCACTATTAACATTCATATAATTACGAATGGTAGTTTAACCATTACTAAGCAGGTCTGCAGTCAGCCGAGAATTTTACAAAACAGCCAATCACAAAAAAATGCGGGAAATGCAGCATATTTAAGCCCCATAGGCGGGAATACTCGCCATAACTGATTGTAGCTCACATTTTCAGTCAGAATGGCAGGAGAGGGTTCACGCTTCCGAGCGCAATGTTGGGGCATCGAGGAGTCCAAATACATGGTTTGGCTTCTTGTCCACCGTCACGAGTCAAGACTCCTGCAGGGCCCGTTCCAAGGGATGGAGTACAAGGCAGAGGCTTGGAACCGGTTAGCTCGTGACCTCACCAGTGCCACAGGCGTTCCATGGACTGGTGAGCAGGCCCATCACCACCATGCATACCTGAAGAGATGAAAGCAGGACCGCCTGAACCAGTGGATACAGGAGGCCTGTGGGATGCAGAATGCCCCACAATTGAGTATGTAGCCATGGAATGCAGTATGTAAGAATTGATAATGGAGTATGTATAACGGATAGGTATGTCTCAATATCCCTTCATTTACTTTACAGCTGCAAGTGACCATGCTACGAATTAGCAAGCCTATGCTGATAGGCTGCTAAGGCTGTGCCACCAGGCAGGTTAGTGATTATTCTGCATGTATTGTTATATAAGATATGGGAGAGAGCATGAAAGAAAGTGTTGTAGTCCAATAAAACAGCCATAAAATTGCCTGAATAAGTCCTCTGCATGTACTGTCAGATAAAAACATCAGAGAGGCAGAAAAAGAGTGTAGTAACCCATTAAGAAAGGTAACATATGTCTGGAATAATATCTCTGCAGGCAATGTCATATAAAATAAGTGAGTGAGCCTGAAAAAAGATTGTTCTAACCTATTAATAAAGGTATAATATGTCTTTAACATGTCTGCCATAAACACTGTTAAAACAAATAAAGGACTGAGCCTGTGGAAACGTGTGCAATGTCATTAATAAAGGTCTAAAACCCAGAGTGTGTCTGTGTCACAGAGTCTGAAATGTTGTTGTACCTTTGCATTATACAAACAATACTGTTTGAAAATGTGCTGGCAACCCAGAGTTATGCAGTCCCATATAAAGTGGGTGATGGAAGTGCTAGTAGCTGTGAAACATATATACAGTCCACAATAGTCAGTTACTGGCTGGCATGAATAAGTAAACCTGACACACATGTAGCATGTAATTATTCACCAGAAATGTGAGTGTATGTCAAGAAATGCAGGGTTCTGTACAAATTGAAGTGAAAATGTCATTTGAAAACATCCCAAATATGTAGATAAAGAAATATAAATGCAAACAAGAAATATGTAGCAGTAACATCTGCATCCTGGACAGTTAGTATGTCAGATATAGGTCAGGCATATATTGAACTAGCCAAACCCATGACACAACCTAATGTATGGTGGCAAGTGTAATAATACAGGAGGGGATACACACTTGCAATCACTGGGAATGTAGTGTAGACTAAAAGGTCATTATAAGATGTTAACCGAGGTTTTTTCTACACCCTACCATATGTGCATAAATCATGCAATTCCACACCTCAATGGGTATGTGTAACCTTAAATATTTGTTGGGACATATGTCCTATTGTTTTATAAATATTTGCATTGATGTTGATGCATGTGCCCTGTTCAAATGCCACGTTCATGGTGGCCTGTTGCTACCAAACATCCCTGCATGCTGTTGGAATATCCACTGTTGTTCAATATATGCATGTGTTATGCTTGCTGTTCAACTGTTGGAACCTTGGTGTGTTGGGTTAATGGGAATATTACTGCATGCTGTTACAACTAATCTGGAATGCTGTTGTTTATGTTGTAATTAAACACACCTAATCACAGAACGTATGGGAAGGCCGGTCCCAGCGGACCCACCTGTCCCTCCTCAGTTGGCGAGTGCACCTGGCACCAGCGGCTCTAGTGCCCAGCCCAAGCTCCCCTCCTCCATTGGTCCTGTGCCACCTTCGGGTGGAAGCGCTGCAGGGGATGGGTCTTGTCCCCCCGTGCAAGCGTGGGTGGAGGAGGGACACCTGTCACCCTTGCTAGGGTCCGGGCTCTGGTGCTTAGGGAGATCTAGTGTTCAGTCGCTGATCCCCTACGCCAGCTCGAGGCGACAGTGGCACGTCACTCGGGTGAGCCTGCCCATCCTACACAGCCCTCAGCACAGCCACCATCGGGGCTGTGAAGGTGCAGTGGTGACTGCCCATGGGTGGGGATCTCAGTTCCACTGTTACCATCTGCGGGCTCATGGGCTTGTGATTTCCAAACATCCTTCCCCGTTTAAAGTTTGTTCACCCACCCCATGTGTCAAACTCCGCCCCTGTATGCATCTTGTTTGTCTTGTCTGTTTACCTCCCCAACCTACCTCCCCAAATATACCTACTTCCTCTACCTCACATTCCACTCTCACCTGAAAAAAATAAAAAATAAGGGCAATCTGTTCCCACAAAAAAATTACGCCCCATACATAGCTGCTCAATTCGCACACATGTCCACTGGACATGTAAACTGATAATTCTAATTGGCAGTACAACATATTTTTTTGTCCTCACCCCTCTCTCAGGGGTGGAAGGTTTCAAATTTCACACCAAATTTCAAACATATGCACAGCTGTTGCTGGTAAAGAAATGGGCAGCTATGGACCTTCCCTACACCCATCCTGCACATCCCGAGCTGGTTTCCCTATTGTCTTTCCCTCTTTGTGCCCCCTTTTTCACCACTTTCATATCTCCCCATTTTCTTTTTTTAAAAGAAATTAGCGCGGGGGTTAGCGGGAGTAAGCACTTTTAAGCAGTAGTTAGCAGGGGTGCATGAGTGTGAGCTTGTATGCGCTTAGCTTAGGATCACTAAGCGTCACGCAAACCCATGCAAACCCGCTTACAACTGCTTAAAAGTGCCTTAGTCACTCTGTATGACAAGGCCCTTGTACTGCTCAGCAGCAAAATAAAATACCCTTGTCATTCTCGAACCCGCGACCTTGGACTCACCAGTCTACATGAAGTACCACTACACCACAGCAAACATACAATAACTTAGTGCTGAAAGCAATATATCATGCATTACCATGAGTGAATGTAAAGGGAAAATAGGAATGGCATAACACAAATCTTGTTCTCTGGGCCTTAACCAGCAGGTGTTGTGGAATTGCGTGACATGACTGTGAAAAGAGAATCAGCCATGCTAGTAGGGAATAATGTTACAGTAGCACCTTACAAACCTCACACAGTATCAGAGCAGGATAAACACTGGCATATTTGCATAGGTCACAGGCCAGACCTCCCATCAGTGACTGCTCTACAGTGATGACCCTGATTTGTAAACAAATGTTAGCTGTGCCCCTCTGACTCCCTGTGAAATGTACTAACAGTAGGCAGAAAGGTGGGGAATCTCACTTAATGACAAATGTCAATAAGTGAGAGTAGACACTGCTTGCACGTCCAAAAAGGTGTAGTAATACATATGCTCTGAATCCCCCAAAGTCTGAACTGAAAAATGTCTGAAATATATCATAGGTGTATCCCAGTTATATGTACCTTTCCCTGAGGCTGTTCAAATATATACATGAGAGTATCTGAGGCCTGGAAGAGTCAGAAACACACAGACATATCAGCTTGTCTGATGTTACACACTCTGCAAATAGCTGTAGAATGAATTCCACAAGCATGCCCTTATGTAGAAGTACAACACCGAAATATCAAAGGATGTAGCCATCTACTGCTAGCAACCACCTGTGACAATGCCATTGTTCAGGTGCTGAAAAGACTGCTGTGGTGCACTGTCAAAGAATACTAGGCTGACCTCTGTCTACCATCTGGATATGTCCACTGGTGGGAGCTACTCAGACAGACTACTAGCCTTTATAGACTTACAGGTACACAGCAACTCTGCATGTTCAGTAAGATAAACTTCACACGATAATAAATAGTGCACTCTGCACTTCTGCACCCCTACCCAAAGGTACTATATACCCATGTAGTCAGGCACAACCAAGGGTGTAGGTAGGCATACACAGTAGTGAAATATGTCCAGGTGCCCTGAGCAGACTGTGCTAATGTCAACACAAACAAACCACAAACTGTTCAGAAGTGAGTAACATACTAATGACAGTGTAGCAGTTCACAAACAGTGCACGTGCCTGATATTCATAATTGGTAGTACAACACACTTAGTTGTCCTCACCCCTCCTAATGTATTGTATATGCACAGCTGTTGCTGGTAAAGAAATGAGCAGCTATGGACCCTCTCCACACTCATCCTGTACATCCCAAGCTGGTTTTTCTACTGTCTTCCCCTCTTTGTGGACCCTTTATCACCACATTCCTATCTCCCCATTTACTTTTCTGTCAAAGAAATGAGCGCATGTGTTAGCGGGAGTGAGCACTTGTAAACAGTAGTAAGCGGGTTTGCACCTGTATGTGCATGTGTGCGCTTAGCTTAGCATTGCTAAGATATAATAAGCTAAGCCAAGCTTAGCTTAGTATTGCTAACATAAAATAAGCTTATCTTAGCTTAGCTTAGCATCGCTAAGCATCGCGCAAACCCATGCAAACCCGCTTACAACTGCTTAAGAGTCCCTTAGTCACTCTGTATGACAAGGCCCTTGTACTGCTCAGCAGCAAAATAAAAAACCTTGTTAGTCTCGAACCCGGGACCTTGGACTCACCAGTATGCATAAAGTACCACTGCACCACAGCAGATATATAATAACTTGGTGCTGAAAGAACTATAACATGCATTACAATGAGTGAATGTAAAGGGGAAAAAGGACGGCCATAGGAATACATTGCAATAACTACTGTTGTATGCCAGTTAATTCTCTAATTCGAAAAGAAAGTACATACTCCCATGTATCAGGTGTTAGCATTAGGAGGTGTGAGTAAACCTACACACTGAGAAGAGCGTACTGGAAGAAGCAACAGTCAGGTTTCAGTACAACATGCATTTCACTGGCTACAACCCAGCTTCAGATATGAGACATATACCAACCTTCTGACTGAGACAACAGTGTCCACAGCAAACAAGCATGGCCCCCACCTTGCAAAACTGAAAGGGCTATGCCTACCTAACCTATCATTTTATAGCAGTGTCCTGAAATCACAGTGAGAACTGCAATTACCACACAGCAGGCTGCATGCAATTACTAAATGGTGGGCACCAATTGGTGCAGAGGCCATCACATGCACATGTGCAGATACCTGGAAAAGCAGCCTGTATCTGCTGTCCACTCATGCAATAATATCATTGCAACAACTGGGAGAGAGAGAGAGAGCACGAGAAAGAGAGACAGACAGAGACAGACAGACACAAACAGGCAGAAGGAGACAGATGCTGAAAACAAACAGCGACACACAGAGGAAACAAAACCAAAAAAATAAAAAATAAAAAAAAATAAAATAAACAATAAAAAAACAACACCTACAACAGATGGAGATGAGTACTACAAAGGTAAGGTATGTAACAGATATGTATTTGGTGACATCCGAAAGATGTGTCTGAAGGGTACTCTACATACTGTGAATCATCCATATGTGGCAGCAGTCCATATCTATATGTACATGCACATTTGCATAGGGCAAGGGACATACCGCAACTGTTAGTGAAGGCTGGACATAAGTATTTTGTTGAAGACTGCTATGTGCACATATGTATGTAGGTTGTAGTGTGTGGCATTGCAGAAAGCAAGTAGTGCCGGTATATGTCATGTGGTGTTAAATGCTGTGGGACTGAGCTACAGGCAGTGGGGCCTGCAACAGCTATAAGGCCTGAGGACAGCAGAATGCATTCTGCACAACATTGTGCAATAGTATTACATAACCGTATGTCTAACAACTGTTGCATAATTGACATCACCACCATGAAAGGTGGGCAGTATATGTGCCTATATGTGCAGCTATATGTACAGCAATGGATGTTTACATGTATGTGTATATATACATGTATATATACATATATATATGTGTGTATAGATATATAGATATATATGGATATATTTAGAAATATATGGATATATATGGATACATATAGATATATATGGATATATATAGATATATATTTTATTTTATTTATTTATTTATTTATTTTGCATTTGTTGACTGGGCTAGTCTAACTGGAATAAAATCCATTTTCAGTAGAGGCCCGGGGAGAAAAGCTCCAACACAGATAATTTTATACAGTAAAAAATAATCACAAGTTCAAAGAAGTATAACAGTAGTAAAATAGCTCTAAGCAGTTACAGCCATACACAGACACAATATATAACTGTAATAATTATCTCAAATTCAAAGAATTATAACAGTAGTTAAAAAGGGTCTAAACAGATTACAGACATACAGATTAGGTACAGTTGTCATTACAAGCATACCTAGCTCATGATGAGGTGATATGCAATGCAATACATATAAAAACAAAATAGTTATTTTCAATTGCAAGCAGGATAAAAAAGTATATACAGCTGATAAATTATACAAATGTATCATATGATACAGTGAAATAAAGATATATAGGAAGCAGCAAGAGGATGTAAGTAGGTAGAATATACTCTTGTTAGGAGCAGAGAAGACAGTTAGTCAGGGTTAGTACAAGGACAAAGCCAGTGAGTACTGAGAAATTGTTTTATTCTTAGTTTAAAGAGTCTTATGGAGGTCAGAGATAGGAGTTCAGAGGGAAGCCTGTTCCAGTGTTTGCCTACAGAGTTAGAGAACAGTGAATCTCCAGCTGAGTTGTTGGATTTGTTGATAGTAATAAGTGGCTTATTAGAGGAGCATAGGTTCTTAAGATTGTTGTAGGGGGTAATGAGGGTAGTCAGTATAGGTGTATAGGTGGGGTAGTACAAGCTCTTGTGGATAATAGTGAGTTGTTGAGATAGTATCTGGTTATGAAACTCTAGCCATCCTAGTTGTTTTAGGTTGTTGCAGTGATGTGTTCTAAAAGGAGATCCTGTGGCAAATCTAGCAATGCTGTGATAGGTAGTAGCAAGTTTGTTTAGGTTGTTTTTTGAGAGATTGGTGTATATGGGTGAAGCATAGAGTAAGGTAGCGATTAAATGAGTTCTAGCTATAGCGATTTTGGTTGAAGGAGTAAGGAAGGGTTTGATTCTGTAAAGGGATCCCAGTTTATTATTTACTGTTTTTATAGTGATGTTAGTATGAGTGTCAAAGTTTAGATTATTATCTATGGTTATTCCAAGAAGTTTGGTGGTTGTGTCAGGAGATATGAGAGTCCCATTGTTGGAAGTAAGAGTGAAGTGAAGAGGGGCAGACCTACGAGTAGGATTAAAAAGTAGGAGTTTAGTTTTTTTAGGGTTAAGTAGAAGGCAATGGTTTAAAAACCATTGTTCAACTGTATTAAATGCATTTTGTGTAAGGGATTGTAGCTTGGTAGGAGTATTAGCTGAGCAAATAATGGTGGAGTCATCTGCATAGTGAATGCAGGTTGCATATGGAATTGCTAGGTGGAGGTCCTTAATGAAAATGGAAAATAACAATGGGCCTAAAATGGAGCCCTGGGGGACACCAAGGGAAATAGGGAGGTGAGAAGATAGGTTGCTTTCCCATAGTACTGCTTGATGTCTATTCTCTAAGTAGGATTTGAGCAATTGTAATGCTAGAGTATCAAGAGAAAGAGATTTAAGTATTTCAATAAGGAGCTGGTGGTTAACCATATCAAAAGCCTTAGATAAATCAATGAAGACAGAAGAGGAAAGGGTATTGTTATTACGGTTAAAATTTATACAGTCTGTGAAGGAGAGTAGGGCTGTGGTGGTGCTGTGGTTAGGTCTAAATCCATGTTGACAGTTGGCAAGTAAGTTATTATCAATTAGATGGGTGAGTAGTTGCTTATGGACACATTTTTCCATTATTTTTGCCAGTGGAGAGAGTAAGGCTATTGGTCTATAGTTTGAAATGTCAATGGAGTTACCACCTTTATGTAAGGGGATGATGTGTGAGATTTTCCAGATAGATGGGATATTTCCTTCGGTTATAGTTCTATTTATAAGTATGGAAATGGGGAGGGCTATGGCTTTGGCACCTTTTTGCAGTTATTCAGCAGGTAGATGGTCAGCAGAGGGGGTAGTAGGTTTCAGTTTTTCTAGAAGAGAGCAAATGAAGGATGTAGGAACAGGTTTTAGCTGAAATAATGGAATAGGGTAAGTTGGAGAGGTGGTTAGATTAGGGGAAGTTGGAGATAATTGCTTAGCAAGTGTTTGAATGGTATCTGTAAAGAAAGAATTAAAGGCATTGGCAGTTTGTGTTGGATTATCTTGGTTAGAGCCTTGTGGGATAGGTGTAATAGTTTGGCCTGGGTGTAAGAGTTTGTTGATGCTGGACCAAAATGTTTGTGGATTTCTTTGGTTAGTTTGTTGTAGTTGGATATAAAAGTTTTTTTTATCTAGCAGGATAGCTGTTTTAGTAGTATTTCTAAGTTGTCTAAAGGTTTGGTGGTCTGTTGAATTCCTGGTAGTGTGCCATTTTGACCAAGATTTGTTTCTGAGGAGAATTTTCTGTCTAGTTGCTTTGGTGAGCCATGGGGCAGGTTTAGTGTTACTTCTAATAGAGCATACAGGGGCATGTTGGTCAAGGATGGATAAGAATGTGGAATTAAAGTAGTCAACTGCTTTATCTAGGGGGAGTGTTTTTAGTGGTGACCAATCGCAGTGTTTGAGTTCTAGCTGGAAAAGTTCAGGGTTGAAGAATTTTTTAGTCCGGATTGTACGATAAGTAGTAGGGTTAGGTATGTTAGTTTTGTGTCTGATGATATAAGTGAGTAAGTGATCACTTAGATCATCAGGGAGGGTTCCTGCTTTGTATGTGAGATGTGGAGAGTTTGTAAGAATCCAATCTAATGTACTTTCTTTGTTGTTGGTTTTATTAATTCTTGTAGGGGAGGTAATGACTTGTGAGAAGCCATAAAGATTAATGTGGGTGGTGGGATGAGGGGTACTGCAGGACTTCCAATCGATGTTAAAGTCCCCAAGTGTTAAAGTTTCTTGTGGAAGATTGATAGATATCCAGTTAAGAATGCTTTCAAGGGTATTAATGTTATTACCAGGGGGAAGATAAATACAAGCGATGTTAATGGAGTTGAATTTGTTGATTTGAAGTTTAGTGACAAGGATTACAGAGTTATTAAATATAGGTAGATTTATGTTAGATGTGGTGACTTGTAGATTATTTTTATAGAGGACTGCAACTCCCCCCCCCCTTTTTGTTAATACGGTCCATTCTTAGGATACTGTAGGCAGTATCTATATATATATATATATATATATATATATATATATATATATATATATATATATATGTATATATGTATATATGTATATATAGATATATATGGATATATATGGATATATGTAGATATATATAGATATATATAGATATGTATGGATATGTATAGATATAGATATATATATATAGATATGGATAGATACAGATAGATATGGATAGATATGTATATATGTATATATGTATATATATATATATATATATATATATATATATATATATATATATATATATATATCTGAGAGAGAGTGAGGGAGACACGGGGTCATATGTACTGCAACAGGTGCCTGTTGTCCAAGGCATGGACTGAACACCAGTGTTGATACCGCAGTGCCATACCCCATTACAAAACACCTTATGCAGTAACTGCCACATAGGTGGTAGCCTGCCTAACAATGATGTTGTCAGAAGGGTACACGGGACACAGGTGGACAGTAGGCTCCCCTGTGATAATCACAGTGACAACAGTACTAATGTAATCTGTCTACGTGGTACGTGTCATCAAAAAAGGGTGTGTCATTTAGGGAAATATAGGTCGGTGTTCCCCTCTACTCATCACAATGCACCATGTGGTATGTACCTCACATGACAACTACAGCAAGTGGAAAGGCCACATACATACCTAACAAAGAGTAATACTGCCCTCAAACACATGCCCTATGCAGACTGACTCACAAACCACAGCTAGAGTGCATTGCATACCACACACCCAGAGGTTACCACTGCTGGACATACAGAGGTATGTCACACCCATAGCAGTCGGCCAACCACCATGACAACACCTCACAATCCCTCCGGGCTACATGACCTAGGGCCCTAATCCTTGTCACCTCACTAAACAGCACATGCTGGAGGTACAGGTTCCTATCCACAAATATGCCATACTCTGGACTAAATCACCCAGCATGAACAAACAAGACTCCTGATTAGCGGATGTCATACATACCCCTGATGATTGTTTTGGAGATAGGTAATATGCCCTGGGAGTCACCTCTGTGTATCTGGTTTACAGGAGCAAGTGAAATCACATTACATGTGTGTCAAAGGCCAGGGTAGCATATGGCTAGGCTGCTCTAGGCCCTAGGGCCAATAGCGTATTACCTACCTATGACACCATGCACACACACACATGTACTCAGTGCAATACCTGCTATGTGAGGTGGAATGAGTGTGACAGTGACTGTGTACAAGGTTTGTAAATGTGGGATAGCTTAGTGTGAGGTTGTGTCTGTCATGGTAGTTTGTGTCCTAGGTGTGAGGCCGGATAAAGATGTGTCAGTTTTTGGGCTGCAGACATAGTAGGATGGCATATGTTGTGACATAGTTCCTTGTGTACGACTGTGGTGTCCCAATGTAAGCTGAAGCAATGCATGTATGCTCAGTAAGTGGTACTACTGGTGAATCCAGCTCACATATGGACTGTTGTACTACCTGAAGCTGTAGGCCTAAACAGCACAGTATGGAGTATGTTCACTTTCCCTGGTAACACTGTCTTGTGTGTTTCCTGTAGTCTGCACAGATTACATACCACAGGCATAGGTATCTGTAAGTAGGGGCACACAGTACTATAAGGTACACAGGTAATGCTCATTTGTGTCAGCATACATCTGTGTTTTGTATGTATGTCCGATGTGTGTTTAATGATGCCTGTACCATGCCCGCAATGACATGTGTGTTACTGGGTATGTGTGTGTACCTAGCAACATGTATACTCTGTTACAGTAGTATGCCAGCTATATTAACATCCGTGCACATATGTTAGGTAGGGGTATGGCATCAAAGACTAGGGTGGTTTACCAGTAATACTGTAAATGTACATGACATTCATTGCATTGGATGACATATTTCTTCATGCATTAGCATGATATATACCCCCGGGGCTAGGTTGTGCATTGTATCCCAAACAGTGTGCTGACTACTGGTGTATACTGATGTGTTATATGGAGTGTTGCAGGCACTGTCAGCCAGCTGTGGGATATGTGGTATTAAATGTGTGTATCCTCTGATAGACAGATAGATGCTATGTATGGCAGTTAAGTGATATCTGTACTTCATAATGTTAAGTGTGCCACATGACATGCTCACACATATCATGTAATTGTCTTCCAGGGTTATGGCTCATCAACGTAACCCATCGTATTCAGCTGTGGAGGAGCAGGAAATTCTGAACAGCCTGGTGCAGCACTATAACTTGCTTTTTTCCAGGGCCAGCCAGCACCAGCATGACCGTACTGCACTGTGGCAAGACCCTGTTCGCCGAGTAAATGACATAGGCATGCATAACCGGACATATGAGCAGGTACGCCATCACTGCAGTGATTTAATTAAACATGTCCGGTGGCGTGCGTCTGATATCCATAGGCAACAGCTTGCCACAGGTGGTGGGGTGGCCATACATCCCCCCCTCACCAGAGTGGAGGAGCTGCTCCTAAGCGTGGTGGCTCCTGGCCTACAGCAGCAACAGAGTCACACGTGTCATCATGGAGGCCGGAGCCACCCAGCAGGATGACATGGAGCGTGCAGGTAATAAGCTCTAGCTGTAGACTACCATTACCTGTATTGTTAGAATATGCATATGTCCCTCCACAGAACTAACCAATTACCGCCCCATAGCTATTCTCTCTCCACTCTCCAAAATACTAGAGAGATGCATACACTCTCAGGTCTCAGACTACCTCCTTACTAACAACCTCCTTTCCAGTACTCAGCATGGTTTCCGACCAAACCATAGCACCACCACTGCCTTACTCTCCTTTACTAACACTATCCTTGAGCATAAAAACAATGGCTATCTCTCCTCTGCTACTTTCCTAGACCTATCTAAAGCATTTGACATGGCCCCACACAAACAACTTATCTCTGTCCTCAATAACCTATCGTTCTCACAATCGGTCACCAACTGGTTTCAGAGTTACCTGTCTGACCGCCAACAATCCGTTGTATGGCAAAATGACATATCTCCCCAACTACCTGTCTCCATAGGGGTTCCCCAAGGATCCATCCTTGGAACCCTACTCTTCTCTGTTTACACCAATAATCTAGCATCTGCCACCAAACATGGCACACTCATACAATACGCAGATGACTCTACCATCATCTGCTCAGCCCAGTCCCTACTAAAACTGCAAAAAGTCACACAGGAAGCCTTTTCCTCTGTTGAAACATGGTTATTCGATGCCCGATTAATACTCAACCCAAACAAAACTAAACTACTCATCTTCCAACCCACCAGACATACTCAAAACAACTCTCACTTTAACATCACGGCAAAAGACAACACCACTAAATACCCAACTGAACACACCAAATTGCTAGGAGTGGAAATAGACAATAAACTAAAATTTGACATTCACATATCCATGACTATAAAAAAAGTCCACAAAAAACTAGGAGCGTTATACAGAAATAAGCGATTTCTCACCAAAGCAGCAAAGATTTCAATAGCAAATTCCCATCTTATCTCCACCCTACTTTATGCCTCTCCAATATATACCAACCTAAGGCAATGTGATCTAAACAAGCTAGAGACCTGCTACAACAAAATCGCCAAATTCGCCACGGGGGAATCCTACCGTAGTCACCACTGTCTCTCACTTGCTGAACTGGGCTGGCTTGAACTCCCTCACCTCCTTCAGTGGTATCAACTCTCACTCACCCTCAAACTAGTAAACCATCCACTAAATGTCCCATCCCTCCAGAGTCTACTCCAACCCTATCGCACCACCAGACCAGTAAGATCCAGCAGCAAAAATCACTTGCAGATCACTAAAGCCAATAACTCTGCTGGTGAAGCACTATTCTCTTGCACCATAGCCAAATTATGGAACTCACTCCCACCCACAATTACCTCCATACCATCATGCACCCACTTCAAAACTTTACTAAAAGCGCAACTAAAAACATGCTGGATATGCCCTTGCAACTCCCACTCTATATCATCCACCCCATCCAACCACTACTTTTCTTTCCACTCCACTAACTACCTTAATTATAGCAAGCTCAGATGCTCATAAGCCAGTACTTATTATACAGCACAAACTTCTTCTTCTTGTAACATTTGTTAATGTCTGGTATGCACTTCACAGATAAAGATTCTAGTTGTCTACTGATGTACTATGTTCTTCATCTGTAAATATGTTGTAAGTGATTGCTCTGTAAATTGTTATTCACTATGTAATCCAATGTATATACTGTCTGTTTATTTTAACTGTGGAGCTTTTCTCCCCGGGCCTCCGCTTAAAATGGACCTACGTCCAGTCGGACACTCCCGGTCAACAAATTTAAATAAATAAATAAATAAATAAATAATATGTGAGATGTGTACTGTGTGTTTAGCAGTTGTGCTGCCTAATGTGTACAATACTGATATTTGCAATAGTATCCGTACACCTGTGACTGTTGACTGTTGTTCCACTGTCATTTAGCACACTCACAGTAGCAATGCCACAGCTTTGGCCACTGACAAACTGTGTCATATTCTTCTAGGTCCCTCTGGTGTGACAGCAGGGCAGACAATACATGCTGGTGAGTGTGTTAACACTTTAATATTGGTAATGAAATGTGCATGTCATAGGTGAGGTGTAGGCCATGTATACGTAACACACCTACGCATAATGCATGCTGTGCATGTTTGCTGTGAGACATCAATCATCTCAGTAAAGTCAGTAGCTGCCTCAATCACATGCAATTCACAGTGCAGAAGACACAATTGTGGCAACACTGTACAGCACATTGGATATGCATAGTTGCTACAGCTGTACACAACAGAACACGTTTATCATACGCAGTACATGAAAACATACTACATTTGGCATTACCACACACCCGCTGTAAGGTCACACTTCAGTATCCCACATGTCATGCACACACACATGATGTACCTCAGGGGTAGAGGCCTATCATGGGGCTGTGCAACACTCTGCAACACATAACACAGTCATGTTAGGCAATGCTCCCTATTGGGCACCTCACACACCCATGTACAAGGTGGCTGTGTAATTGTAAACATAGCCATGGCACTGCAGTTCAGGTACAGCATGCTAGGCGGTGGTCTTGCACACATTAGTAGCTGTGAGTGACCACAAGATGCATGTTGATGATGGCACAGGGTACTACACCCCATCCAGTTACAGTGACCACAGTACTACTCATAGCAGTCATTGCTTTGCACCTCAGTGTTGTGTGTGTGCACACATATGCACCTATACACAATATGCATAGCATGTTGTCTGTGTGCTTACATATGCCAGTATACACAATATGCACAGCAGTCACCATCCACACAAAGTGTCACATATATGTCCTGGAATGCTAGTGGGTGTATAGGTCACTTGACACACATTGGGTATGTGTGGTGTTTAATGTTGCAGTTGTGTAGCATGCCATGCCATGTCTGCACCCACATATCTGCAATATGTCCCACACTCACCATAACCACTGTACACTGGCCATGTCGAGCATTAGGATTCCTTCACGTCAACATGCCCTGCACATCCTGTGTGAGTACATAGCATGCATGTGCTACACCCGTGCCCACTATTATCTGCTATGGACACAGACACTGCTCTCAGACATGGATATCTATGTGTCACACAGATAACACATGCAACCATGGCATGTATACTTGTGAGTGATGGTGCACAGGGCATTGCAGAGCTGATAATACCTGCACAGCAATGTTGTGTCCATGTACACAGGGTGTAGCCAATCACTGAACAACTACACAGTTGCATCAAAGCCATGTATACTGCCATTTAATAGGGGTGTCTACACTTGCACTGCATGGTCTTGTGCAACACATATTCTGCATGCTGACGTGTGTGTGGTGACTGTTTACCTTGTGATATTGACACCCACCTTCACCCACTATAGAGTATGTGTTGGACTGCTGGTATGTGTGTGTATGTGCTTTAGTGAGGTGTGTATTAGTGTTCATGTGTGTATGTGTGCATGTGTGCATGTGTTCATGTGTGCATGTGTGCATGTGTACATGTGTGCATGTGTGCATGTGTTCATGTGTTCATGTGTTCATGTGTGCATGTGCGCATGTGTTCATGTGTGCATGTGTGCATGTGTGCATGTGCAGACCGTAAAGTGTGTTTCCTATTTTCCTCTCACAGGTGCTGAGTTAGGGGTTGGCGAAAGCAGCAGGCAACCTGAAGCCACTGCCATGAATAGTGGTGATGATGACACATGTATTTTGGCACAGGAAGATTTGACAGGGTCTGTCATTGGTCCGCCATTCGACAGTACACAGCATTCAATCCCATCTATGCGCACACTCATACTGTCAATACATCCCTCACCACCAATGGCCATAGGTGAGGGACAGCATACAGTTGGCATTGACCAGGAGAGTGTGGTACCCATGGCACTTGCATCACCTCACAGCAGCCATAGCCGTAGACCCGGAACAGTACCACATAGGCGGAGGTCCAGGGGTTCTCAGGGGAGCACTACTGATCGTATTGCCCCTGGCAGGCGTGCCCTCACAAGTCTTATGATGACCAGTATGTTCCAGGCTGTAACGCAGGCTCAGGCACGTATGGAACGGTACACCAGGCAGGGACTTAGGGCGCAGAGGGCACATTACACTGCTATCAATGACAGCATCCCTGACCTTGCCGGTGCCATGCGGACTTACACTGAGGTCGTTGATAGACATTGGGAGGAGACATTAGATGCCCTCCACAACATGTCTTCCATGAGCCAGGACCGTGCAGGATGGATGCGACGTCGACGCGGATGCATTCCAGCAACAGCAACAGTTGGC
The DNA here is from genome assembly GCF_019279795.1 of Protopterus annectens. Taxonomy (NCBI): domain Eukaryota; kingdom Metazoa; phylum Chordata; order Ceratodontiformes; family Protopteridae; genus Protopterus; species Protopterus annectens. The sequence goes on along the minus strand of NC_056737.1, from coordinate 655,704,146 downwards.
AGTGGTCGCGGACAGCCCACAGTTCACAGCTGCTCCCGTAGTGGCAGTACCAGCCCCAGCAATGCTGGGGCTGGCCTGTCCATTGACCATCCCAGTAGACCACGTGCATGTGGCTCTGGCCATTCCCAGCAGGGACATGGGTGCAGTCATCATACCTCTGCCTCTGATGACAGTACCCAGTCAGGGTTGGTACCCGATACTGTCCGTAGCACCCCTGCCAGGCACAGGTACTGTGTCCGTGGCTGGAGACAGTGATCTGTACAGCCTAGCAGGTACAGTCTGTGGCTGTCCCACAAACTATCGTATATGGCAGCCACATGGTGGAGCTGTGTGCATGCAGACACACACACATTAACCAAACAACTAGGGCTCACACATACACACACACATTACATCAACATTGGCCCATGCTGTACTGTTGTCCCTCACACACACACACACACACACACACACACACACACACACACACACACACACACACACACACACAGACATGTCGATTGGATGGGTCAATGTCAGGCTCTGGCAAACAACAAAACGCCCTGTGCATATCATGATACCTGTGTCGCCTCCTGTCATCTGCATCATTGAGGGAGGGACAGGCTAACATGGTGCTGATGCACAGGGTGACACTATAGCAGTGTAGCAATAATAGCAAGTTGTCAACAAGGAAGTGTAACGACATCCTTCTGGGTATATCTGAGCAGACATTATGCATCAAACTCTGATTGTCAATGTAGCATTGTTTACACCACTGTTAGGTCTGAGTATGTATTGTCCACCCATGTGCCACTTGGCTGAAATGTAATGTGTTGCCAGCATGTGTTAGTGAGTGGACAGTACGTGTGTGATGTGTGCAGTACAGATTAGCAAGTGTACATCTGTGAACATGGTGGGTGCACACTGTCTGGATGTATATGCATAGTGGACACATGGGACATGTGGCATACCCTGTTGTACTCATTGTTAACATCTCATAGTATCTTTCAATGGCCAGTATGCATTCTACTACAGTTATGTACTAACATGAGTAGACATGTGTATGACATGGGTTGACACTATGCTGTGGGTGATACCATTAATATCTGTCAATGATTTGTGGTCTGGTAGTATATACAACCTCAACAGCATAGAATATAAGCAATCATTGGATGATGTCCTGACAAATGACACACAGTAGTAGGGAACCCAGTAACAATTGGATCCTTCCGGTGCTACACTATAACACTAACCAGTGGTAATGACCGCCACCCATTCCTGTGACCACACCTGTTTGGCATATAGCCCCCTTAGGTACATGCAGGCACACTAGGGATGTGTCCATCCAAATCTGGAAATGCATGGATTGGCCTACAATGCATTCCCTGGATGGGATGCATATCCTACACAAGGGTATCATACAGACAGATACCTGTTGTCTGATACATGCTGTATAACAGTAAGCCGACTATGGCATAGTCATCCTCATGTACAATACATACTATCCCGTCAGTTCCATACAGGTGGTAGCCCTCGACATGTATGTTGGGTAGCAATGTGTACATACAGCCTCATGTTATGTCATGTGTCCCTTGGTATCCACATATCCATAGGTATTGTGGAGTCCCAAGGTGTATCACATAAGACATTAGAGGCTTGAATGCATATCCACAAGGCAGTTGTACACCTATAAAGACTGTCCATTCTTGGCAGTCTTTCTTGTGTATGACCATGTCTGACATATACCCCAGGCATATATCCTCACTCACACTACTCTTAAGTAACTGTCATGGGTGTGTGTGCCACAGATGACCTTGGCCACAGAGCACGACAGTGGATGGCCTTGTCACATACATACATATGTGACCTATGATCTGAGAAGCAGCGGCACAACCTTTCAATGGAAACAAATGTATTCATGTAGTATGCAGGTTTCACACCTATGTACTGATTGAGGAGACATGTACACACATATATATATATATATTTGCCACGCAGATACCTGATGTGTGCAATGCACTTACTGTTCTAATCATACTATGTCATACCATAGTAAAAGCAAAACCCACACCACATTGACACACACACACAGTCAGCATTTGTAGGATTCAAACCCCTACCTAGTTATGTTATGATACTTGAAAGCGATGCATTAACATGGAGCACTATTTGCTTTACTGGGTGGTTTTTCTTCTCCTGCTGTATTTGTAGGATGGTGACATCATCAGAATTTCCAAAGAGGTATGTACCTCTTTTAGTGAGTTTTCCCAGTCTCCAAAAACTGAACACCTCTCAAAAGGAAACTGCACACATATACACACCCATTCACTGTTTGCAGGATTCATACCCCTAACTATGTCATGATACTAGAGAAAGACGCATTAAGACGGTGCGCTATTTGCTTTAGTGGCTGGTTTCCTTTCTTCTGCTGTATTTGTAGGATGGTGACATCATCAGACTTTCCAAAGAGGGATGTACCTCTTTTAGTGTGTTTTCACAGTCTTCAAAAACTGCACTCCTTTCAAAGACAATTGCACACACACACACTCATTGTTTGCAGGATTCAAACCCCTACTCAACTATGTTATGATACTAGAGAAAGACGCACTAACACAACACGCTATTTGCTTTACTGGCTGGTTTCCCTTCTCCTGCTGTATTTGTAGGATGGTGACATCATCAGACTGGACATGGTAATGTGTGTACACATCGTTTTATGCCATTCCAGGAATGGTCCATGTGGGTCAGCAGGTGTCAACAGCTTGAACAAGACCTCAGAATCCTTACATTGTGTGATCTATCTGTGGACACATTGACATTCCATCATATGTCAACACATATTTATGCACAGCTTGTTGGTTTTGTGGGTACTACATGTGTCTGAGATGTTGATAAAGGGCTATTCAAAGTCTGTGTGACACATGTGTAGATGTGTTCATTGATGCATGTCCTGGGTGGCTGCCTTGCAAACAGTCTAGCATGTTTGGGAACCATGATCCGCACATGAACATACCACGGTTGGTAGGGTTGTGTGTATGTCAGCTTGCAATAGCACTATTTATGACTGCAACCATGATGGACTCCATGACCTTGCAGATCAGACTTCATAGGCGTACTGGACTTGATTTCCTATGGTGTGTTGTGCAGAAACACTTGTGGGGAGTGCCATATGTAGCTGTGACACATTCAACGGTTCCACATCCTGTGTAGGGGGTGAGGCTCAGCTGGCTGTTCAAGTGCATGATCTGTTTGTTCTGTAGTTTGTGCATGACACATATTGGGAATCAATCTATTCCAGTTGCTGCCATGCTTTTCGCAGTGGGGGTAGCTGCTCATCTATTCTACATGTGATATCTCCTGGTATGATGATGTGGACTATTGTCAGTGGGAGGTGGGTATGTACATATGGGCCAGTCTGTCATGATGTCGGCATTGTCACTCAGGTACAGTTGGCCCTGACTCAGGACATATATGTGTGTACATTGCTATTTATGACATAGCTGAAGGAGGTGTCATGATTCAGTCTGGACTCCTTCTCAGCTACTCTTTACAAAACACCAATGAACATGAGCACTAATCACTGTTCTACTCTTTTACATGCTTAACACCCTACTGATCCTTTGTGATCAGGCTACAGAGTATGTCATGATCATATCCTGGCATGTCCAGGGGTCATTTTCGTGTGTACTCTTCAGTCCAGCTGGTGGATATTGTGATATTGACACAATGTCACATCTGCATCATGTGCACAGACAACCCTCTCCTCCTCCTGACAAACTCAGATATATGTGTGAGATGCACCTATATAGACATACAGGGTGCTGAACTCTCTTGACCCATGACTGGCACAGTCTATCAGGTGGTGAAGGTAACTACACACACCACATATCAGTCTCACATATCCACTAGCAACAGCACTCAAACCACATTAGCACACATAGACATACTCGGATGCTGTAAATGTACTCTACCTAAGCAGCAGAAACCTCCAAAGAAAACACACACACACACCTGCTACCCCACTACAATACCCACATATCACATAGTTCACAATGTCAGTGTGCCACACAGTCACTGCCCTTCGGGCTAAACAACACACCTAATACACTTGTAATAGGCGACACTTTTTGTCAGACACACTGACGTACCACTCACCAGGCCTAACAAGGGAATAGTCACTTTAGGCTGTCTGTTGGGTGCCAGGATCTGCCGCATAACACAGGCAGTCAGGTCACTCCAAAGCAAGTACAGGACTGGCACCATCATTGTCCATGCTGGTGTGTATAATCTCAGATGTTACTCACTGGACCACATGACATGTTACATGGAGGAACACTCTGATCATGTAGCCCAGGCCAGTATGACCCTGACCTTGTCTAGCATCTTACACCCACCAATTATGATGTCACAGTATATGGACACACATATCACATTTAACAGTTGCCTAACAAATGTGTTTAATTCATAGGGGTACAGTGTCTGTCAGCCTATGGTGACATGCTCAACATGCCACATAGCTTCACTATGGACAGCTTATGCCTGTCACCCTTGGACTTTGGAATGCTGGCTAAGGCTCTTGCTACCACCATAGTGCCTTTTTTAAGCAGGGCTCAGAAGACAAACCCACCTCCATAGACATTACAGGTTAAATGAAACTAAGGGTAATGCTGCTCAACAACAGTTGTGTTAACCTCATATTGTGGCCACTCAGGACTCTCCTCAGTATGGAGGATAGCGATATCTGTGCACTGACAGATGCTTGGTTCAGGCTCGCTTATGCACACCAGCACTACCAGGTTATGTTTCATACCATGCTGTCTGACAACAAGACTTGGAACAGACAACACAACTAGGGGGAGTATCCATATACATCACAGATACACCCACCTCTGGGTTAGTAGCACTGCACAAAGCATCACAGACCATACATATACAACTACCATTGTGCAATACTGCCTTTCAGTTTGTTGCCTGCTACAGAACACACTCCCAAACTCAAGAACCACACTCAGCTTTCGTGGGAACTATGGAGAATATGAAGGTCTCCACAAACACCATTATATTGTGTGACTTCATATACACAACTATTGACTGGGGATACTACTCAAGCCCCGACACCCTCACCCAACATGCGCTACAATTTGTAGACTCATATGCTATGGCACAATCAGTCAGGACAGCCACAAGGGGGAATACATATTGGACCTGATCATCACCAACATAGGGACTCTATGTTCCACACCTGGAATATACCCCTCATTGATAAGGTCAGAACATACATGTATCTCACTGGGCATAAATATACCCTCCACACCCCCATCCTGGGTAACTTTGGTGAACTTCTCATGAGCCAATGTCTCATTTCACCGAAGCAAGGTGGTATCCTTCAGAGACCCTGAGACAGTGGCAAATACGGCTCACACTGCTGCATCCTTTACATGCACATTCTATGGACACCTAGTGGACTGCATGGATTGTGCTATCCCAAATAACAACAGGACTCACTACTCCAATGGCAGGGGACCTATCTGGTAGACCCCAGCCATTAATAAGCTGTACAACATCAGGAGGAAGCTACTACATGATAGAGCACAATCCCAGACTGGGAAGGCATTTGTGATATGTACTAGCAGACAGCTACCATCACTCATGAACTTTTCTAAGGGCTGCTTCTACCAGACAATTGCAACAGACATGTAGGACTATCACACGGCCTTCTTCAGTTATGACAGGAACCTGGGTGGACACTCACTGATATGCTGTGAGTTACTGCATACTGACTAAACCTACCCTGAACCCACCGGCATTGCCAACATCCTGGCAAACAGGTTCAGTGCAGATGTCTCCCACCCATCCCCCCTAAGGAGCAACTATCCATCCCAACAGAGTATAACCTCCCTGACATCACACAGTAACAGGTGAGTGCTACCCTCCCCAAAGCGTACATCACAGTATCAATGTGACCAGATGGTGTCCCAGCCTGCATCTTACACGTGCATCATGACAGACGCAACCCTCACATTACATCACTGTTCAATGTCGGAGTTACCACAGGATATGTACCCAAGGAATGGCATACAGAGACAGTGGTCCTGCTCCACAGAGTTGGTGCCACAACGGACCACAGACAATATTGCCCTATAAGCCTAAGTAGCCTCTTCTGCAAAGCTATGGAGAGTATTGTCATGGGACTCATACACATAGACTTCTGGAACCTACAGACACTGCGTCCTATACATTTCAGCATTGTTGTGGGCAGATCCTGCCTCTTGAACCTGTTTGTATTCTTTAAATGGCTAACAGGTCCATTGACATGGGGACGGCTGTCCACACAGCCTACCTGAACCTTGCAAAACCCTTCAACACAATAACCCACTGGGCCATTATGCATAGGCTCACCAGCGTTGATATGGACACATATCTCACACGATGAATTGATACCTGGATCAGGGATAGCACCCACATGGTCAGAATTGCAGGTGCCATGTCTGACTATACACCAGTTACACATGGCATCCCACACGGCTCGGTCCTGGGACCTCTCTTGTTCAGTATATATTTGTCTGACATACAGGCTACCACAGGGGGAATATGTTTGAACATGTTTGCACTTGACTGCAAACTGGGTGCCATGATCAACTCTCCAGCTGCCACATGCATACTCAAACAGGGTCTCACAGAGATGGATGACTGGTGCCTGAGCAATGGCCTACAGCTAAATGCCATTAGTTGCATAGTCATCCCCTTTGGGAATAACAACATGCCCACACATTACCACATAGGTAGTACTCCATTACATACTGTAGGAGTTGTTAGGGGTTTGGGGACATGACTTGTTCGTACTGTCACCTTTGACATTCACGTTGCCAAAGTGGTTGGACACACCTTCTATGTGGGCCACCTTATCCCATATGGTTTCACATCTAGATCGAGTGAGGTCATTGTGCCTCTATACTCATCACATCCATGCTTGGTTACAATGCCACATTTGGGGTGTACCTTACCCGACACCTGCAGCAACTGTACTTGCCATGGAAGTTCCTCACCAAGCAGATCTACGGACTCACACAGATGCCCTGCGCAGTTCAGATGCAGTAACTCCCGCTCTACTCAGTCGCTTACCACCTACTCAGATATGATGTGTGCCTGTTGTTTACAGATATACCCAACCCAGAATTAATGGACATGCTCCACCGCAGGATATCCGACTCCCTTGGAGCTACACACTCCAGGGACGTATACCTCAGCACAGATGTTAATAGGACATTGTGGAGGGACAGATTCTTATCCCAGAGGCTCCACTCACTCCAGAATGTAATCCCAGTTTTACATAGGCAGAGCCAGCCAGTGACCACCTACAGGGGACATCTTGATGACTGTATGGGTGATCGTATGTTTACCCCTGGGATATCTTCTGTGTCCCTGCTAGACAGAGGCACACTAGCCTAAATGTACATGGGCTATCTTGTGTGACCTACTATTCACACACACAGTGTAGTAGTCTGACAGGGTTGCAAATGCCAAACACACTCTGGCTAGGCTTGTACATGCCCTAGGGCAGATAGCCTAGTATCGACCTCTGAACCTATGCTAATGTTCAAGATGCACAATGTTTATTGCTGATACTGTTTGCAGGTCTTTATCATCTTTGCTTTACCAGTTTCTATGAACAACTTCGGTATCTGCAGAACATATTTGATTATGACAGGGTTCCACCATATTATAGATGCGTCTGTTGTCATATAACTGTGTGCACAGGGTGGATTGCTGTATAGTGACAGGTTCCTGGGTTAACACATGCAACTGCCAGATATGTGTGGCCCACTGCTGTACTCAGACATGGCCTAAGTGTGTGAGCATGCCCAGTTCTGCCATTCCGTGTTTTGTTGCCTGACATTTGTCTCATTTATTCAAGTATGTGAACATGCCCAGTGTGACCTTTCAGTATGTTGCTATCTAAGGTCCACTACATTTGTTGATGTGTGTGAACATGACCAATATTAACATTTATACTGTGTGTGTTGGAAGTCAGGTTCTGTTCTCACTGCAGGACTCACCTTTGTGTTATAACTCAACAGGGATTATGCTGTGCCTGCGGGGTTTCCATGAAATACTTTGCATAGACTTATCAACATTCCTTCATACAGCCTGACCATTGCAATACTGTCATGGTTTAGTGGTTCAGTACTTTGGCTATAGTGCACAGTATCCTGGGTTCGAGGCCCATCACTGCTTTATATTTTCATACTGAGCAGACCAGACTGCTTAAGGGCCAGTTAAGCAAATATGAGCATGTTGGCTTTTGTTCAGCTATTCCCTACTTAGACCAGGCTTGTTTGACATTGCTCAATATTCACCAACATTGCTGGACGTTGCCCAATATTACTGAACATTGACCACAGTTGCAAGTTGGTGTGTGCGATTTTGTTTGCATATACTACATGGTAGTAAATGCTGTTTAGCACTGCTTTATATTGCTTAACACATGACAATCATGCCTTAGGTGGTGCTGCAGGGCTGCCTATGTCAGATGCACATACTACACTCCCTGTACATGTTTGAAAGCAGGTTGTGTCAACTTAGGCATCCCTTTTACTATATGTGCAAGTCGGAGAGAGGTATAATTTCCAGAGTTCCTACTGAGCCAGTGTATGTGCTACGTGTTGCCTCTTTGCCAAGGCCAAAGCATACTGGGCAAGCCTCCTTCTGCCTACTGGGGCGGACTCAGGTTTTCCTCCTCCGAGTCACGCTCTGCCTGTGATGGCCTTGGCAATGGTGGTGGGCTGTTTGGGCCAGGCCTATGCTGGTCCTGCTGCAGCTGTTTTCGCAGGATCATATTATGTAGCATAGCACATACCATGACAATTTGGGTACATGTAGTTGGTGAGTACTGCAAGGCTCCACCAGATGTGTCCAGGCACTGGAACCGTGACTTGAGCAGCCCAAACACATGCTCTATTACATTGCATGTGCCTCATTATGGCATTCCTGTTCAGGTGTGTGTGCGTGTCTGATGGGTGTCATCAGCCATGGCTCCAGTGCATAGCCAGCATCTCCCACTAGGTGACCGTCAGGGATGTCCCCATTGGCAAATGTCTGGTACAGCTGTGTCAGATACCAGATATGGGAATCATGGTAGCTTCCAGGGCAGCCTGCACACACATTCAGTATTATGCCCTGGGCATCACACATGACCTGGCAGTTGATGGAGGGGAAGCCCTTGCGGTTGAAGTAGACCCTACCCCGCTCGCCGGCTGGTGCTTTGATGCATATGTGCGTGCAGTCTATTGCACCAACTACCTCAGGGTATTCCGCTATTTGCTGGAATAGATGCATATTGCTGGCTAATACCTCACGGGAATTGGGGAAATATACATGATCACTGACATGTGCTGACATGACATCCAGGAACTGGGGTAGTACCCTGGATGCTGATGCCTGTGATATCCCCATCATATCACCAGTTGGTCTCTGGAAGGTACCTGTTGCTAATATTCTTAGGCCAACACATACCTTGGTTTCCACTGGGATGGGTTCCCCTCTGTTGGTTCTGTGTGTGAGGCGTGGCCTGCACAGCTCAACAATTTGCTGCAGGAGGTCTCTGTCCACTCTATACCGCTCCACTATCTCCAGCTCATGTAGCCCTTGGTAGGTTGCCCTGGGCCTGTACACTCTTCTCTGTCTCCTCACTGTGGGTTGTCCAGCAGCATTTCCATTGTCACCACCCTCAGCATGTTGCATATGTCACCTTATAACAACAATGGCATACCCTAACATTTCTTTGTCTCAGTAAAGTTTTTTCAGTTTTCACTTCTATTAGCTTACTGCAGTGTCTGTTGTGAGAAAAATAATGGACTGTTGTTTGCAGAGTTTTAAGTGCTAGGCTGGGCTGGGCTAGTGTACTGCCTGTGTAATTGCCTGATTCTGATTGTTTTCACCTGCTAGCTCAGCTAGTACTCCCTGGTAGCTTCCTACTATTTGTTGTGCTTCCTTTTACCTTTCTGTTTCCTCAGGTGGGGGAGCACTGCACACACAAGTGCAAACACGCGCACAGCAGCTAACACGCTTGCACACATGCTTTCACGGACTAAAACTTGCTTATTCGGGTTACATCACGTGCACACCAGCGCAAACGCACTTACAACTCTTTAAACAGCCTTATACATGCTTACTCCGGCTTAAACGAGTGCACTCACGCTTACATGCGTGCACTCTGTTTTACTCGGGTTTACATGCGTGCACACACGCGCATACCCACTCAGCAAGAAACTTTGGTGTTATCCACGGCATACACCTTCCATTTCTTGCTTTCCCTAGCCTACCTGTTGACACACCTCTTTCCATGATATGTGAATGACAGCTGACACATGCCATTCTGCTCCAATGAGCTTCACTTCTTTCATACATACCCCCCTCGTGATGTCACCTATCTTCTACTCTGTTACTCCCCATATCCTACTCCTACACTCCACTGACTGTGCTCATTTGCTATGTAAACTTGCGATTCACTATCCTAACGCTCATTTACATAGGATTGCCTACTAATGCTTGGTTACATGTCTTAGACTGAGCTTCCCCCCTTAGCAACCTCTACTCGGTGGCCATGTTGTCTTCAGCCTGCCATTCCCTTGCATTGTACATTAACAATTTCAATAAAATCCACATTTGTGGGTTTTAATTTTTAGTATTCTGGGTTTCAGAGCACACCCCGTTTGCGCGGCGCTGTGCTATGCTTAAACATCAGAAATCGGCGAAAAAAATAAAATATTATTTTCATATTGCATCATGAAACATTTCACATGGGCATATATTTGGCCATTGGCATGCTTCCTGCACTGGATGCAACCTTTATTTGGAGCTGTCACTGCTCCGTTTTGCTATTTGCAGAATGGTACTCAGTTGACAACTGAGTACATTTCTGCAAATAACACTGCTCTTACTCGGACAGGTTCGGGTTTCCTGAATCGCAAATCTACCTCATTTGCATGCCTTTCGCCTGCAATTGAGGTAATTTGCATATCCCAGCCCTGTCCGTGTAAGAGCCATTTTAGGAGCTCTCTTACACGCCCCTACAGGCTGTTCCTGGATCGCTCGTCAGACATGATGGCTGCATGGAGTCTTACTCTACTCTAAGTCTCCGTGCAAGCCTTCGTGAATCCGGCCCATAGTTAGTTGAATATATGTATTTCTGTTTGGTAGCATACATATATTCTTGTACAGCTTGAGACAAGCTGAATGTTCAGTGTCTGCAACATGCTTCAAGGATTATAGATAAAAATGCAGCTGAGAGACAAGGCACGCAGCATTCAACACAGACATCTGCATTTCATTTGCATCATTCTGAACATTAAAATAGAGGGAATTGCAATATTTCATGAATACAACTTAAAATGCTACAGAAAATAGAACACAAGGCAATTTCAGTTGTAAAAAGCATGCAACATGTACGTTTGGGAGGATAACATTTAACACAAATATAATGGCATGATAAGCTGAACAAGGTCAGGCATACATAAAAGTAGAAAAGACTGACATAAACATTTCAATAAACAACTCTATCTCTATTCAAAAATGTAACATTTCTGACAAGGGAAGACATCATGCAAAAATGTCACAGTGTGTAGACAATAACACAAAAATAAGAATAAACTCAACAGGGGGAAAAAAAGGGTATTTGATAAACAACACAATAATACAAGAAAAGGACCAAAGGTTATAATACTTAGTATTTTGAGTAACAGGCCAGTACTTCTACAGATCAAATGGTAAAAATACCATCCACTTCTACTATGATAGAACAACAATAACAAAAAACAATATTGTACTTCAATATTACATTTCCAAGTTTTAAAGATACCAAATGCAGATTTAAAAGAGCTTGGAATAAAAACTAGTAAAACAAGATATCTGACAGATTGTACATTTACAAGCACAACGGAAGTAAGTCATTGCAAGTATCTTTGATAAACAGATTACAATTTAATGCTAATGTATTTACATTTAACAAAATGTTGTGTAACTAGATAATATTGCCTACAAATTTCAAAAGGTTTGTTAAAGTGACATCATAGTTTGTATGTGTGGTTTCAAATAACCCAGTGTTAATAGTAAAAGACAAAAACAGAAGCTGACACTGCCCATGATTAGTGAGACATATTCAAAGGATTGTCATCATCTGGAACCAAATTGCTAAATTGGTTAATACATCCTGTGTTAATAGTTTTAGGAGTCATAATAATAATAATGACAGCTTGGAATTGTTTAATATGCCACAGGTTATGGAGAGGTGCAATAACTCAACAAGTTATGATTGTAAATATGAGCAAAGTTGTAAATGCTGTAAATGATAATGCTAACAAAACAAATGCAGTCTTTTCTTTAATTGAATTTTAGTCCATTCCTCAAACAAATAAAAAATGGGGAACAGAAAGAATACTCTGTTCTCTTTAGTATACACTGTCTTTTCAATCTACTGCTAGCATGATTATTGGCTTGGATAAAAGCTGCAAGAATTATATGAAATATAAAGGGTTAATTTAGAAGTAGTATAAAATGCAAAAAAATAGTAAGTGTGCTGGCAAGCATATATAGCTTAGTTAGATTTTTTGGCATCCATGTAAAGGAGTATGTTATTGAGAAACAAAGTCTGTAAAAATAACTGTGCAGATGGCAGCTGGAAGGACATCAACGAAGTGAAGAGATGTAACATCAAGTTTCAGTAGTGCTGGAACACCACATTTCAGATAATGCAAGACTGAGTTTCCATGAATCATCAAACTACAAAGAACCAAGGACAAGGAAACAAAAGACAAAGAAAGAACTGTTACAGATCAGACTCTGAGAAAAAAATATCAGACCTTTTGGTATAAAAATGTCTGTGCATAAACAAGCTTTGGGTATTTGTCATAGAGAGCTGACAGCATCTGTGTTACATGCTTTTTTTTTTACTTTTTTGTTATTGATGCCACCCGTATGGGTGTGTTTGAGGCGGACTGAAAAGTGCCACTTGAATGCTGTGAATCAAAGTGGGAGATTAGATGCCAAGCAGACCAATACTCAGGATCGAATTAATCTATTAATACTAAATGTTTTTATTAATGCAAAAGATATGATTCCAATGCCTGGGTTTGTATGTATAACTGGGGTCAGTGATTTTATGGCCTGCTGCTGATGTGCTGATTGGGCAATTATTTGAATTTCAACATTTTATTGGCTGTTTTGGTTAGGTCATGTGACCTCTTTTTCTTTTTAAATTGGTTTTACATGTTCATTCACTAGATACTGAAGACGTTCTAGTTTTACACAATTAAAGAACGAAAGCGTTAAATCTTGATCCTGTATAAAGTTCTAGTTTGTTGATAAAGTAGAATGTGTTACTTGGTTTATTCGCTTGTTGTTATATGCTATTCTTGTTTTTTTCAGAAAATTATGAACAAAGAGAACCATAGCTGATGTTTTCATCAAAGGTATTCACTCATCTGTTTGTTTTTTATTTGCTTGTTTGATAATAAATATGTAGGCTGATCCAAAGAACCTTTCAGTCGCTATCTAGTTCAAAGGATAAAATCATTAGTGCCCTTCACATTTTTGACAAATAATAGAACTGAAAATGATACATTTAAATCAGTTAAAACAGGAAAACAAAACAGAGTGAGTATTATATAATACATGGATAAAGAATTAGAAAGTATTACACAGCATTAGCAATGCAGCATTAAGTAATATAAGGATACATTTTTATACCTTGCAACAAATAGCTCATTAGAAAAAAGCACATTACTAATGTTTGAATTTTGCAATGCCACTGATGGCCTTTTGAAGTCAAAGAGAGTGGTGCAGCTATTATAGTTATATAGAGCATTTTGATCAGTCTGAGCACTTTCATTTTTTAATCACTTTACTTGGCCAATTCAAGGCATTTACTGGACTTCATAAGAAATTCGTATTTCCTTTGCTCTTCTTAAATTGTGATGAAAGCATGTGTTACAGCCTTTTCTTATTTTTTTTTTCTTTTAGTCTAGAGCAATCCATAAATTACATTATTTGCATTTGTAATCATATATTTACCAATGTATACATATATCTAAATGTCAGAATTCCATGACACTTAAAGATGTACAACATACTTCTTTTTAAGGCTTACCATCAGTCTGACATGTATGCATTGTGTGTACTTCTTTATGTCGTCTTTTTAATAAGAACTACACATCAGGGCAAAGTAATACAAATGTGATCAGACGTGTCTGGTAAAATGTTAGCACACATTATCTGTTGTACAGTAAAAGGCCTGGTAGATACAGTTAGAAAATTTATTGTCCGCTCACATTAGAATCTTTATTTGTGAAGGCTCAAGGCCATTGCCATTTTCCATGCTTTTAAGAGGACTTGCACTCCTCTTATATGTATCATTATTATTATTAGTTTTGTGATGAAGGTCATTTCATTTTTAGAAATGCCTTTATATTGTGCTTCAGAGGTATTTGCTATTACTCTACTCATTTCTGTTTGTGCTGTGAGCAATTTGTACATCAACAGTAATTGCCCACTGCTTCATTCTTAATGTATGCCTGCATTAAACATATGAAACTGAAATATTTTATTTGCAGCCTTTATGAAATATAAGTAACACCCTTGCTTGAATTAACAGTTGACTGATTCTCAGATTTTCAGAACGAACAACATATCACTAAATTAATATTAGACACATCAAAAACACTTACCACTACCACTGCTTGTTATTTTTGTTATTATTATTAATATTATTATTATTATTATTATTATTATTATTATTATTATTATTAGTTTTGTTATCCAGATGGGTAGAAAAATTCATATAGATCTTTTTCAGCTATGACCTAGGTATGCATCAAGAATATGGTATAGTCCAGATAAGGCATGAAAAATAAATAAGGTCTAAAAGTAAGTTTATGTCCACCTATCAACAACCATTACAGTAATCTTCAAAAACTTTTTTTTATTGAAGGGGAAAGCCGCCTATACAACCTCCATACCTGATGTGTGTGGGTGGTCAAGCTTCCCTATACCTTGAAATTATGTATACCTTTATATGTACATAATCTGAGGTCACATAACAATAAATAAAAAAGGGACAACTCCACTGTTGCCAAAAGGTGTTTCAACACAATTTCTTCAGTCCACTGGCAGTTGAAAAAAATGGCTATCAATAGACTGACTATACTCCTTTAAACGTAAGCACAGACTGAAATATGTACTCATGAATTAAACATGGATAATTACAAAGAAAAGATGCATGTAGTACTTACTGGTCATAGCTAAAATAAATACTATAACCTAATGATTATTTTCAAATTTAAATTTAACACAGTTAATAAAAATATTTATAGCAATTATCACAGAGTATTATTAAAAACTATTTATAATTTTGTGTGTAGTCATTAAGTGCCATAAACAGTTATTTGGTACACAGTAAATGTAGTTCCTCATGGACAGGTCTAAATGCTGTTATTTGAACTTCTATGCCATTAATTTATTAGCCCTTTCCTCTACAGCTCTCCTCTTAAGTAATGTAATTCCTTGTTTCTGAGATTTTTGTCTGACATGTTAGTAAATTTATTCTTCCAGTGAAATTATATGTAGGACTATAAAGCATTACTGTTTTCCTTGTAATCTTCAATGTACATTTTATATAATTAAACCTACTAGTATATCTGCAGTTTTATGCACTATTTCTTTTGTATAACTGTACACTACTTTCATGCTATATCTGTGATACACTATATGCTGATTATTAAGGACTACATGCTGGATCCTCTCACATAGTCATATAGTCTGACCACCCGCAGGTAGGATACCTGGTATGCCATAGTAGACAACATCACCACCCAGCAACTTCAGTTCCATGCTACTCCTACCTAGCGCTACTATCATTCACTTCACCTTCAAACAATAACCATCTGGGTCATAGTCAGGCTCCACCATATCACTGGAGGAATTCTGACATTCAAAAACCACAAAACCATGTGCTTGATTACCACATCCATGGCCCATGACCCTTCTGACTATGCTTACATCAGTTTCTCCTGTTACTGTGTCCAGCACCTGTTGCTGATGAGTATGCCTTGCTCACCCCTCTGGCTAATGTGGGTAAGGTAATATATGATTCCCTGAGTAGTCAAGAAATGTACTCTAATGCATATACTAGATGATTAAATTCAAGCATCAATTTTCTTTCGAATTTGTCTTGTATGGAGTCTACCACTTTATTAGTGGCATCATAAATTGTGCCTGCCTCAGCCTCTCTGAGGGCTCATTGTAGACATTTCCTCCAACAACCCCTCACTCAATTTCTTCTTCATTATTCTCATAGGTATGTCAGCAAGCATTATGAGCTTCCCTTACTGTCAATGTTTTCAGAGCACCATGTTATGTACCCTGGCACAGACCACATATAGCTTGCTGTAGGTTTCTATGGCATATTTGCATTGCATCACCAGAAGTATCCATGCACTGGAAGTGGGCCTTTAGACTTCTGAAAACATGTTTAGTGATGTTTTGTGTTAAGACAGTACAGTTATATATGCCAGCTAATCCACAGTATAGGGTCTGTGAATGGGTGTCATCAGCCGTAACTACAAACCATATCCATCAACACCTGCAACCTACAACATCAAACACCATTATGAGTGATAAACCACCTGTGCTCAGGGAACAGGACCATCCTGGCCTCTGTGGCTGGCAATGCCCACATCTGCTATTTAGATGACCCTATAGAAAATTACCATGCATTAAATCCTGATATAGGTCACACCACATCTGTGCTTGATGTAGGAATTGAGGGAACGGCCTAGATTGTACATATATGCATTATTATATAATGGCTTATTCACTGTACACTACCTGGCAGTAGAAACTCTTACAGATGATATAACAGATGACACGTGAGGCCTTGATAGCAATGTGAGTACTATCAGTGGCCCCAAAGATCTCAAGGAAATTGGATATGTTGTACAATATCTGCATAGCAGTCAACTTCTCCTTTATAGCCTGTAAAAAACAAATATGCTCCTCCACATGCAACAGTATCATGTCAAGGAACTGCTGCAGATTTCAGAAAACTACTGCCTGCAAAACCCTAATATTCTCCTGTCAGATGCTAAAAGGTCCTTGTGGCAAGTATGGTTAATGCTACACCAACCTTTATTTATTTATTTGGCATTTGTTTACTGGGAAAGTCTGACTGGGCCAGAAAGTGCCCATTTTAAGTGGAGGCCTGGGGGAAAAGGTCCACAATCACAAGCTTTTAAAATCAAGTACAGTTATTTTAAATCACAAAGTATCATGTTACACTACAAAATATGTTGTAATGAGAAAAACATAGAACATATGTTTCATAGTACAGTGCAATGAAAAACATAACATGAGCTGGAGAAAATATGTGAGGGAAAAACTCAACAGTCATATTATTTGTTCCATTGATGAGTATGTGATCGATGAGATCTGAAATAATTCTAATGAGCTATTTAAAGATATATTAGAGATTACAGGATTAGAGACAGTGAGGGGAAACTGAGTGATATCTTAGTTTGAGAGATGGTGTTCATATTATGGTTATAGAAGAAAGAAGGTTAAAGAGAAGGAGATTACAAAAAGAGTACATCGAGGGTATCTTCAGGTAGCTTAAGTAAGTAAGGAGGAAGAAGAAAGAGGTCGAGGAAACGTCTGCAGAGATGAAGTGGATAAGGTTAGGTAGTGGGTAAAACAAACAAAAAAAAGGAATGGAGTAGGAGGTTGGACAGGGTTGTGAAGTGTAATTTAAGCTTAAGTGGTGAGTGAAGAATAGTGAGTAAGTTTAGCCAGGGCTGGCACAGGACCGAGTCCAAAATTTTGTAAAGTATTCTTCTAGGGAGCATTTAAAGGTGTAAAGGTTAGAAATAGTTTTGGTGGTTATGTCCACTAGGATAGGCAATTCACGCATCCGATTTGATCCAACATGAGGTCATCATGTGCATTATATCCTCTTTGATGCTTCTATCTACATTGTATTGGTTAACTATTTCTCAGTCGTTTAATGTCATGGCATGACTGCTGCTGACAGACTCTCCAACAATTTGAAGTCTTGCAGCATGTAATATCATGGAGAGTGGCTGTTAAGATGGACACTAACACATGCTGACTGTAGATAAGTATGTATGTATACCTTTAAGAAGCTTTCCATGCGCTTGCACATGTGTATAAATACTGATGACGTGTGAGCCAGACTGCCATTTTGTAGAAAGCTGTTGAGATGTAAGCATACATGTACGTAATGGTCTGTCAGTTAATCAGTTTATTTATGTTTTATGTTGCTGCTATCCATTCTGATATGTTTCTATATAATAAAGCATATAAACGAACTGCCCCACCTGTTCATCTTGAATCATAACATAGGATTAGTGATATGGTGTCAGACTGGGTTCCAGAATTAAAACCAAGAGACACTCAGTTAATGTTGGAGGAATATAGAGGAATGGATCATCCCTACTGCACATAGAACTTGCAAAACAGGTCAGAAATGCATTCAAGGTACTAAAACTTTCTTAAATGATTTATTACTCAAAGAATATAAAGCAAAGCACTCAAAATGCTCAAAACTAATTTCTAGTTAAACAAAATGTCAGGAACTGTGACATATTGATAAAAATATTCAAAATAGTATGAAAATATTTGAAATAGTGTCCAAATTGCATAAAATGTATAAAATAAGGAAAACAACCGCATTTTTTTGCTATGTGATACTTCTTCACATTAATTTAAGCAGTTTGTGATATCCGAGGTATACAAAGTGTTTGCAAGTTTTTGAAGTATTACAGTACAGTTATTTTGCAACATACAGCCATTTCAAAGCATATTTCACAAAGTACAGTATTAAAAAGAGTTCATTGTGCATTTGAATGTTAGTACAAGTACCTGGTGTGTGTGCATGTTAGTACATAATTACAAGGGCCATATTTGCAGTGTGTTTAAGCATACTTGTTGGCATGGTGGAAGGATTTTGAAACTCTGGTCTACTTGTATTTGATAATAATATTGCAGAGAATTGGAAAGTGTTTGAGCAAGAGTACGATATTTTCACACAAGCTGCATGTTTTGATAAAGATACACATACAAAGACATTTATTCTGCTTAATTTAGCTGGCTCAGAAGGCATAGAAAGAGAATGTTTGTGTATGCACCTGCTGTGTTTGCAGGAGAGGGGAAAAACTGTCATATAGTGGTACCGGCTGAAACAACGGAATAATTCCAAGTGCTTAAAACATAAATTTCTAGAAATGTGTAACCCCCAAATGAATATTATAATGGAAAGGCACCTATTTTATACAAGGGATCAAAAGCCTGGTGAAATGTTTTCCAGCATATATTACTGACTTGAGAAACAAAGCTAAAACCTGCAGATTTGGTGATTTAAGGGTTAAGTTGATAAAAGGCAGAGTTCTGCATGGTATTAAAGATGATAAGATGATGCTCTGAGAAAGATTTTGCTTCATGACAGTGATTTAACTTTCAATAAGGCCACTGAGATTTATCAGATATATGTACTCACAGAAAGGCACACAAATATGCTTACAAATGAGAAATGCATGCTTCCAGTATCTTCTAGTGCTAATGTTGATAGTATGCAGCACGTGGTTAAAAGAAACAGGCCCAAGCACATGGCAGTAACTGTATGTCCTGTAACAGTCCCTGGTAAACCCTGTAGCTTTCTAGCAAATTCCAGAGCATGCACCGTCTCAGTGAAACACAAGGGTGAGTCAGCAAACTCAAAGTGTATTCCCTCACCTAGCCTCATAGTCAACTGTTGTAATTTTGGTGGAAATCATGCGTCTAAAAGAGAAAAGTGCTTAGCTTTTGGTCAGCATTGCCACAGATGTAAAATGTAGAATAATTTCCAAAGATTTTGTAAATCAAAAGAGGCACATTTTTTTCATTTTTTTATTAAAAGAGAACATTCAAAGAGACAAGTTGATCAATTAGAAAGCTGTGACCCTACTTTTTATGTTGATGGTATGAACGTGCTTAATGAAACAGTCAATGCAGTAGATGTATGGGCAAAGAATTAAGTATTTTATACTGTTCAGATAGATGGAAAACCCATAGATCTCAAAGTTGACACAGCTTCAAAGTGCAATATTATGTCAGCAGAAATATTTGCTAAAGTATGTACTGGTGAGAAGCTTGATTTGGCAAAGTGTGCAAAGCTTGTTGCTTATGGTGGTGAAGAAATTCAGACTGAGGGTTCAGTAGTGCTTTCATGTTACTCTGCTGGGAACAGCTATGACTTACAAGTTTATGTAGTCAAAAGGCACGTACAGTCATTATTGGGCCTCAGAGACAGTTTGAAAATGGGACTACTTTCATTTAGCAAGGAAGTCCACCATGTAAGCTTAAAAGATAACTGTTCTAATTTCACCCAGTCTATTTTCTCTACCTATGCTGATCTTTTCAAAGACAACCTAGGCAAACACTCAGTTGTGTACTCCATGAAGTTAGACCCTGTAGTCAGACTAGCCTACAAAGTTCCAGTGGCTATGCAGAATGGAGTCAAATCTGAACTAGATAAAATGGTGCAGCAAGGTGTAATTTGTCCAATCGCTGAACCAACTGAATTGGTATCTTCCATGGTGGTACCTCATAAAAAAAGCTCAGATGATATCAGAATA
Source organism: Protopterus annectens (assembly GCF_019279795.1). Lineage (NCBI taxonomy): Eukaryota > Metazoa > Chordata > Ceratodontiformes > Protopteridae > Protopterus > Protopterus annectens. Next base: position 655,683,489 of record NC_056737.1, on the reverse strand, counting down.
TGTATAGATCCTCAAGATTTAAACAAAGCACTGAAAATACCTCATTATCTAATGTGTATCATCAAAGACATTGCTGGTCTTATGCCAAATGCCACTGTTTTTTCTGTTTTAGATGCAAAGAGTTCATTCTGGCAAATTTTGCTTGACCAAAAATCTTCATTGCTAACCACTTTCAGTACACATTTTGGCAGGTACATATTTTTGAGAATGCCATTTGGGATAAATTCTGCCAGTAAAGTCTTCCAGCGTACCATGGAACAATTTTTTTTCTGGATATCCATGTGCTATTATAGTAGATGATATTCTAGTAGGAGGTAATGTTGAAGCCAAGCATGACAGAAACCTCAAGAAAGTTCTAGAAAGAGCATGTGAAGTGAATCTTAAGCTAAATCCTCAGAAGTACAAGTTCAGGCTACGACAAGTTACTTGTGTCCGTCATTTGTTTACTTGTTCAAGCTTATGACCAGATCCTTCCAAGCAAACATCATTTCTTGAAATGCCAGCTCCAGACAATGTTCAAGCACTACAACATTTTCTTGGCATGGTTAACTACCTAGGCAAGTTCATTTCAAACTTCAGCCAACTTTCACCACAGCTCAGAGAGTTGACATGCAAATCTGTATCCTGATCCTGGTTAGAACAACACCAAAGAGCATTTGATGTCCTGAAACAGAGAATTGCCAGTCCACCAACTCACAGATACTATGATGTTCACAAACCAGTAACTCTTTCTTGTGATGCTTCAAAGTTTGGTCTTGGTGCAGTCATTCTTTTAGAGGGTAGACCAGTAGGCTATGCATGCAGACCTCTAACTCAAACTGAGAAGCAGTATGCTCAGATAGAGAAGGAACGCTTGGCAATTGTGTTTGCATTTTCGAAGTTCCATGATTATATTTATGGCCAACTTATTTGAATCAAAACAGATCACCAACCTCTAGTCACTGTTTTGAGAAAGACTATGCATACAGCTCCTGCCAGATTGAAATAAACGGTGCTGAAATTGCAAAAGTATAGTTTCAGTCTTGTCTACACAAAAGGCAAACTTCTTTAAATTGCTGATAATTTTTAAGAAAATGTACCATAATGTACCATACTGCTACTTATGTAATTATTTAGTTTTTGTAAAATTTGCAAGACCCATTAAAATAATTACTAGCTCTTAGAGGCAAACAGAGAAGCATCACTGTGAATAAATCATCTGTTCATATACATTTAAATGTAATGGATACTATAATTTTAAGCAGGATTTTATTATTTATTTATTTTTGTTTGCATAATATAACCCTGATGTCATAGCATAAGTTTAATTTGAATTATTTAGTTTTATTCACCATGCAATCTCATGCTGCCTTATTTAGTAACTGTACTGAAAATGTAGCACTGTCCTTTGCTTTCAAACTGCATTTTATTTTAGTGGTGAATTATTCATATCATGCTTGAAGTACATTCTTACTGTTTGACTAAAATAAGCATGCTTATGAATCTTTTGGTGTCTACTACAAATGATCACATTATTTGCTGGTGATACCCTTGCTCACTGCAATTTGGTCAAAAAGGCAAGTGCACTATCTCCTACTATTTCAGTCTCTTATAACTACTTAGTTCCTCCAACACCCTATCCTAAAAATGATGTATAGCTCTACCAGATCCCCAACTCTACTTCAAAAACACCCTTCTTGCTCACCAAAACTAAAACTCCCCTCTTGTTCCCTAACCCTAAGACCACCTTCTCACAACTTAACCCTAAGATTATCTTTGTGCTCCCTAAACCTAACATCTCATTGCTTTGGTGCAACCCAAAGACTGGTTTCTTTCTTCCCACTCCAAAGACTCCTTTCCCAGTCCTTAACCTTAAATCCCATTCATGCTCCCAAACATCTTAGAATCCCTTGTTGCTCCCTAACCCAAAAACTCTCTTCTCATTCCCTATCCCTAAAACTCCATTCCTGCTCCCTAAATCTAAAATCTCCCCTTCCACTCTTTAAACCTTAAACCCCCTTCCTGTGTGTTGACTTAACCTATACTCCCAGCCCTCCCACTCTCTCATCAAGGCCGCCACACTTATCTTACTCAAACTCTACTAATGTGTTCGGGTAAGCTGTGGCAGCTTCTTTCCTGAAATTATATTTAACTTCAAGCACAAAGTGAGTGGCAGCCCACCTGAGCTAAAAGATGTTTAGTCTTTGCCTTTGAGAGAGTAGTCTTTGAACACTTGTAAAACACCCATTGTTTGCTTATACATCCAGCACTGAGGAATAATGCAGCAAAGCTGCCAGGACATGACTAAATATTATTAAAACTGTTAAATGCTTTGTTACACTTATTATTATTACTGTCATCATCACCATTATTCTGTTCCTCTGAATGCCTGATTGAAACACCAGCCAAAATCAGGGGAGAAAAGCTTTACATCTGACTACTAACAAAGTAGCAGGCTGGTACCTTGTTATAAATCTGGCCAGAGAAATTTCCACCAAAGGTGAGAGGAGTACTTCTTCTAGTACTGAATGGTAACTTACTACTGATGTAGGTTTGGACTTTTTGTAGAAGAGCTCGGGGAAGGATCAAGAGTTCATTGTGTATACCACATGCTGCTGGCCAATAAATGACCACTCAAAGCTGGAACTTGCTCAAAGACATGTGTGAAGGCAAAATAAATGCATCCTTTTAGCAATTTTAAGTTCAAGGTAGTCTAAGATCCTTCAAAGTGCATGGAAATAGCATTTGTGTAATACATGCATGACCCTAACTCCCTACATAAAAAATTGTATGAAATTTGTCCCTCACCAACTGCTGTACAATATCTATTCAGTACTTGCGCATATTTTCTTAACTCTCCCACATACTGGCATTCTAGGTTATGAAGCTTCACTGGCCTTGTTGCCTATGTCCTATCCCCTTCCATAATCTTTTAGATCAATAATACCTGACAGTGGTTGAAGATATAATAAAATTTATTGATATGTGCACAGTCTAAAGAATCAGCCTCTCAGGGTAGGAGAGAGAAAATCTCAATGTAACTCTTCTCCTCGGTTAGGTAATACAGATACGATACACAGCAAACACATTTGATAGTATATCTCCCTTAGTCCATGTGAAAAATGAGCATGATCATGTCTCATATTTAATTTTTTTTTTTTTTTTTTACAACCTGGAATATGAAGGATTGTTACTATTAATTTAATTAAGCTGCTCGGGTATTTTGTTAGACATTTTCCCAATTTCCTCATATTAGGGCAATTTTTTCTCTTATTTATTTTTTTAGGAGCATATGTATAACTGCATAGCTGCATTCAATAATAAATGTGCACATTTTAACAGATTCACAGGCATGGATGAAACATGACTTGATATAAAATGTGCAGTACAAAAATCATTGCTGCTGCTGATGTGTATGTGTGTGTGTGTGTGTGTGTGTGTGTGTGTGTGTGTGTGTGTGTGTGTGTGTATGCAGCCCATCATTTACAGGTATTCTATATGATGTCTTACTCATGTTGAGTGCTCAGATGGGCTTCTATTCTTGCAGCTCTCACACTACAGACTTCTGCGTGCCCCCCCCCCCCCCGCAAAAGCAAATAAATAAGAGAGAGAGAAAAGAAAATAGTGCCATGGCTCATACTAGAACATTAGGAACTATATTTATTACCACTGATTATGATTTTAAATACATTGCTATAATTGTGAGTGTCATCAAAAGCACAGAAGAGGTTAGATACAGTACTGCTTCCTCACAAGAATGGAATTTGAGTAGAACCAGTATGGTCTCCCAACAGAGGACAATATCCATCAGTATTGTCTACCTTGTTAGCACATATATAAGACCACAGATCCCCTCTATTAAAAAACTTCTTACTGATGAAATGAAATTTACTAAGCAGATTAGAGAACAGCAGTGGTAGCTGACAACTTGAATGTCATCCATATTTGCCATTATCTACTGTAATAGACTAATAAGGCCATGAAGGTGTCTGGGGCATATTCTTTGTCAGGTAACCAGATAAAATGCCAATGAGCACCAGCTTGAACTTACTGCAATAATGTAAAATAAAAGTGATCAAGAAGTTTGGATTACATGGAAATAAATTAACTGAAATATCAAGAGTGAGCTTTAGATCAACATAAATTCTTCTTCAAACTCATAATATATTCAATGAAACACATACATTTATATAATTTTAAAAAAATGCTACTTTTCCATTATCGGGGCAACAGTTGGAATGCGCTAGCCTGCAATGATCCACAGCTGTTAACCATGAAGTGCTTAGTTAGTTATTTCAATTGTTAACTAGGGTAGAACATGGATCCATAGGGACCATTTCAGTGTCACCATATGACTTCCACAGGTATTTCTGTTTATACCATCTGTTACAAAAGTTAAGATATTCGGTACTTCAGTATTCATTAGACTATTTTAGTTTAACTTTTACTTACAGATTTTAAGTATGCATATTAGTTTCATCTTCTTCCTGGATCAGAACCAAGAATGCAAAGGTATCGGACAATTTTTCAACATATGCCGAACTGTAAAACTCAGAAAAGGTTCCTTTTTCCTCCATTATTGCCACAAAAACAATTTACAGTATGAAAAACAGGATAATTGCAGCGCCCACAGCTGTGGAACATGCCTGGTAAAGTACTTGACTGTGATTCACGTTTCACAACTAGAAATAACATGACACCAATAGTACCCGCTGCTTATCTGAAAGTGTAACTTATTTATATCACACTTCAAACAAAACAGGAATATCTGAATTGAAAGTAACAGAGAAGTATTGGTTTGCACATCCCGACCAATGCCAATCACCCTGATGTAATATACTCTCAGGGCACAGTAACCTCTTTCAACAATTAATGGGATAAATGATGTTTAGGAACCCATACTGTTCTTTTCCAGTTGTGGAAACCATTTACATATAATAGAACACATCTAAAATGGAGAGCTCAATGATAGCACAGCTGTTAGTGAAAGTTTGGATTACTGACCTACTTGTTTGCTTCGTGGTTCATGATTCCAGATTTTTTGGTGCGCTTGAGTTTTGGTATATCCGGAATACTTACTATACACCTTGCAGCTTGAACAGTGATATGACTTGTCGTAAGCATACTTCTCATCCTGTAAGATTATGGAATCTGGACAATGCCAGAAAATAACCAGAGGACAGATTTTAATTATTGCTCATGTTAACATAGAACGTTGTTAGAATAAACGATTTTGTATTAGCATCCACTTTTGAAGGATATGAAGAGGAAGGCTGAAACTCAAACATCTTTCATTATTTGGTGACATAAATCCCCAGCGATTTGCCAGAAAAGCCCAATTTTTATGGGAACAGACCACAAATATCAGACCAAATTATGGAAACTTTTCGAAAATCTAGAGAGTTACGAGGTCTAACAGCTGCGCACTCATTGCGGGCTAACATGTTCCAACTGTTGCCTCGATAACAGAAAAGTACCGAAAAAATATATCAAGACTAAGTTATAGAATGCTGCTCCATTATGAGTATAGATGAGCAGATTATTCAATTAGATATAAACTTCTTCCTGAGAAGCTTTGGAGCTGGTTTACTGCTTAAAATGTCATTAATTCCAAAAAGTTCAATTAAGCATTTAAATGAAGCTGGCACTTAGTTTCCTGAAATCATAAATAGTTACTAAAATCACCCCTTTAAGAAACTACACTCTTGATACATTTCAGATGGAGGGTGGCATGCACTGGTGAAAGCATTGAATTCTTCTTCAGTAAACCAGTGAAAAGCCATTAACAGCAGCCATGCAATTTAACTAGGTAGTCTGTACAGATAATTTAAGTTCTTTAGCTGCTGATAAGCTACAGCATGTAGTCTAGGCTACAGGGTTTGATTCACTCAACTTATATTCGTTTACTATGTGACCCTGAATAAGTCAATTAATCTGGCAGCACTCCTGGGGTGGTCCTAAAACAAGAGATACTGATGCCCTGGTTACCAGGTTAACAAATTAATAAAATAAGAGAAATGCAAGTAAACAGAGGCATGTGAAGGTAATACAGGCAGAACCAATATGAAGGTTGAATAACGTACTGGCTAGATCTATACTTGCATTATAGATGTGCAAAGCTGGACTGCTACAAATCCAGCAGTATTTGTAGCTACAACGTAAGTATAAAACAAGAAAAATAGCTAGTCAGTAGTGATGTGTATATGCAGCAGGTGATAAATTTCCTAATATTAAGAAACTAAATGACTAATCAATATTCTATCATCTGTTACTTAAAGACTTGGCCTGAGTTTAATGGCCATACAAAAGCACATAAGACCTACTCTCCATATATAGTTGGTGACCTTTGTCAGCATAACATATCCATAGTGCAGCAAGGCTGGTGATATCATTCTAGACAGTCCCTTATCTGTCTTTATAACCATGTCTTTACAGTAATGTGCACTTACAATGCTGTGGTACTGGATTGCATTTCTAACTGCTGAACAATTCTAAATAGGAACACTCAGATTATACCTATGAGAGATTTATAATTTATGGACGTGAGGTATAGAAGTGACTATAAAGCCAATATGACTGGTGAAAGGAAAAATACCTTGTGATGATGATACTGTAACACAGCAGAAGAATTAAAAGAAACCTGCGTAAAGATGGTGCTGTATGACTGAGTATATGAGGAGTACAATAAGTTAGGATGTCTGTCAGTTTTTGCACAGAAAGTTATCCCTGGTGAAGATTTCTATACTGGTATTCCTTGGAAATGAGCAATGTTAGCCTACTATTTTCTCTGCAACAACCATTTATATACATTTACTAATTTGCTAATACAGCCTTCACCTCCACAGACTTTTCTTTCTCTGTTTTGTCTATTTTGCTGTTTGCAGTGTTTTTATGCAGGATCCAGAAAAACACACAATGAAGCATTTTTTTGAGTGTGTGTTTGTGTGTGTTTTGGTGTAGGAGCAATATGTGATACTCCAGTCAAATTACACCAACAACACTGTATGGGAGAAGTTAGACCTTGTTGTTACTTACATACATTCTCTTGATTGTCTTTATTAAACTGCTTGCATACATGTATTCTTCAGGTTTCTCTGGTTATTACTTGTTTCCTTCAGGTCTGTCCATCTTGTCCTACAATTTATTATTGGTGAGAATCATTGATAACTGATGCCAAGCTGAAGATGATAAATGACTGGCATGCACATCAAGATGGCAGACCTACTTGGATAAAAATTAATCTATTCAGTACAACATTACATGGGGGCTGTTTTGTTCCACATTATACCACTATGGGATCCTACAGTCCAGCAGCATTCAAATTATGCCTATAAGCAAAGTATATTGAGCAAGCCAGAGGCATTATTTAGGACCAAATGCATAATATTTGCCAGTAGTCTATAGCAGAAGTAGCTGACTTCTGCAACTTTGAAAATCCATACAATATACTAAAGAATGCTCTGCACTGATTAGGTCAGGCACCATTGTGCACTTGTCAATGTACACTAACAACTATTACTCATTATCCCGAGTCATGGTTATAACTTCACCTACATCATTTGCCGGTGCTGTGTATGTAACACTGCGCTGTCATACTGCAAGAGTGAAAATCTGCATGGGGCCTCCAAAGAAGCTGCAATACCACACCAGACGTCCTCCTTTATGTAGGGTCAGCAGGCTGGCCCAGTGGATAACACTGTCCCCTCTCAACAACAGGTTTTCCAATTTGATTCTTTGCTGGAGTGCCTTCTTTGTGGAGTCCGCATGTCCTCCCTTTGTTTGCTTGGGTTTCCTCTGGATGCTCCGGTTTCCTCCCACATTTCAAAGACATGCAGTAGGTGGACTGGACACTCTAAATTGGCAATTGGTTTGAGTGTGTATGCAAGTGTGTAGTGTGAAAGAACAGCCACAGCAGAGTTAGCCACCCAGTGGTGTGAGCCTTGGCTCTAGATGATTGTCACTGTTGAAAAGACACCCCAACCCCATGTGCAAAAATGGGAAAAAAGGGGGTGTGGATAAATGGATGGATGGATGAGCTAAAGCTGGCATTAAACAAATTCTTGGTAGTCCTTGGATCCACATTGAAATATAGATTTCTTTATACATTCTGCTCCATATTTTAATACATATTATCCACAAATAGAGAGAGTCCTTCCACTGTACATGTCTGTTATGGTCAGACTATTTTTATCCTCTCTCCTCACCTTCAAGTTCAAGAAGTATTTAAATAGAAAACAAAAATCATCCTTCTTTTTCTTCTTCAGTATGCTGTTACTTGATTTATTTGCTTGCCTTTTCCCTACCCTGTCTGTTTCTAGGAATACCTGCTTCTGTTCCTACAAAAGGATTGCATTTTTCCTTTTCCTCTTTCTGTTTCTCACATTTTTCTATTTTTTTCTATGCCATATAGGTTCACAGGTTCAGTTACAAAGGTATAACAACCTGTTATTATTTTATAAGGAAATCAACAACTGCCTTCTGTTTTGTACGGAGAAGTCTCATTCATACTTTCAGAATGAACTGTGCAATGTATCAATCATTTTTTTCTGTAACTGATATTTACTTAGTATTATGTTTCATTAATTAATATTAGCCTATCTTCCAGTGCTTTCCAAAAGTTCGTCTACACTCCTATAATTCTAGCAAAGCAAGCTGTTGCACACACAGTACTTTACCAAGACTGTAACTGTAATATTAACATTCATTTATGAAGTTGCTATATCCTCTTGGCTTAAGAAAGCAATACTGGTACTGTGCTTAAGTAGTGCTAGCATATACTGATCATGTCCCCCAGCAGCAGACATCAGCTTCACCCCACCTTAGTTATAGCTCAGAGTTCAAGTGCTACAAGCATATGATTTTTCTGTTAATACATTATTTTACATTTTCAGATTTTTTCCAATAGCTTTTTTGACCATTACAGAATACAACTTTATGTGTAATACTGGATTGTATTAGCAATGTATAATATGGCACAATGTTTACCACTGAGTAAAAAGGAATAACCCATAACATTATATGAGCTACATATACATGCTTTGCTGACTTTGGTAGAAATACGCTGGCAAAAATTTAAATGATCTACAATTATCAATAGATTATGTTTTTATATAATCTGACTGTTTATATAGTAACCATCCTTTACATCCTGTATAATACAGTTGTGCACTAGTTTATACCATGCCTCACAATTCACATGTTGGTGCCTTCTTTGCAGAGTTGGCATATCTTCTCACTGTGTGTATGGGTATTTGACAGGTGCCTAGTGTGCTGTCATTTACATATTTAGTTATCAATGTCCCATTCCTCACTTTTATATCTAAGAGGATGGCTTGAGAAAGGTGACCCAGAACAGAATCCTGTGGAGTACAAATATCCCCCATTTTGGAACAGGTATCCACATACTATCAGCAACGTGTCACATTATTTAACCAGTGTTTTACTCATTGAATTATACATGATTCTGCATTTAATTATTTTATCAATTATTCCTTTATGTCAATGAAAAATTATTAGCAAGGTCAAAACCATCAGAGTATACTCCCCAAAACAGTAGCTAGCACATCCAAATACATGACAGTAAAAAGCAGGATTTTAAACAAGGAATGCATATTTAATCTTATTTTCAATAGGTTCAGCAGACAAGCAGACTAATTCCCAATGGTTAACACCGACACTAACTTCTTCAGAGATTTCAAGCACTTGATCAGATTATGATTTGTTTTAAGGTAGGAATTCCATGCTAGCTGACCATCGACACTATAATATGAATAAGATATTTATCAAAATTTTCCACCAGTTACATTCTGTGACATTACAAAGTTGAACACAGTTTATGGTTAGACAATTGCCTTCATTAATGCAATACTTTACAAGCAATTAAAAAACTTCCATGTCCCATATAATGATATATTACTTTATTCACGAGGATAGGAAACACTTTATCTTTAGAATAGTTGACATTCTCAATAAAAATATTAATAATTGATAGATGAAGCTCATAATCACACTACAGCTTTCATGTGTAGGTGAACTCGATTCATAACTGAATTAAAGCATACCAAGTATGTAGAATCTTAATAGTTTGACTTATATGATTTGAAAGGCTGTTCTTTACTTTTACTAGTCTTATCATGGCATTATGATTTGTCTTGTTGTTACATCATATTCTACAACATGTGAACTCTTACGTATGTCAAGTTACAAGATGAATGACAAAAAAATGGCAAACAGCTTTGTAAGGTGAACAGGGTACATAATAATCCCCTTTTCCAAGTACAGTAGGGTTTGGAGTCAAGAAGAAATACAGAGGAACTGGAAGAAGGTAATTCATCTAAAAGAAATAATGAAGTTCCCACATTCTTATGAATTGTGGGTATTCAGATGAAAAGATCTGCTACTGCCACTGTGATTAGAAAAAATGTGAAACAATTGCAAACTATTTATTTTCTTTTCCTGAAACCATTAGTATTTATCTTTGGGAATTTCTGTCATTTTCTTGAAATCAGCAAATCAACATGAAAACACTTTAGAGGCAGTTTAGAAACATTGCTTGACCTGACATTTAAAGTTAGCAATTAGGTGTAAATGAATATTAGTAATTAAACTGACAGAAGAAGACCTGCAGTTTTTGTTAGCCTATAGATTACATTTAAACGTTGGAGATGAACGAATGCATAACATCAGCTCATATTTCCCACATTGCACAGGAAAGCGAAGAATGCACAAAAATTGGAATTTTTTTTCCTTCCCTCACTTTCTTGAAACACCAGGATATTGTCATTACTGAGAAATTATTTCAGGCCACCCACACTATGCAGCAGCAGTTCGGAGATACTTTAACAATGCCATTTCCCACTGAGGTTCTTATGCATTTTAAAAAGGGCACTGGGGAATCAAGCTGTTACTGTTTGAATAAACAGTAATGGTCCTCAGCCCTCAGATTGCTTATAGAAAACCCATACCCTCAGGTTGTAAGAGTTCCCACTGAGTATAATCTTCATCTTTCACATGCTGGCAAAGGGAAATAAAAAAAATATATAAAATAACTGCAACAGTTTTTCTGTGGCTTGTCTTTATTCAAGCAATAGAATATTACTAGTGAAATAGCCAGTTTATTCTGCTTAACAGATTTAAAACATGGAAATGTGATTTTTGTCTTCTCAAACCCCAGTCCATCACTGACAACATAAATGAACTGGCTGACCTATAAACAGCAGTATAAAGTACTGGAAAGGAAATAGATTTAAAGTTACTACACTGTAGTGAGTGTAACTAACTCACAACTGTGTATGCATCTCTGCAATATATACTTCTTTAATACATTTGTTTTTAACGTGTGTATGATATTGTGTTGAATCTGCTGTGGATAGCATGAGAACATACATTTG
>NC_056737.1:655492120-655669620 GCF_019279795.1 Protopterus annectens | reverse complement strand
GATCTCCGATGTTTAAGCATAGCGCAGCACCGCACAAACGTGCGTGCACTAAAAATCAGAAAATCAAAATTTAAAAGCCACAAATATGGATATAAATTAAAATATTCATCTGCCATGCAAGTGAATGGCAGGCTGAAGACAACATGGCTACTGAGTAGGGGTTGCTAAGGTGGGGAAGTTCAGTCTGAGAGATGTAACCAAGCATTAGTAGGCAATCCTATGTAAATGAGGATAAGGATAGTGATTCCCAATTTTTCCTGCTATGTGAACCATGTCCCTAGAGTGTAAGAGTAGGATAAGGGGAGTAACAGAGTAGAAGATGGGTGACATCATGAGGGGGTATGTATCAAAAAGACTGCAAGCTCATTGGAGCAGCGTGGCATACGTTTGCTGTGAGTTACTCAGGACTAAAAGAGGCGTGTCTACAGTTGTCTAAACTGAAACCCATAAACCGAAGGTGTATGCCGTGGCTATCACTAAAGTTTCTTGCAAAGCTGCTTACACTGTGTGCATGCCTGTAAACCTGTCTAAGCCTGTGTGCATGTGTGTGCTCGTGTGCATGTGTTGCGCTTGTTTGTGTGGCGCTGCCCCCTGTGGAAACAGAAAGGGAAAAGGAAGGAAAAGAAGTAGTAGGAAGTTAACCAAGGAGAAATAGCAGAGCTGCCAGGTGAAATCAATCAGAATCAGCCAATTACACAGGCAGTACACTAGCCCAGCCCAGCCCAGCACTTAAATCTCTACAAACAACATTCCCCCATGTTTTTCTCAGAAACACTGCAACACTGCAGTCAAGCCTGTGTAAGGCCGTCTAAGCTTGTATACACGAATGTGCACACGCCTAAGCCTGTGTAAGCTTGTGTAAGCCTGTGTGCGACGTGTGCGCTCGTGTGCATGTGTTGCGCTTGTTTGTGTGGCGCTGCCCCCTGTGGAAACAGAAAGGGAAAAGGAAGGAAAAGAAGTAGTAGGAAGTTAACCAAGGAGAACTAGCAGAGCTGCCAGGTGAAATCAATCAGAATCAGCCAATTACACAGGTAGTACACTATCCCAGCCCAGCCCAGCACTTAAATCTCTACAAACAACATTCCCCCATGTTTTTCTCAGAAACACTGCAACACTGCAGTCAACAAAGAGAAGTGAAAACTTAAAAAGCTTAAACTAAGACATAAAAATGTTAGGGGCTGCCATTCTGTTAAAAGGCAACATGTGCAAGATGCTGAGGGTGGTGCCATTGTGAATGCTGCTGGTCAACCCACAGTGAGGAGACGGAGAAGAGTGTACAGACCCAGGGTAACCTACCAGGGGCCACATGAGCTGGAGATAGTGGAGCACTATAGAGTGGACAGAGACCTCCTGCAGCAAATTGTTGAGCTGTGCAGGCCATGCCTCACAAACAGAATCAACAGAGGGGAACCCATCCCAGTGGAAACCAAGGTATGTGTTGGCCTAAGAATACTAGCAACAGGTACCTTCCAGAGACCAACTGGTGATATGATTGGGATTTCACAGGCATCAGCATCAAGGGTATTGAACCAGTTCCTGAATGCTATGTCAGTACATGTCGGTGATCATGTATACTTCCCCAATTCCCGTGAGGTATTGGCCAGCAATATGTGTCTCTTCCAGCAAATAGTGGAATACCCTGAGGTAGTGGATGCAATTGACTGCAAGCACATACACATCAAAGCACCAGCTGGTGAGCGAGGTAGGGTCTACATCAACTGCAAGGTCTTCCACTCCATCAACTTCCAGGTTGTGTGTGATGCCCAGGGCATAATACTGAATGTGTGTGCTGGCTGCCCTGGATGCTACTACGATTCCCATATCTGGCATCTGTCGCAGCTGTACCAGACATTTATCAATGGGGACATCCCTGACGGTAACCTAGTGGGGGATGCTGGATAAGCACTGGTGCCGTGGCTGATGACACCCATCAGAAATGCACACACACCTAAACAAGAACTCCATAATGAGGCACACGCACAAACATGAAATGTAATTGAGTGTGTATTTGGGATGCTCAAGTCACGGTTCTGGTGCCTGGACACATCTGGTGGTGCCTTGCTGTAATCACCAACTACATGTACCTAAATTGTCATGGTAAGTGCCATGCTACCCAATATGATCCTGCAAAAACAGCTGCAGCAGGAACAGCATGGGGCAGGGCCAAACAGCCCACCACCATTGCCAAGGCCTGCACAGGCACAGTGTGACTCAGAGGAGGAGCAACCTGAGCCTGCCCCAGTAGGCAGAAGGAGGTGTGCCCAGTATGCCTTGTCCTTGGCAAAGAGGCAATGCATAGCACATACACTGGCTCAGTAGGAACCCTGGAAATGATACCTCTCTCTGACTCACACATAAAATAAAAGGGATGCCTAACTTGACACTACCTGTTTCCAAACATGTATAGGCAGTGTAGTATGTGCATCTGACATAGGCAGCCCTGCAGCGCCACCTGAGGGATGATTGCCATGTTTTAAGCAATATAAAGCAGTGCTAAGCAGCTTTCACCAATATCTAGTATATGTAAACAAAATTGCTCATGCAATGTTGGACAAGGTCAGGGCAAGTTGAGCAAAGTCAGTTAAACATGCTCATATCTGCTTTACTGTTCCTTAAGCAGTCTGGTCTAGATAGCATGAAAATAAAAAGCACTGACAGGCCTTGAACCCAGGATACTGTGCACTATAGTCACAGTACTGAACCACTAAGCCATGATAGCATTCCAGTGGCCCAGACACAGCAGGACAATTGTACACTAATGCAAACACAAAGCAATGCTGTATCATGCCCCTAAAGAGGCAAATGAGTAACCTTCCCCCACACGCCTATGCAGATAGAGAACATCAGGCCAGGCATTGTGATGTGGGTTGTGTAGGCTATGAAGTCGCAAGCTAATATACGTGACATAGGACGCTAAGATCTGTAGTACATTGGTATGCCTCAAGCCAGTATGATAGGCAACAGTACAGAGTGTAATGGTATCCTGTACGTAGCAGTGCAGGCACAGCAAATGTGTACAAGTGTCAGGTGAAATCCACATCCTATGTACACCCACAGTAACAATCCAGTGTGGCCATGGGTAGAAATGTTCAAAGAATAGCTGTCCTCCCCTGTATGTAGAAATGTTGATAAGTCTATGCAAAGTGTCTCATGGAAGCCCTGAAGGCACAGCATGACCCCTGTTGATCTATGACACAAAGGTGAGCCCTGCTGTAAAAATACAACTTGATTTACCATACACATATAGTATAAATGTATATACTGTATGTGCTCACACACTCCAACAAATGTAGTGGATTTCATTCAGCATCACACTGAAAGGTCATACTGGGCATGCTCACGCACTTAAAGAAATGAAGCAAATGTCAGGCAGGAAGATACTGAAAGGTCATACTGGGCATGCTCACGTACTTAGACTAAATACGGATGTGATAATAAGGGATCTATGGACAAATGTGTATAGTCATCTCTACTTCCAGAAACACATTCACAAAGTGGTCTGAAAATCCTGCTATGTGTTCACACAAACTGCCAAGGTCTGTGCATGTAGGTCGAAGGAGGTTGCCACTACACAGCAGTCATCAGACCTGTCAGAGAGTACCACAAAACACTTGCGATGAATCTGACTAGGCACGTTCAGCATCTAGAAAGACCAATGAAGTACCTTAACAAGAGGATTACTGGCCTCAAATAGTTGCCCCATACAACAAGACTGAATGTAACCCAATCTGTACTCTGTTGCATACTATCTACTCAGGAGATCTCTGCCCAACAGACAGGTCCATGTCATGGTTACACTCATATCTATTCTGAGATACAGCTCAATGGCACTAAATGTACAGAGCCAACTGATATTGCCAACATCCTGGCAGATAGGATCAGTGTTAACTTTACCCCCCACTCATCCATGAAAGAGCACGTCTATAATGGAAGACTGCAAAGTTACTGTCATCACGGCTGCACAGGTAAAAAACACTTTTCAAAGCCAGTATCACAGCAGCCATGGGACTAAATAACTTCCCAGGCTGTGTAGTATCTACTTCCCCGAAGTAAACATTGACACGGAAGGCCTGTGGCTACTGAAGTTTCCAGAGGACTGCAAACTAGGAGCCATCATTGTGAACACTAAAGATGTGGACATCCTACAAAAGGGCCTCACTGAGACAGATGTCTGTTGTCCAAGCCATGGGCTGTAGCTCAATGCCAAAAGGTGCATTATCATCACCTTTATTAAAATCTCTGTAGCCAAGAACTACAACATAGGTGGTAGTACACTTCACACTGTAAGTGTGACAAGAGACCCTGGGTCACAGGTGGACAGTAGATACAACTGTGATAAGCATATTCCCACAGTAGTCAGGAAACCCTCTTATGTGGCACACCTCATCACAAAATGTGTCTCATGCAGAATAGATGAGGACATTGTTCCCCTCTACTCACCACTCCCTAGAACTATAAAAGAGTACAATGCCACTGTTGCTATGCACCTCACAAGACACGCACAACAACTGGAAAGCCAGCAGCAATACCTCACAAAGAGCATTAGTGGCCTGAAATACATGCCATACACAGACCATCGCAAAATGCTCCATCCGTACTCCCTTGCATATCGCCTACTCAAAGGTGTTCACTGCCTAACATACAAAGCTATGTCAAACATACAGCTGTTGGATATGATCCACGTAAAATACTCACAATCACTCTGACCATTGGAGCCAAGACCATGAGTGAAATACAAAAGGAAAGGATGTAGCCATTTACCTTATAGATATCCACACCTTCAGGTTACTGGCACAGCATGAGGCCTTGGAGACCATGCAAGTGCAACTAACATTGGGCAAAGCTGCCCATCAGATTGTAGCCTGCTACAGATCACATACCTTGTCTCAGGAACCTCACTCAGTATTCTGGAGAACAAAGGCAAATATAAAGGTCCTATCAAACACCATTATATGAAGAGATTACAACTACCCAAACATTGAGTGGGTGAATTACTCGTATACAATGTCCTTTGCCCAATGTGTCCTAGAGTTAAGAAACTCTAACACCCTGGAACAGCAGGTCAGCATGCCCACTAAAGGTGACAACATACTGGACATGATCATCACCAACATGGGGTACCAGTGTTCCACAACATAGATAAACCCCTCGCTGGTAATATCAGATCATTAAGTAATCACACTGGGAATCCACATACCGCCCCCACACCCAGTCAATGAAACCACTGTGAAGACATTTGAAAAAGCAAACTGCACACTTCCCAAGACCAAAGTGGAACGTTCTGAAGACCTCTTGCTATAGGATAATGGTATGCAATCTGCAGAATCATTTACAAGTTCATCCTATGAGCATCTACAGGGATGCATGGAATGAGACATCACAGATAAAACCAAGATGCACTCCTCCAAAAATAGGACAACAGGCAGGTGTTTGTTGTCCATAAATAAGCTAGACAAGAGAAGGAGGAAACAAACACATGATAGATCCAACTTCACTAAAGGAAAGGCATCACTGATCATTATCAGGAAGAAACAATGATCACTCTTAAAATAATCCAAGGACGGTGTCTAAAGACAAATAGCCAAGGAATGTAAGAATAACAACCACAAAGCCTTCAGTAGCTATACCAGACATGTAGGTGTCAACTTCCAAATATGCTGTCAGTTACTGAAAAAAGGAATGACATACACCAAACCAACTTTCATTGCCCACACCCAGGGGGACAAGTTCAGTGGAAACTCCCCCCCATCACCCCCAAAAGGGCCTGTGTCCATCACAGAAGGATGCAGAGACCCAGACATCATGGACAAGCAGGTAAAGACAGCCCTCACCAAAGCTATGAACATAGCATCAATGTGACTGTATGTTGTCCCAGGCTGTGTCTTACACTAGGCCCATAAGGAATTACACCCTCACCTACATTCACTGTCCAGACTCAAGCGTATCACAGGCTATATACCCAAAGAATGGCATACACTAACAGTCATTCAGCTCCACAAAGGGTGTGCCAAAACAGAACCTGGAAACCATTGCCCAATATGTCTACTCAGCCGGGTCTACAGAGCTATTGAGCAAATTGTCATGGAACCCATACACTGAGACACTGGAGATTTCCAGACACTGGACTCTACACAACTTTGCCTTGTTAAAGGCAGAGCCTGGCTCCCAAACCTAGTTAACTTATTTAAAACAGTTACCATGAAAATAAATGGAGGGGAAAGTAGTCCACACAGCCCACCTGGACCTCACTAAGGGCTTACCACACCATTCCCTACTCTGTCATCATGGACAAGTGTACCAGCTTGAACATTAACAGCTATGTCACAGGATGGGTGGCCAAGTGGCTCACAGATCAAACACACATGTTCATAGTTGCGGGTGCCATGTCCAACTCTAAGCCAGTCACAAATGGCATCACACGGGTCTTGGTCCTGGGACCCCACCTGTTCAGTAGATACTGCTCAGAGGTACAGGCAAGCATGGCCGGTGTATGACTGAACAGGTTTGTAGATGAATGGTAACTGTGGTCCATAATTGACAGTACAGCCGACACAGGCATCCTCCAAAAGTGTCTTACAGAGACGGATACCTGGTGTCAAAACAATGCCCTCAAGCTGAATGGCAAAGAATGTATAGTCATCCCCTTTGGGTAAAACAAAGTGCACACAAATTACCACATAGGTGGTAATCCAGCTTGTACAGAGAAAGTCATTATGTCCCTGGGAACACAGGTAGATAGTAAATTCACCTTTGATGATCAGATGGCCAAAGTGTTTAGACATTCCCTCAATGTAGGCCATCTAATGTCAGCTAATGTAACCCACTTCGTATAGTCTGATGATGTCACCATCCTACAAATATACCTATGGAAAGGATAACTCCTAATAATTTTTATAGCGTGTCATGTTAAAGTGTACTTCTGTAATATCATGAAGTAGTTAGGTAAGGGATTGAATCCTGCACTGGACAACTGTTTGTGTGTGGTCTCCTTGGGAAAGAGCAACCTTTTAGGAGAGTAGTAAAACACCTAAAAAGCATTAAACTAACCTTAGTCAAGTCTGATGATGTCACCATCCTACAAATATACCTGTGGAAAAAAGAGCTCCTAGTAATATGGATAGCGCGTTGTTTTAATGTGTGCGTTTGTAGTATCAGGAAGTAGTTAGGTAGGGGTTTGAATCCAGCACGGAACAACTGTTTGTGTTTGGTCTCCTTGGGAAGGAGCACCCTTTTAGGAAAGTTGTAAAACACCTCAAAAGTGATAAACTAACCTTTGTCAAGTCTGATGATGTCACCATCCTACAAATATACCTGTGGAAAAAAAACTCCCAGTAATATGTATAGTGCGTTGTGTTAATGCGTACTCCTGTAGTATCATAAAGTAGTTAGATAGGGGTTTGAATCCTGCACTTGGTGAGTATGTGTGTGACACTGTTGGTCAATGTGTTGTGGGCTTTGCTTTTACTACTGTATGACATATCAGTATGCATTGCACATGTGAGCTAGCTGTGTGGCAAATACATATACATACATGTTACCTCAATGATTGCATGTGTGGGAACCCTGCTTTCTCCAAGAACACAGCTGTCATCCTTGCCAGACTGTGCTGCTGCTTCCCAGACTGTAGGTCACATCTGTATGCTTGTGACAAGCCCAGCCACTGCAGTGACCCCTGGCCTAGGTCATCTGCGTCACACAAAGTCATTACAGTTCCTACTGGAATGTGTTTATGAGGGTCTATGGCCGAGGTATATGTCAGACCTGTTCAAACGCAGCAAAGTCTGTCAATGATGACTATTCATAACAGGTGTTGAACAACCTTTGTGGATACGCATGCAGACCCCTTATTGCTTATGTGATCCACCGAGGGATTTCAAAATACCTTTGGAAATGTGATTAACAAAGGACAGATGACGTAACACTTGGTTGAATGTACACATCGGTACCTGTTCATCATGTCGGTGGTTACTACCTATGTGGTACTGTGGGGATAATATGTTCTGTAAAGGTGAATGACTATGCTTAGTTTGGCTTATAGTTTTACAGCATGGGTTTGACAACAGGCATCTGTCTGTATGATACCCTTGTGGAGGATGTGTGTGTCATCTGGAGAATGCATTATAGGCCACAGTATGCATTACCAGACTTGGACGGACATATCCCTACTGTGATTTCTTGTACCTAAGAGAGCTATATGCCAAACAGGAGTGGTGTCAGTAATGGGTGCAGTTGAATAACAGTGGTTACTGGCATAGCATAGTACTTGAAGGATCCAAATGTTGCTGTATGCCCTACATCTGTGTGTCGGTTGTCAAGACATCATCTAATGATTGGTTATGGTCAGGCTGTGAAAGTGATGTATACTACCAGAATGCAAAACAATGACAGATAGTAACAGTATCACCCACAGCACAGTGTCAAACCATGTCATACACACATGTGCAGTCAGGTTCCGAAATGTGTGTAGTACAATGCATACTGGCCACCAATAGAAACTATGGAGTGTTACTGTGTAATACAGAGCATGTCACCCTGGCCAGGTGTCCACTATGCACATACATGCAGACAGTGCACCTCCACCATGTTCACAACTGTACACCTGCAAATCTGTGCTACACAGATCCCACACATACTGTCCACTCTCTAACACATGCTGCCAATACTGCACACATCAGCCAAGTGGCACGTGGCCGGACAATACACAATTGGAACCAACACTACAATGACAATCATAGCATTAATACATCATGCCTGCTCAGCTACACCTCCAAGCATATCATTACACTGTACTGCTGACAACATGCTAACATTGCTATACTGCTATAAAGACACCATGTGCATCAGCACCATTGTAGCCTGTTCCTGCATCGATGTTACAGATGACAGGAGGCGGCACAGGTTTCATCATATGTACAGGGTGTGTTGTTGGTTTGCCAGAGGCCTATAGTGAGCATTCCAATCGACATGTATGCGTGTGTGTGTGTGTGTGTGTGTGTGTGTGTGTGTGTGTGTGTAAGGGGGGCAAGAATACTGGAATGGGCCAATGTTGATGTAATGTGGGTGGGTATGTGTTTGCCCTAGGTGTCTGGAGTATGTGTGTGTGTCTGCATGCACCTAGTTCATCATGTTGCTGCCATATATGGGTATTTGTGGGACAGCCACAGACTGTACCTGAGAGGCTTTACAGATCACCATCTCTGGCCATGGATACAGATATGGTACCTGTGCCTGGCAGGGGTGCTACTGACACTATCAGGTACTAAGCCAGACTGGGTACTATCCCCAGAGGTAGATGGATGTACACTGGACACAGGTCCCTGCTGGGACTGTCCAGAAATGTGCATGTTGTCTTCTAGGATGTTCTATGGACAGCCCACCCCCAACATTGCTGGGGCTGGTACTGGCACTACGGGAGTGGCTGTGGCTTGAGGGACGTCCACGGTAACTGCCAGCTGCTGATGTTGCTGGCATACATCCACGTCGACAACTCAACCATCCCGCACTGTCCTGACACATGGACATGATATCTAATGACTCTCCCCAACGTCTATCAGTGACCTCGGTGTAATGACAGATGGCACCTGCTAGGTCACAGATATGGGCAATGATGGCGGTGTTATGTGCCATCTGTGCCCTTAGTCCCTGTCTGATGTACCATTCCATATGTGCCTGTGCCTCCATGACAGCCTGGAACATGCGTGATGTTGTCAGACCTGTGGCACATCTGCCAGTGGCATGATGAGCAGCAGTGCTCCTACGAGAACCCCATGGACATCTGCCTATGTGGTACCCTTCCAGACATCTGGGTATGGCTGCTGTGTTGGGATGCATGTGCCATGGATACCACACTGTCCTGGCTAATGTCAACTGTATGCTGTTCTTCAGCTATGGGCATTGATGATGGATGTATTGGCTTTATGACTGTATGCATGGATGGCGTGGACAGCTGTGTACTGTCGATTGGTGACCCAACAACAGACCCTGGCAAACATGCCTGTACCTCAACACACCTATCATCAGTATCACTGTTTTGCTCAGTGACATCAGTTTCCCTGCTGCAGTGAACCAGCCCAAAGTCAGCACCTGTGAGAGGAAGACAGGAAACACACTTTACAACCTGTACATGATGTCGGCACACATGCACACATGCACACATGCACACATGCACACATGCATACATGATCAAACGCACACATGAACACATGCACACATGCAAACATGCACACATGCACACATGAACATATGAACACATGCACACATGAACACATGCACACATGAACACATGAACACATGCACACACACACACACACACACACACACACACACACACCACCAGCAATCCAGAACATACTCTGTAGTGGGTGTTGGTTGGGTACAGTATCACAAGGAAAACAGTTATATCACACGTGTCAGCATGCAGGCCATGTGTTTCCCAACAGCACGCAGTGCGGGTGTCGACAGCCCTTGCCAATAACACTATACATGTCTTTGATGCATGTGTGATGTTGTTCAGTGATTGGCCTCACCCTGTAATGCACTGTGTACATGGACATGACAGTGCTGTGCAAGTATTATAAGCTGTGCAATGTCCTGTGCACCATCTCTCACAGGTATACATACCATGGCTGAATGTGTATCTGTGTGTCACATAGATATCCATTTCTGCTTAGAGCATCTGTGTCTTCAGCAGATAATTCTGGACACAGGATTAGCACATGCATGCTATGTATACACACAGGATGAGTGGTGCATGTTTACCTGATGGAATACCATTGCTCAACATGGCCATTGTACAGTGGTTATGGTGAGTGTAGGACATATTGTGGACATGCCAGTGCCAGACCTGACATGGCATGCTACAACACAACTGCAACATTAAACATCACACAGACACAGTGTGTGTCATGTGACATACACACTCAATAGCATTACAAGACATATATGTGTCACTTTGTACAAATAGTGATTGCTATGCCTATTGTGTATAAGTGCCTATGTTTGCACGCACACAACACTGAGGTGCATAGCAGGTAATGCTATGTGTAGTATTGTGGTCACTGTAATGGATGGGGTGTACTACCATGAGCCATCATCATGCAGCATCATGTGGTCACTCAAGGCTACTAATGGGTGCTAGACCTGCACATACCATGCTGTACCGGAACTGCAGTACCATGGCTACATTCACCATTTCACAGCCAGTTGTTACATGGGTTTGTAAGGTGCAAATAGGGGGCATTGCCTACCATGAATGTGTAATGTGTCGAAGAGTGTCGCACAGCCACATGTGAGGCATCTACCCCTCAGGTATATTATGGGCGCTGTGTGGATGAAGTGTGGGATACTGTAGTGTGACCTTACAGCGGGCATCTAAATACACCATGTGTAGCATGTTAGCTTGTACTGCGTATGACAATGTTGTGTATGTTGTGTGCATGTGTATCGACTCTGCCTATCCAATGTCCACATCAGTGTTGCCACAATTGTGTGGAATGCTCTGTGTATTGTATGTGTTTTAGGCAGCTACCCACGTTACTGGGATGTGCATAGTCTCACAGCAAACATGCACAGCATACATTATGCGTATGTGTGTTACATGTACATGGCCTACACCTCACCTATGGCATGCACATTTAATTAGCAGTATTAAAGGTAGAACACACTCACCAGCTTGGGTCGGTTGCCTTGCTGTCACACCAGAGGGACCTACAAGGATATGAGACACTTTGTCAGTGGCAACAACTGTGGCATTACTACTGTGTGTTTGCAATTGTACAGTAGTACAAAGGTTGACAGTAACAGGCCTACAGATTTTATTCCTAATTATTACTATTGCACAACACTAGGCACCACATCATCTAACTACACAGTATACATATCACATAAGCATGCTCTAACAATAGAGGTAACAGTAGTCTACAGCTATGCCATGTTACCTGCACGCTCCATGTCAGCTTGCTGGGTGACTCCGGATTCCATGTTGACACACGTTAGTTTTTGGGGTTGTTGTTGGCCAAGAGCCACCTGGCTCAGGAGCAGCTCCTCCACTCTGGTGAGAGGGGGTTGGATGGCTACCCCCCCCCCACCAGTGGCAAGCTGCTGTCTGTGGATATCAGACACACGCTGCTGGACATGTCTAATTAAATCACTGCAGTGATGGTGTACCTGCTCATATGTCTGGTTATGCATGCCTATGTCATTTACCCAATGGACAAGCTCTTGCCACAAGGCAGTCTGCTCATGCTGGTCCTGGCTGGTTCTGGAGAACAGCAGGGCATACTGCTGCACCAGGCTGGATGTTATAACCTCTTCCTCCGCCGTGCTATAGGCAGGATTACAATGGTGGGACATAACCCTGGAAGACAATGATACAATATGTGTGAGCAAGTCATGAGGCACACATATATTTCTAATGTACAGATATCAATTAATTGCCATATATAGCAACCTATTGGCTGTCAGAAGATACACACTTTCAATACCACATTTCAGTACTCAACCCACAACTGCCTGACAGTGCCTGGCACACTCTATATATCAAACCATGTTTTGCACAGCAACAAACCTACAACAGTATGTAATAATACACAACAGTACATGGCACACTGTATGCGACACATTGCACAACCTAGACACAGGAGGTATATATCATGCTAATGCATCATGAAAAGTGTAATCCATTGCAATGATTGTAAAGTCCAGTGACAGTATCACCAGTATACCACACTAGTTGTTGATGGCAGACCCCTGCCTAACATATATGCACATTTGTGAATATAGGTGGCATACTGCTGTACTACACTATACATGTTGCTAGACACGCAGTTATATCCTGTAACACACATATGAGCAAGGCCATGGTACAGGCATACACACACACACATCAGACATACATAACAGACACATAGGTATGGCAACAGAGGTGACCTTTACCTGTGTACAGTACAGTACTGTGTGTCAGTAGTTACGAGACCGTATGCCTCAGGTATGTAATCTGTGAGGACTACAGGGAACACATGGAACAGTAGTTCCAATAAATGTGGACGTACACCATACTGTGCTGTTTAGGCATACAGCTTCAGGTAGTACTACAGTTCATACAGGAGTTGGATTCACCAGCATTAACACTCAATAAGCATGCATGTACTGCTTTAGCTTACAATGGGCACCCCAGTTGACAACAAGGGACTATGTCATAATGTATGGCATACTGCTTTATCAGCCTAGCAATTGTATACACATCTTTTGCTGGGATCACAGCTAGGACACATAATACCATGACAGAAATAGTTTCCCACTAAGCTATCACACATAAACCAAACTCTGACACATTCACCAACACATTCACCATCGCACTCAGTCAAACTCATATAGCAATTATTGCAACAAGTACATGTGGGTGTGCATCACTTCATAGGTAGGTGAGAGGCTATTGACCCTAGGGCATATAGAAGCCTAGCCATATGCTACCCTGGCCTTTGACACACAGGTCATTGCATTTCACGTGGCCCTGTCAAGCAGAGACACAGAGGTGATTGCCTGGGTGTATTCGCTATCTCCCATATGATCTTCATGATTATTTGTGACGACTGCTAATTAGGAGCTTTTTTTGCTATGGATAGTTGGTTTGTTCCAGAATATGGGATGTCTCTGAGATGGGAATCTATCCCTCCAGCATGTGCTGTTTATTGTGGTCAAAAGGTTTGGGTCCCTAGAGCATGTAGCTCATACAGATTGTGATCTGTTTACGTGCATGTCCAACAGCTCTGTTTTTTACATAGTTTAGTATGTTAGGCAGAGGTCACCTCTGGGTATGCGGTATGTGACACAGTGTAGTTGTGGGTTTGTGAGATGGTCTGCATAGGGCATCCATTTGAGACTGGTATTACTCTTTGTGAGGTATGTCTTTGTCATTTCCAGTTGCTGTGGATGTCTTGTGAGGTACATACCACATGGGGCATTATACTCTATAATGGGCTTTAAGTGTGATGAGTAGAGGGGAACACTGACCTATATTTCCTTGGATGACACACCTTTTGTAATGAGGTGTGGCAGGTAGACAGATTACATGACTAGTGTGTCACTGTGATTATCAAAGGGGAGACAACTGTCCACCTGTGTCCCATGGTCTCTTATCACACTTTCAGTGTTAAGTAGACTACCACCTATGTGGAAGTTCATGGGTACGGAGTTTTTGCCAGAAGGGATGCCAATGCAGTTTCAACATTGAGTTTGAGTCCATGGCTTTTTCACCAGGCATCTGTCGCAGCAAATATGACCCTGTCTATCTATCTCTCTCTCTCTCTCTCTCTATATATATATATATATATATATATATATATATATATATACACACACACATAAATATAAACATACATTGGTGTACATATAGATATACATGTAGGCACATATACGGCCCACCTTTCATGGTGGGAATATCAATTATGAGAAGGTTGCAAGGTATACTGTTATGTACTAATATTGCACAGTGTTGTGTGGAATGCATTGAAGGTGTTCTTAGCACATGTAGCTTTAGCAGGCCTCACTGGCTGCAACACTGCAAACCTGATAATTCATACCCACAGCGTTTAACCATCACATGTCATATACCAGTGCTGCATGCTGTCTTGTTTGCCACACACTACAACCTACATAGAAGTATGCACAATAACAACCTTCAACAACATATATATGTCCACATTTCACAAACAGTTGCAGTATGTCCCTTGCTCTATGCACATGTACAGATGCTAATATATCAGACACAGACAGATCATTCCGTATGTGTGTGCCATACACACACAAGGTCCACACTGTTGTAAGTCCATGGACCTCACGGCTGACCTGTGTGGCCTTGCTGCAACATGAACAGGTGTCACATGTGAGCACACAGTAATATTAGAGGGTGTATATATAGCTGCAAATGCTAGATTAGCATACTAGACTGGTACAGCTGTTGCCAATGCTAGGCTACACATTAATATGACTATCATGCATTTGTTACTCTGTCACATGCTTGTTTATATAACTGTATGTGCTACTCCCCCAAACAACCATTGTACACACTACTGCACAGAACATAGATAATATGGATCAAATGTTTGACATTTAATGCTGAACTACATATATCACAGTCATATCCCACTAGACACAGCTACACACTAATTTCTCCATGGCAGTAGTTATGCAGGGCATCTGTGCATAGATACGTACTGCTGCCACATATGGATGATTAAAAGTATGTAGAGTACTCTTCTAAAACATCTACTACATGCCAGTAAATACATATGAGTTACACACCTTTAATTTGTATGGGTTTGCATTATTATGTTCCGTGTGTGTAGTAATATTTTTTTTATATATATGTATATATATATATATATATATATATATATATATATATATATTATGTTGATTTTTTTTTTTTTTTGCTGTTGCTGTTGCTGTGGCTGTTGCTGTTGTTTTTGCTGGTGTCTGTCTGTCTGGCTGGCTGTGTGTGTCTCTGTGTCTCTCTTTCTTGCTTGCTCTTGCTCGCTCTCTCTCTCTCCATGGCTGCAATGAAATGCTTGCATGTGTGGACAGCAAGTACAGCCTGCTTTTAGAGGTATCTGCACATGTGCATGTGATGGCCTCTGCACCAATTGGTGGCCACGATTTGGTAATTGCATGCAGCCTGCTGTGTGGTAATTGCAGTACTCACTGTCATAGCAATCCAATACTATAAATTGCTAGGTCAGGTAGGCGTAGGCCTTTCAGCTTTTCAAAGTGGGGCCCATGCTTGTTTGCTGTGGACACCGTAGTGTAAGTCAGAAGGTCGGTATACTTCTAATATATGAAGCTAGAGGTGTAGCCAGTGATTTGAATGTTGTACTCAAACCGGAATGTTGCCACTTCCAGTACACAGTTGACAGTATAGACTTGTACTCACCCCTACAAATCCTAACACAAACTACATGGGCATATTTAGTTTATTTTCTATTTATACAATTAGCTGCCATACATACGTAGTTATTGAGATGTTTTCATTTGGAACATGAACTGTTTTAGGAACTGCTATACTGTGGATATTAATGTACTCACTTCTGCACAGTTTGTGCTTTTTATTTTGTTGACATTATCACAGGATGCTCATGGAAACTGAACAATTCCAGTACTGAGTATGCCTACCTACATCCTTGCTGTACCTTAAATACAGTGGTAATTTGTACATTTGGGTGGGATACTGTGTGGGGGTTGTAGAGTGCTGCAGTAAAATTATTTCCTGCTAGAATGTGTGGTTCTGTTGTCACAGTCATGTAATGCAATTCCACAACAGCTGCTGGTAAAGTTCCACAGAACAGGTTTTGTGTTATAGCATTCCTATCTTTCCTTGACATTCACACATTCTGATGCAGGATATATATATTTCAGTAACAGCCTGCTGTGTATCTACTGTGGCCTAGTGGTACTTCATGCAGTCTGGTGTGTCCAAGGTCCAGGGTTTGAGACTGACAGTGGTGTTTTATTTTGCTGCTGAGTAGAACAAGGGCCCTCACACGCAGGGTGACTAAGGCACTTTTAAGCAGTTGTAAGCAGGTTTGCATGGGTTTGCGTGATGCTTAGCAATACTTAGCTAAGCGTACACATGCGCACACTCACTCAAACCTGCTTACTGCTGCTTAAAAGTGCTTACTCCCGCTAACCCCCGTGCTAATTTCTTTGAAAGAAAAGAAAATGGGGAGATAGGAAAGTGGAGAAAAAGGGGTACAAAGAGGGTAAGACAGTAGGAAAAACAGCTCGGGATGTGCAGGACGGGTGTAGGGAAGGTCCATAGCAGCCCATTTCTTTGACAGCAACAGCTGTGCATATAGTAGTAATTTGGAGGAAATTTTGAAACCTTCCACCCCTGCGAGAGGGGTGAGGACAACAAAGTATGGTGTACTGCCAATTGAATTTCAGTATCTGTGTCCAGTGGACATTTGTATAAAATGGGCAGCTATGTATGGGGCGTAATTTTTTTGTGGGAGCAGATTGCCCATTTTTTTTTCAGGTGAGAGTGGAATGTGGGGTAGGGGAAATAGGTATATTTGTGGAGGTAGGTTGGGGAGGTAAACAGACAAGACAAACAAGATGCATACAGGGCTGGAATTTGACACATGGGGTGGGTGAACACAATTGATGGGGAATGTTGTTTGGAAATCGCAAGCCCATGAGCCCACAGATGGTAACAGTGGAACTGAGATCCCCACTCATGGGCAGTCACCACTGCACCTTCACAGCCCCACGAGTGGCTGTGCTGGGGGATGAGTAGGATGGTCAGGCTCACCCATGAGATGTGCCACTCTCGCCTCAAGCTGGCATAGAGGATCAGTGACTGAACGCTGGATCTCCTTACGCACCACAGCCCGGACCCTTCAAAGGGTGACGGTTGTCCCTTCTCCACCGACACTTGCATGAGGGGACAAGCCCCATCCCCTGCAGT
This sequence comes from Protopterus annectens, assembly GCF_019279795.1. NCBI lineage: Eukaryota > Metazoa > Chordata > Ceratodontiformes > Protopteridae > Protopterus > Protopterus annectens. The sequence continues at coordinate 655,652,159 of NC_056737.1, read as the reverse complement.
GCTTCCACCCGAAGGTGGCACTGGACCAACTGAGGAGGGGAGTCTGGGCTGGGCACCAGAGCCACTGGTGCCAGGTGCACTCGCCAACTGAGAAGGGACAGGTGGGTCCACTTGGACCGGCCTTCCCATACGTTCTGTGATTCGGTGTGTTTCTTTACAACATAAACAACAGCATTCCAGATTAGTTGTAACAGCATGTAGTAATATTCCCATTAACCCAACACACCACAGTTCCAACAGTTGAACAGCAAACATAACACATGCATATATTGAACAGCAGTGGTTATTCCAACTGCATGCAGGGATGATTGGTAGCAACAGGCCACCATGAACATGGTGTTTGAACAGGGCACATGCATCAACATGAGTGCAAATATTTATGGAACAATAGGACATATATCCCGACAAATATTTAAGATTACACATACCCATTGAGGTGCAGAATTGCATGGTTTATGCACAAACAGTAGGGTGTAGAAAAAACCTCCATTAACATCTTATGAACACTTTTACTCTACACTACATTCCTAGTGACTGCAGATGTATATTCCCTACATGTATTATTACACTTCCCACCATGCATTAGGTTGTGTAATGGGTTTGGCTAGTTCAATCTATACTTGACCTATATCTCACATACTAACTGTCCAGGATGCAGATGTTACTGCTACATATTTCATGGTTGCATTTATATTTCTTTATCTACATATCTGGATGTTTTCACATGACATTTTCACTTCTAATTGTACAGAACCCTGCATTTATTGAAGCACACTTACATTTCTGGGGAACATATTCACATGCTACTCGTGTGCCAGATTTACTTATGCATGCCAGCCAGTAACTGACTGTTGAGGACTGTATATTTACTTCACAGCTACTAGCACTTCCATCACCCACTTTAGATGGAACTGCAGAACTCTGGGTTGCCAGCACTTTCTAACACATTACTAGTTGTATAATGCAAGGGTACAACAACATTTCATACTAAGTGAAACTGACACACTCTGGGTATTAGACCTTTATTAATGACATTACACACTTTTCCACAGGCTCACTCCTTTATTTGTTTTAACGGTATATATGGCAGACATGTTCACGACATATTATACCTTTATTAATAGGTTAGCACACTCTTTTTTCAGGCTCACTCACATATTATTTTATATGACAGTGCCTGCAGAGATATTATTCCAGACATTTGTTACCTTTCTTAATGGGTTACTACACTCTTTTTCTGCCTCTCTAATGTTTTTATCTGACAGTACATGCAGAGGACTTATTCAGTCCATTTTATGGCTGTATTATTGGACTACAACACTTTCTTTCATGCTCTCTCCCATATTTTATGTAACAATACATGCAGAATAATCACTAACCTGCCTGGCAGCGCAGCCGTAGCAGCCTATCTTCATAGGCTTGCTGATTCATAACACAGTCACCTGCAGCTGTAAAGTAAATGAAGGGATATTGAGACATTCCTATCCATTATACATACTCCATTTTAAATTCTTACATACTGCATTCCATGGCTACATAGTTGTGGGGCATCCCGAATCCCACGGGCCTCCTGTATCCACTGGTTAAGGCAGTCCTCCTTTCATCTCTTCAGGGCCGCATGGTGGTGACGGACCTGCTCACCAGTCCGGGGAACACCTGTGGCACTGGTGAGGTGACGAGCTAACCGGTTCCAAGCCTCTGCCTTGTACTCCATCCCTTGGAACTGGCCATGCAGGAGTCTTGCCTCTTGACGGTAGACTGGGAGCCAAACCATGTATTTGGACTCCTTGGTGTCCCATCTCTGTGCTCGGAAGCGCACTCCCTCTCCAACACTAGACATTCTGACCACAGATGTGAGCTACAATCAGTTATGGCGTGTATTCCCGCCTGTGGGGCTTAAATATGCCACATTTCCCACACTTTTTTGTGATTGGCCATTTTGTAAAATTCTTGGCTGACTGCTGACCTGCTTAGTAATGGTTAAACTACCATTCCCAAGTTTATGTATGTTAATAGTGGCTGTTTCCCCTATGTTGTCATCGCTTAGTGGTTCTGTACTTTGATTATGATGCAAAGGGTCCTGGGTTCAAACCTTGTCCTTCTTTTATTTTAATACTGTCTAGACAGGCTAGGGGGTGTGGCTGTGTTTAAGCAACTTAGCTCTACGTTGCTCCCCTGTGCCCTACGGTGCCCTGGTTGGCACGGCGCACACGTCTGCGCAAGCACATTGCGCTGGGTAAAGCATTTTTAAATGTTGGGCAACTCTATTGTGCTGGGTAAAGCGCTATTACACTATGGGCAACTCTGTTTAGCTGGGTGAAGTGCTATTAAACTATGGGCAGCTCTGTTTAGCTGGATAAAGCGCTATTAAACTATGGGCACCTCTGTTTAGATGGGTATAGTGCTATTAAACTATGGGCACCTGTGTTTAGCTGTGTAAAACGTTGCTTAATGTCAGGCTATTATATATCTGGGTCTTTTAAAAATATATACTTTGTTTGCTGATACATTGGCCATGTCACTGCTTTTAATAAAATTTTAATCATATTTGTCTGGTATTATTTCAAATACTGATTTAAAACATAAATAAGAAGGGGAGTGGTGGGACTCGAACCGTGAATGCCTTCGCTTTGTGCATACACTCTAGCATTACGCTATTGCTATTTGGATTAATTTGCATAAGTAGCTCTTATATGCTTTTCAATGTCACAATTGCTAACTGTGGTTAAGCAATGGGCACACCCGCGCAAACAAACACAAATACGGGCATCTATATCGTGGATTTAAAAAAATAATAATTTTTTCCATTTTATAACTCTGATGGGGGTTTACAGTGTCAGGGAGTGTGATGTTGGGTGCAAGTACATTTGAGCGGACTTGCTCTTGTCTGTTGACATTATGTTTTTTAAATCCTTGCAGGGGGTGGACTTTTAGACAACTTGGCAGTCGGACACGCCCCCTGCTTGCCTACTCAGTCCTTGTAAGAGTTACAGATGAGTCAGCGTGCCCTCATGAATATTCATGGCATGCTGACATCATACTGTTCAACTGCAGCCTCCGAGTAAGACATATTAAGTCTTACACAGAGGTTTTGTGAATCTGGCCCTATGTCTTTTGCATATTTATGAGGTACTGTAGTGTGCTGCACTTGATTCAGCAACCCATGTAGGCAGTGAATCCTATGCTACCATATTCATTTGATACACATTCATGGAGATGGCTTATAATGCTTGTGTTGCACAGAGAGACCCTGCCTGGTGTGCAAAGAAGAGAAGAGAAAAAATATTGTCTTTCTCCTGCATACCCAGTTCAAAAAGTGGCTGTTTGAAACCTACACAGGTCCTTTCAGCCTGAAATGACCTGGCAGCTCTGCTTTCCTGACATGTTTATATCCCACATGCCTGTGAGCAGTGCAAGTGCTGGTATGATGGTCTGCATCAGGGACACTCTGGTGATTCTCAGGTATATGTAAAAGAGCTGTGGCAACCACCACACATAAAGTATAGTACTTCCAATGCCTGTTGCATACAGTACTGCATTAAAAGAATATTTATTTTGTCTAATATATGTCCTCACGATTCTCTGTTTTTATTTAATCTGACAGGTCCCATTGTATTCCAAGTGGGCTGTTGCAGATGATTGTCTGCGTCTTGTGTGTGGTGCTGGTGGTTGCTGTTTTGTAGCACTGTGTTCTTTTGCTGGTCCAGCAATAGGGTTGCTCCACAATCATGCTATCACATTGTTACAAATAGTGGTGTTTAGTATATCTATGTCTGCTTCAGCATGATTAGCTGTGTTACTGTTGCTGCCTCTGTTCCTTTGTAAACAAACTTTACAGCATTCTGTCCTACAATATAGGAAGTAAACTGCTTGTTTCTTTGCACATGGAAATGCCACTCTATTAAGTTGGGCTTTGGAAATCATTTCAGGCTTCTGCTTGCCTGCAGATTTGTACATTTGCATTACTGCACTGTCATTTGCATTTCCTCACACCTGTGCACATTATGTCATTGCTTGTCTGTGACTTTTGTCTTTCCACACATGCAGATCACATAGAAAATGCTGTCATTTGCTTTAGAAGGCAGCAGACACTATATATAAAATAGGGTTAGAGGCACCAGTAATCTCCTATATTATACCTACCATATCACCTCTGGGTCATTGTCACTAATCTCAAGTTTTCCAATTGTGTCGTGGGTGAAGATGAGAAGCAAACTGGGAAATCATCATCTGCAGATAGTTCTGGCTCACCTCAGACAGATATCCCAGCATAGTCACCAGCCCTTGTTGTACTGGATTGGAAGTAAGTAGTGGAGGCTATTGGTGACCAGCAAAAGTCCTGCTGGGTCACGATTCAGGAATTCCTGCATTCAGGCCATCATGGATGGGTCTGTGTCTTGCTACTGGCCATCTCATCCCAATAACACCACCTACTGGGTCCCTATACATTCCCCTGGGGGACATTCAGCAGCTGGCAAGCTGCATGCATGCTCATCCTATCCCCAGACATTGAGTTACTTTTTGTCTGCCAGTGAAATTTTCTCCCATGTCTCCCCCCTTGTGTGTCCACTTCTACCTCCTGTTTGTGTATGGTCTTCAGTGTGTGTCTGTGTACCTCCTATGTCTTCACCCTCCCTCCCTTCTTCTCCCATTGTTCCTTTCACTCCCTTCCTTTTCCCTTCTCTTTCTTTATATATGAAATATGGTCCTTACCCACAAAAATGAAATGACCATCTTCCCCACAATATTTTGTAACCTTACAGTGTTCCTGTTGTATGTTCTGCTCCTTGCTATACTCTATTTCCAGCTTTCCTGTACTTACCTTTCCACACCTTTTACTAAGCCACTAAGATGTCCAGCTTTTAGGGTACATGTTCCCTGCTCCCTACCACCTTTTATATTGTTTTCCTTTGATACATGTACAGGCAGACTACTAATGCTGGTGACAGCGTACGCTACCTTCTAGGTTTCTCACTGACATTCTTGCAAGTCTGGCACAATGTGGTATGAGACTGCAACTTTACCTTTTCTTCATGGCTCTTGGCTGCATTACTCTGCTTCATTAGTAAAGCTTTACCTAAATGAAAACAATGCAAAGCACTGCTTCACACTTCAGCTACATGTCGCTCCAGCAGCAGTTTTATCAATGTGGCAATAGTATGGTTCCCACCTCACTCAATTTAGATAGTGGTTTCCTTATATTGCACTTCCAGTTTTTCTCCTAATGCATTATATAATAGACTTAATCCTACATGAACAGTATGCATCAATACATAACTTAATGTACCTGCTACAAACTGCAACACAATCACTAAATGTTTATTATTATTTGTCATGTATGAACTACAATGTACTGACTAGTTAACCTTTGTAATATTTACACATACTTGCCTTTTCCTCTTGATTTAATCTTTGTTTAGTGTACTGAAATGCAAAATAATATGTTAAACCACCTCTTAAATACATCAGACTTATGCATTTGTTTGATCAGCAGCCAACATAAATAATTATATATATATATCAAATGTACCAAACAATGGGAATTTTTTCTTTCAAAACCTATTTGTTCTGTAGATTCAATATATGTACAATTTCATGTTTATATGTCTCAACAAAATATAAAGGTATATTTGACTTTTCAGTATACATTTACTAACTGGAAATATGTTTCTAGGACAAGGGTATGTCTTTATGTGCCATCTAATTGTATCCTATAATAGTACACTATTTTGCCTATATGTGCTAAAGAGATCTAAGCATAATATGTGGCATTTCTATATGTATATGTATATGAAGATGTATATGTATTGACTGAATGTAAATATATTGAGGTATTTCTATATCTTGTCTGCTAATTGAAAATATATTTAAGCAACTATCCCTCCCTGAGGTCCTTCTTGGAAATGGACTTAATATCAGTCAGAATAACTCAGTAAACAAAACATAAAACATAATGAAAAGCTACTTTATTAATCTAAAGCCCACATTTCAAACTTGATTAGATAAAGATGAAACACAGATATACAGATGCACAGAGGATCAGTGCATGCCCCAATAAGGAGAGAGTTTCCATAGGAGAATAACCTCCAGATATGATCCAGGCAGTGTGAAAGAATCACTACCAACATAACAGAAGGAGCTCAATGGTTCTGGTACCATTAAGGGTACTGATGACTGGGAGGCAGGTAGTTATTACACACACACATATACCACATTTAGGTATACATACATGTGTGTGTGTGTGTGTGTGTGTGTGTGTGTGTGTGTGTGTGTGTGTGTGTGTGTGTGTGTGTGTGTGTGTATGTGTGTATGTATGTATGTATGGTTGGCCATCATAGATTAAATTTTACTTTCACTGATCTCTGCATTATTAACCCACTTGGGTTGACATATACAGACGACCAACAAACAGATGTGTGAGATTAACAGTCCAAGACAGGAAGTGAGGGGAGTCCGTGGTCTTTGCCCCCCTGCAAAAACCCTTTATTTTGTTTGCATATTCTGAGGATTAACCACCTCATAGCATGTTTTTTTTTTTTTCGATTTAAGCATGTCAACATTAAGCACATCAACATTTGTGTGGCTCGACTATTAATAGGAGAGCTATATATATACATGCATACATATATATATATATATATATATATATATATATATATATATATATATATATAGACAAATAAATGCAAATATATATATATGTGTGTGTGTGTGTGTGTGTGTGTGTGTATAATCATTACTACTACTATTATTATTTTTTTTATTAAAGAGTTAAAGGCTCTGGGACTAAGCACGTTAATGGGTGTTTGGGGAGTGAAGCAGAACTACAAATTCAATAATTGTATTCCCTTGTTAAGGTCACATACCTGAGAGAATAGCTTAAATACATTTCTGTTTCTACCAACAAGAACTTTTCATTTGTTGACTGTAGACACTTTATAAGTCACAAGACAGCATTTTGCTTTAATTCGTAGAATATTTTTTCCCCTTAGAAATACATAGTTTCAGAACTTTTGTTGATTACCAACTACAGTAACCAGACCTTGTTGAAAATTATCTCGCAAACTATTAAGCATCACAGATCTAATTAGTCAGCACTTACTTTGATTTATTGGATAATTAAATGACAACATTTTCAGCATTTTATTATTATATATAAAGTGTTGCTGTTTTCCCTGCAACTGCATATGCAACAATCTGAATCATATAATTAAATGCATATTCACAGTTTGCCTTCTTACGTATGAACATTAAATTTGGATGTGATTTGTGGAATTAATTACTTAAAAAACAATGACAACAATTATATATGTGATCAAGAGACATTGTCATAAGTGTCTAATCATTGTTTATCTGCTTCATTTATTTTTTATGCAGTTGAACAAGTCCACAATGCTGGCTATCCAAAAATCATAATAATTACTACAGATTTAAAATAAGCATCTGTTCATATATATATTTTTTATTCTCTCTCAATCTCTGTTACACTGCTAGACAAGTAAATTTCAAATCAGTGTTTTAAACAGTTCCCTGTAAGAGCTACAGAAAGTCTGGAGCACCTTTTATCATTTGTCATTCCTGGGCAAAATAAAAATAATCTTCCAGTTCTGTAGTATAATATCGTTGAAATGACATTGAAATCATTATCATGGAATGCTTTCATCCAAGAATACATTTCTAGCCAGACATGCAACTCCTGCCAGGTTCTATCTGGAAACTTCACTGTCTAGTTCTGTAATAAGTTAATATATCAGTTGTCTGCTTGTCAAACTGCAATTTGCCATTAATGACATCGGCGCAGTAACCTACTCTTCCCACACAGACAGACAGACACGCGCACACACACACACACACACACACACACACACACACACACACACACACACACACACACATGCACACATGCACACATACCTTTTATCTGGTTGTTTTTATAAGCTTTTATATGAACTTTTATACTGACATTCTTTCCTAATATATTTCTCCAGTCATTGCATCAGCGCAATATAGAAAGGATCTCTAAAATGGATTCCAGAGTACTTTGACACATAAAACCTTATTTGAAATTAATAAATTCAAAGAGAGATTACTGATACCAGACACTACACAATAACCCCTTGCAAAAGAAAAACAATTATAGGGCCAGATTCAGGAAGGCTTACACGGAGTTCAAGAGTAGTGTAAGCCTCCGTGTAAGCCTCCTGATTCAGCAACAGCCCAAATCTCCGTGTAAGAGACAGCTAACACGTCTCTTACACGGTGGCGTAAATGCTCAATACCTCATTTGCAGCTCCAAGATATGCAAATGAGGTATGTGAGCGATCCAAGCCCAAACCAGTCCGTGTAACGGACGTGTTGCAGAAATGTACTCAGCTGACAACTGAGTACATTTCTGCAAAACTAAAACGGAGCTATGTCAGCTCCAAATAAAGGGTGCATTTGTTATATTAAGCATGCCAATGGCCAAATATGTGGCCATTGGCATGAAAGTGTTGCAAAAAAAGTTATATAACTTTTTTTTTTTCCGGGATGTATGTGTTTAACTGTAGCGCACACCAGCAAAGCGGGTGCGCTACCTAAAACTGAAAACCGAAGCTTATAAGCCCACAATTGTGGGATTTATGTATTACATGAAAGTCAATGGAAGGACTTGCAGAGCAAAAACAATATGGCCTCCGTTTAGTGGTTGTCAAGGGAAGCTCCGTGTAAGATATGTAACTAAGCATTACTAGGCAATCCTATGTAAATGAGGCTTACAATACTGAATCACACTGCCACATAAGTAATGAGCACTTTCTGAGTCGTGTAAGAGTTAGAGAAGGGGGAGGAACAGAGTAAGAGGTAGGTGACATCATGGGGGGGGAAGGATAGAAAGAAATGTACCAGATTGGAGGGCAATGTAAGGTAAGAGATGACAGACAGACATCAGGGAGGGAGGTGTGTCCCAACAGAACACTGGGAATGTCAAGAAATTGAGGGCATACGCTATCCCTACACTCTAAGTTTCTTGAAATACGTGCATGCTTGCGCGCGTGTGAGGCAGGTTCTACTTGTGGGAGCGTGTTGCAAACTGTTTACAACGGTTTGCGCGGGCGTGCACGTGTGTAAGGCGGTGTGCGCGCGTTTTAGCATGAATCAGCCTAGCTAACACCGTGTAAGGATGTGTGCGCGCGTAACACCGTGTAGGGATGTGTACATGCGTTTAAGTTACTGTGAGCGTGTTTAACCCGGTGTGCACATTGCTCCCCCTCAGGAAACAGAGAGGAAATAGGAAACAACCAAAATACAGGGAAACTGCCAGAAGATACTACTAAAGTTAATTGGTGGAAACAATTAGAAGCAGGCAATTACAGAGGCAGACTAGAAGCCCAACCCAGCACTTAAAACACAACAAAGAGCAGTGCAGGCTGTTTCTCACAAGAGATACTGCCAGAAACTAAGCTATCAGAGTTGAAACCTGAAAAAAGCAGAACTCAGAGCAGAAATGCTAGGGGCTGCCATAGCTGTTATAATCAGACATAGGCGAATTGCCGAGGGTGGTGATAATGCAGATGCTGACAGACAACCCAGAGTGAGGAGAAGGAGAAGAGTATACAGGCCTAGGGTCACCTACCATGGGTTACATGAGCTGGAGATAGTAGAGCGCTATAGAGTGGACAGAGAGCTCCTGCAGCAGATTGTTGAGCTGTGCAGGCCACGCCTCACACACAGAACCAACAGAGGGGAACCCATCCCAGTGGAAACCAAGGTATGTGCTGGCCTAAGAATACTAGCAACAGGTACCTTTCAGAGACCAACTGGCGATATGATGGGGATATCACAGGCATCAGCCTCCAGGGTACTGCACCAGTTCCTGGATGCCATGTCACCACATGTCAGTGATCATATATATGTCCCTAGTGACCGTGAGGTTGTGGCCAGCAATATCGTCTCTTCCAGCAAATAGCGGGATACCCTGAGGTGCTGGGTGCAATAGACTGCACGCACATACGCATCAAGGCACCAGCTGGTGAGCGGGTAGAGTCTACATTAACCGCAAGGGATACCCCTCCATCAACTGCCAGGTCGTGTGATGCCCAGGGCATAATAATGAATGTGTGTGCTGGCTGCCCTGGTAGCTACCACGATTCCCACATCTGGCATCTGGCGCAGCTGTACCAATCATTTGCCAATGGGGACTTCCCACACGGACACCTAGTGGGGATGCTGGTTATGCACTTGAGCCGTGGCTGATGACACCCATCAGAAATGCACACACACCCGAACAGGAACGCCATAATGAGGCACACGCACAAACACGCAATATCATAGAGCGTGTGTTTGGGCTGCTCAAGTCACGGTTCCGGTGTCTGGACACGTCTGGTGGAGCTTTGCAGTACACACCAACTACATGTACCCAAATGATCATGATATGTGCTATGCTACATAATATGATCCTGCGGAAACAGCTGCAGCAGGACCAGCACAGGGCTGGGCCAAACATCCCCCCACCATTGCCAAGGCCACCACAGGCAGGGGTGACTTGGAGGAGGAACAACCTGACCTTGTCCCAGTAGGCAGAAGGAGGCGTGCCCAGTATGCCCTGGCCTTGGCAAAGAGGCAACGATAGCACATATGCTTGGTCAGTAGGAACACTGGGACTGATACCCACTCTGACTCACTCATACAGTAACAGGGATGCCTAACATGACACAACCTGCTTCCAAATGTACAGGGAGTGTAGTATGTGCATCCGACAGAGGCAGCCCTGCAGCACCATCCGAGGTATGAATGCCATGTGTTAAGTAATGTAATACCATGTATCATATGCACACCTGAGGACCATGACTAACATCCACCCTCACCAATCATAAACCACAAAACACAAACCCACCTCATAGCTATCACAAGGGATAGGAACCTAGATGTAATGCTACCCAATGCCAAAGGTATAAACAGCAAGATGTGTGCAGTGTAAATGCACACAGTATATGCACATATCAGTGCTGTAATAGAAAACAGGGTCAAAGCGCACATCAGCACCCTGACACTACCAGGGTCACACCTCATACAGTGATGTACATGTGCAAAAACATGGAACAAGATACAAAATGAGGGTGACTACCAATAAATGGCATGGATAACCACACACCCCTGTTGTTACCACAACAAGAAGCAACATGCATTAGCCATGGTCAAACACCAATGGCTAAAACTGACTACTACTATATAGCTTGCTGCAGACCACTGTCCTAATAGCAGCAACTGCCCCAGGCCTATGTTCACAGGTTCACAGGTTCATACTAGGCTATCTGCCCTAGGGCATTTATAAGCCTAGACCAGAGTTCCGTGGAGTCTGCCGCACCTTCACTCCGACGGATAATTTGCCCATTATATTGCTGTGCCTCTGACAAGCAGTGATACTGAGGTTATCCCTGGGGCATACCTGCAATCTCCCATCCATTGATTAAGATCTCACTTGAACAAAGCCAGTGAGGTACTCAGCCTCACATGTACCAGGATGTTGTTCCACAGCATAGGGACTCTCTGGTTGAAGAATCTGTCCCTCCAGCACATCCTATTAATATCTGTGTTGAGGTTTAAATCTCCTGCCACTGTAGTTCTGATGGATGTACAGGTCTTGAGGTGAAGCGTGTACATTAACTCAGGTTTGGACATGGCCTTGGATGTCAGGCACAGGTCACCTCTGAGCAGACGGTAAGTCACGGAATCAAGCTGGAATTCCTCCAGTCGGGCAGCATAAGAAATATGTTTGAGACCCTTTCTCCTCCTGTCGAGGAATCTGTGGGCCCATCCAATTGCCATAGGTGTCGGGTCATATACATGCTGTATGGGGCATTGCACTCAATCAATGGTCCAATGAGTGAAGAGTACAGGGGAACAATGACCTCCCTGGATCTAGATGTGAATCCCTGCATGATGAGGTGGGCAATGTAGAAGTTCTACCTAACTACCCTGGCAACGTGAGTGTCAAACAAAGGTTACTCTCAACCTGGGTGCCCAGGTCCCTGATAACCTCCTGTGTGCTTAGAGGATTGCCACCTACATGGGAACTAGTGGTAACCTTGTTCTTCCCAAAGGGTACGGCTATGCATTGTTCAGTGTGTAATGTAAGGCCATGGCTCTGGCACCAGTTATCCGTGACTATGACACCCTTCTGAAGGATGTCTGTGTCAGATGGGTGTCCAACTATGGTTCCCAGTCTGCAGTCATCTTCAAACTTTGTCAGCCATAATCCTGCTGTGTTTGCTTGTACTTCTGAAAAGTAGATGCTGAGCAATAGTGGGCCCAGGACTGAGCCCTGTGGGACACCACTTGTGACAGTTGTGGAGTGTGACATGGCACCAGCAAGTCTGAACCTGTCTGTTCTGTCACGTAGCCGGTTTGCAACCCATCCTGTGATGTATGGGTTCACATTTTAGCTGGTGATGTTTTCAATGATACCCAAGTGGGGTATTGTGTTGAAAGCCTTTGCCAGGTCAAGGTAGGCTGTGTGGAGTGCCTTGCCCTTGTCAATGGCCTTGGTGTCTGTTATGAAACAGTCAACCAAGTTTAAAAGGCATGATCTGCCCTCAACAAAGCCTAACTGGGTTGGATCTAATGTCTGCAAGTCCCCTATGTCCTCATCTATGACTTCCATTATGATCTTCTCCATAGCTTAGCAGACCCTGCTTGTCAAGCTGATGGGATGGTAGTTTCGTGGTCGGTGGAGGCACCCCATGTGAAGTGGGTCCACCATTGACATATGCCACTCCTTGGGAACATATCCTGACTTGAGGCTAAGATCATACAGCTGCCCTGACTGCGGGTTGAATTCTTGAGTGAGTTCATGGAGCACAAAACCAGGGACACCATCTGGTCCCATGGATGCTGCGTCCTTTCCCTTGGATAGAGCAGTTCCCACCTGAGCATTTGAGATGTTTGGGGGGCTACAATCCTCTTTCATACATATCTCTCCAGTTGTGGTGGAGGGGTGGGTGGAGCAATCTGCACTGAACCTGTCAGCCAGTATGTTGGCAATGTCTATAGGTTCAGTGATATTTACAGCATTCTGAGCCTATTCTGAGCATATCTGGGAGTTTCCTCCCAGGTGTGTAACGTATCTATAAAAGGCCTCATTGTTGTCCCGTGAGCCCTTAGTGGGTTTACTCCCAATATTCGCCTTGGATGATTTCATGGGGGAACTCAGTGTTTCACCTATATTGAGCAGTTGTCTACCCTTCCACGGATATCGCTCTATCTTGTAGTACCTCCTTCCTTGTGTTGTAGTGCTTGTTTATGGCTGAGGTCCACCACACTGGACGCTTGCCTCTGGTACAACGAGTCTGTGTTTTGTTTGGGATTGCCTCATCCATGCAGTCTTGAAGGTGCTGGTAGAAGGCAGTTGTAAGTGATACAGTGGCTTGGGTAATGGTGTCTGGCTTTGAAAGAGACCACAACAGTCATTAGAAGTGTGTAGTCGGCTTCTGAGAGGTTCTGCACTGTGGTCTTTTCTATCTGGGGTGGAGGTGGGATGTGGACTTCCACTGAGAGTAGGTCATGATCTGATCTCACCAATGATGGGTATACCTCTGGTGTTGAACATTGTGAGCCCATGTTTGTGATGATGAGATCTACTATGTTGTCTCCTCTTGTGGGGATGGTGACTAGTTCTTCCATGGCATGTGAGTGTATGAACTGTAGGAACCTGTGGCTAGAGTGTTGTGGCTGTAGTACTGATCCCAGTCTATATTTGGATAGTTGGGATCACCCAGTGTGATGGTGTTTGCAGGTACATGTATCCCCGCCACTGTTTTCATGAAAGCTCTGTGAGCGCAGGTAGGTTGTGTGGACTGTGTAGCCCTCATCAACGGCTCTACTGACAGTTTCAAAGTAGTCAACTTGGTGCAAAACGCAGGATCTGCACTGTACAAAGCTGAATTGGGTGTGATCAAGGGTCTGTAGGACACCAATGTCTCTGTGTGGAAGCTCCATAATGACCCTTCACAAAGCTTTGCAGACAAGGCTGTTTAAGCTTGTGTGGTGGTAGCTGCCAGGGTCTGTGGAGGCATCTCCTTTGTGGAGTGGGACCACTGTTGCCGTACGCCAGTGTTCAGGTACAGATCCTGTAGCAAGGCTAAGGTTAAATAGGATCTGCATATACAGGTTTATCTCCATCTGTAGTTCACATAGCATGCAACTGGGGATACCATCAGGTCCCATTGATGCTGTGTACTGCCTCTGCTGACTGCGACTCTGACATGGGGATCCAGGGTGACAGTGCGTTTACATACAGCTGAGATAACTATCATGTCTTTGTGGTGAGGGAGGGTACATTGCACTGAACTGGTCTGCCAGGGTGTCAGTAATATCTGTCAGGTCCCTGGGATATAAGTTGTTGTGTACCAAATCTGAGCATATATGAGGGTTCCCACCCAGGCGTCAGACATAACTGAAGAAAGCAGTGTGGTTACCTTCATCGTCTGTGGTGATTTATGTCCCCAAGTTGAACTTGGGTGTCTTTATGTGAGAATGTAGCTTTCTACTACTGCTGATCACAGCTGCCTTACATTCTGGAGATGTAGCTCTGTCTTGCATTAGTATCCTTCATCTGTTATACAGGTTGTTTATGGCTGGGGTCCACCAGACAGGCCACTTTCCTTGGTGGTGAAGGTGTCATTCTCATTTGTGATTGCATGGTCCATGCTTACTCGGAGATGTCCAGAAAGTGTCTGTGCAGGAGTCACCATTGTGTGTTGTGGTTTCCACTGGCCCAGTGGGCTTAATGGATACCATCTCAGTCCGAAGAAGTGTGAAGTCAGCTTCTGAGCTGTTTGTCACTATACCCCTGGTATCATACTAGCACTGACACAGGTGTAAACAATTCCCCAGAATCCATCAAACAAAATGGACATGCAGGCTTACAGATGCCCTAGGGGGGTAGCCTAGTATGAACCCATTATGATACAGATTGTACAGGACACTACAGATAACCCCAAGGCTGTTGCAAATGATGGTAGTAAGCATGTTGTTGATTCCTGGATATGCTCCGGATCACACCGATATTACAAACAACATACCAGACACACACAGGTATGGCCAACAGACATCCTGACATGTGCAGTGCAAACCCCCCCCCATAATGCCAAATACCTTCCCCAGCAGACTGCCGCCTCCCTGACATTATGTCACCCTTACCACAGGGTACGTACCCAAAGAGCAGTGTACAACAACAGTGGGTGTTCTCAACAAAGGTGTCTCCTGAATGGATAGGAAAACAACCACCACAGAATCATGAGAGGTTTGGTCTGCACAGCTATGGAAAGGACCAGCATGTACCACAGACATAATGATATTGTGGATCTATTGACACCCGACCCTACCCAGTGTGGGTTTACAAAGTGCAGACCCCACCCCTAAACATGTGTGACTCAGTTGAAACAGTACTTGAAGTCAGTGATGAGGGCAATGTGGTCCACACAGTGTTGCCGACCTTGCAAAGCCTTCTGTACAATACCCTATGTGTTCCGTATAGATTTGCTCACCAGCTGATATATACACCCCAATGTCATGGGAGGGGTTGCAAACCAGACCAACGACAGAACTGACATGGTCAGACATGCAGCAGCCATGTCAGACTACAAACCACATATAACAGGCATCCCACAAAGCTTGGTCCTGGGACCTTCACCATCTGGTATATATGCCCCATAGGTACAGGCCAACAAGTAAGGACTGTGCTGGAACATGTTTGTAGAGGACAACAAGCCGCCTGACATATCTGATACACCAGCTGACACAAGCATCCCATAAAAGGGCCACATAGAAACAGACAGCTGGTGCCATAGCCATGTCAGCATGTTAAATGGTGAAAACAGTATAGTCAGCCTCTGTGGATAATCCAGTAAGTGACCACCAATTCCCACATAGGTGTCGACCCATGACATTCCTAACATGTAATGCCAGAATGGGGACACAAGGTGATAGATATCCTGCATTGGACAAAAATGTGGCTGTAGGGTTAACAGCAACAATCCATATACCAACCTAATCATGAGGGTTATGACATCTAGCTAAGGGGAGGTCATTGTGGTTTTGCAGTTATCTTTCAGCAGCATTACAAATGACCACAACAGCGCCTGTGTGGTGTACCTCAGCAGATAGATTCAGCAACTGTAAAGTCCACAACAGTACCTCACCAGGAGTATCAAAGAGCTGGAACACATGTAATGTGTCCTGATTAAACAGAATGCAGTTACACACACTGCCATGCTGGCCACCCAGACACAAGCTGTGCCTGATGTAGAAAGCCATGTCCAAGCTGTCAGCAATGCACATGCCGTACCTTGTACAATGTGAATGGCAGAGATATGCACATGAGGGACCTGAACCCCAGCACTGACATACATAGGACAAGCTGTACTGCATTATCCATAACACAGAAGCCACCACCACGCATGAGTAAACTACCAGTACAGGTTATCCATAGAGTCAGTCATTTATTCTACTCAACAGGGATCCTAACGAGTGGATGGGAGATGGTAGGTATACCCTGGGTATCAATGTTGTGTCACAGGTAGACAGAGGCACAGTATACAAAACAAGACATATGTCATGCCAAACTGCACTTATGATGTGTTGATGGACAAACACACTATCCAATAACCATTACAAATGGCCTTGGGCACATCGGTAGTGTTTGCCAATGTACACCCATGTTGTGGAATACACTACTGCAGTTGGTTGAGGCCGTTGTAAGTAGTTCACATCTGAACATAATGCAACATGGTCAGATAGGTTCATAGGTTCATACTAGGCTATCTGCCCCAAGGCAGTTCTAAGCCTAGTCCAGAGTCTGGTTGCGCCACCCCTTATATGGAAACAGTACTGTGCCCATTAGTTTGACGTGCCTGTCTCCAGCAGTGACACAGTGGCGATCCCGGGTAAACCTATGATTTCCCATCCACAGGTCAGGATACCTCTTGAACAGAGCCAGCAAGGTGCTGTGACTCACATGGACCGTGATTGTATTCCACAGCATAGGGAGTCTCCGGGTGATAAACCCACACCTCCAACATGTCCAATGTACATCCCTGCTACGGTGTAAGTCACTTGCACTATTGGTTCAGGTGGATCTGAAGATTTTGAGGTGGAGCATGTCCATTAATCCCTGGTTGGACATGCTTGCATGTCATGCACATGTCACCTCTAAGCAGACAGTATGTGACTGAATAGAGCTGTAGTGTTTCCAATCTGGCAGCATATGACAGATGTTGGAGACCCTTTATCCTTTTGTTGGGGGACATTCAGGGTCTCCCCACTTGCTGCAGATGTCAGGTGAGATACATCCAGATAAGGCAGTGTACCAGATCACCGGTCCGATAAGTGAAGAGTACAGGGGAACAATGACCCACTAGATCTGGATGTGGATCCCTTCCTGATCATGTGGACAATGTAGAAGGTCCTACTAGCCACTTTAGCAATGTGAGTGTCATCAGAACAGTGACTGTCAACCTGGGTCCCCAGGTCCATGATAACCTCCTCTGTGCTTAGAGGATTGCCACCAATATGGTAGCTTGGGGTCACCTTGCTTTTCCTGAAGGGTATGTCTACACATGTTGTGCACTCTGACTTCAGGCCATGGCCCTGGCACCAGCTATCAGTTACTGTGAGTCCCTTCTGAAGGATATCTGTGTGTGATGCACTGTCCACTATGGTGCCCAGTGTGCACTCATCTGCTAACATTGTCATCCAAAGTCCTCCCATGTTGGCCTGTTCTCATGGGAAGTACATGACAAACAATGGTGGCCAAGGACTGAGCCCTGTGTGACACCACCTGTGACCAGCCTGGAGTCTAACATAGTGCCAGCAACTCTAACCCTGTGGGTCCCGTCCCTAAGCCAGTTTGCAACCCATCTTGTGACATATGGGTTTACATTTCAGTTGTGAGGTCTTTCCACAATACCTGAGTGGGGTATTGTGTTGAAAGTGTTAGCAAGGCCAAGGTAGGTTGTATGGACTGCCTTTCCCCAACAATGGCCTAAGTGACCAATTTGAAGATGTCAACCCAGTACAAAAGGCATGATCTGCCCCTGACCAAGCCAAAATGGGATGGGTACAATGTCTGCATGCCCCTATATCTTTGTTTATGAGCTCAATTATGATCCTCTCCATAGATTTGCAGACTACACTTGTTAAGCTTATGGGGCAGCAATTAACAGGGTCTGTAGAGGCACTGCCTTTGTGCAGATGTGCACAACTGGACCTTAACCAGCCTGTTGTGCACACTATGGAAATGTAAATCAGTGATAGGACTGAAGCCCAGGATACTGACCACCACAGTGAAAGTACTGAAACACTACACTAGACAGTGCTACAGTGTTAGGTCAGTATGAGCGGATGTTGACAATTGTGTGCAAAGTATCCCATGCAAAACCTGCAGGCACAGTATACTCCCAGTTTTGTTCACACAAAAGCATTCGGACAGTAACTACACAACATGGCACAGAACACACAACCATAAAATGGAGGTATTTGTTGAAGGTCACACTCATCCACAAATGTGATGGGCTGCAGAGTTCAACATATGTAAAGCCCACACTGGGCATGCTCACACACTTAGATAAATGAGACATCTTTCACACAACATGCCACAGGAAGGCTGAACTGGGCATGCTCACACACTTGGTCCAAATGTTACCCCTAGCAAATGTGAAAACACACCAGAGGATGGTCGTTCCCCTGTCTAGACACTGATCATGTAAGCACCCTATAAGTATATTGGAGAAAAGGATTCTCTCAGTAATCCGAATAGCGCTGTGCTAATCGTCCGTCTCTAGTGTCATAACATAGTTAGGTAGGGGTTTGAATCCAGCAGGTGGCAAGTGTGTGTGAAGGGGGGTAAGTGTGTGTGTAAGTGTGTATGAAAGAAACATCCCTTTTGCCAACTGGGAAAACACACCACAGGATGATCATTCCACTTTCTAAACTCTGATGATGTCAGCACCCTATAAGTATATCAGGGGAAAGGACTTTCCCCAGTAATGCGAATAGCGCGCCGTGCTAATGCGTCCATCTCTAGTGTCATAACATAGTTAGGTAGGGGTTTGAATCCAGCAGGTGGCAAGTGTGTGTGAAGGGGAGTAAGTGGGTATGAAAGAAACATCCCTTTTGGCAACTGGGAAAACACACCACAGGATGATCATTCCACTTTCTAAACTCTGATGATGTCAGCACCCTATAAGTATATCAGGGGAAAGGGCTTTCTCCAGTAATGCGAATAGCGCGCTGTGCTAATGCGTCCGTCTCTAGTGTCTTAACATAGTTAGGTAGGGGTTTGAATCCAGCAGATGACAAGTGTGTGTGAAGGGGGTAAGTGTGTGGGTATGAAAGAAACATCCCTTTTGGCAACTGGGAAAACACACCACAGGATGATCATTCCACTTTCTAAACTCTGATGATGTCAGCACCCTATAAGTATATCAGGGGAAAGGACTTTCCCCAGTAATGCGAATAGCGCGCTGTGCTAATGCGTCCGTCTCTAGTGTCTTAACATAGTTAGGTAGGGGTTTGAATCCAGCAGATGACAAGTGTGTGTGAAGGGGGTAAGTGTGTGGGTATGAAAGAAACATCCCTTTTGGCAACTGGGAAAACACACCACAGGATGATCATTCCACTTTCTAAACTCTGATGATGTCAGCACCCTATAAGTATATCAGGGGAAAGGACTTTCCCCAGTAATGCGAATAGCGCGCTGTGCTAATGCGTCCGTCTCTAGTGTCTTAACATAGTTAGGTAGGGGTTTGAATCCAGCAGATGACAAGTGTGTGTGAAGGGGTAAGTGTGTGGGTATGAAAGAAACATCCCTTTTGGCAACTGGGAAAACACACCACAGGATGATCATTCCACTTTCTAAACTCTGATGATGTCAGCACCCTATAAGTATATCAGGGGAAAGGACTTTCCCCAGTAATGCGAATAGCGGCTGTGCTAATCGTCCGTCTCTAGTGTCTTAACATAGTTAGGTAGGGGTTTGAATCCAGCAGATGACAAGTGTGTGTGAAGGGGGTAAGTGTGTGGGTATGAAAGAAACATCCCTTTTGGCAACTGGGAAAACACACCACAGGATGATCATTCCACTTTCTAAACTCTGATGATGTCAGCACCCTATAAGTATATCAGGGGAAAGGACTTTCCCCAGTAATGCGAATAGGGCGCTGTGCTAATGCGTCCGTCTCTAGTGTCTTAACATAGTTAGGTAGGGGTTTGAATCCGGCACATGACAAGTGTGTGTGTAGGGGGGTAAGTGTGTATGATTGATATATCCCTTTTGCCAACTGGGAGAACACACTACAGGGTGCACATCCCTCCTCCTACACACAGATGATGTCAGCACCCTCTAAGTACAGCATTAGTAAACGTTTCTCCAACTACTGCAAATAGCACACTCTGCTAATGTGTCTGTTTCTACTGTCATTGCACAGTTAGGTGTGGGTTTGAACCTTGCAAATGGAAAGTATGTGTTTTACTGTTGGTGGGGTTAGTGTGTGTGCACAATGATGGGGTGGGATGTGGCTTTTGCCACATGGGGCTATGCACTGCAGGGTGGTCATTACCCTTAACAAGCAGTGATGTTGATAGCACCCTATACAAACAAAACAGAAAGTGTTGGTACTGATAACACATGTAAGGTAACACTTGTTCAAGTAATGTCCACAAAGCGGAGTAGGATAATAAAACATTTCTTTTATTCTATACAGACAACATGACTACAGACAACTAAGTGCCAGTACTCAGTATAGTGTTACATGCTACTTGAACATGCACATGTACCGAATATACCTAGATAGTGTTCTGAAGCCTGAATGTGGCAAGTGTGTGGATGTGGGATGTGTCTGTGTGTGCATTTCCATATGGGAAGCATGTTTGCTGTGGCAATCAGGGTACTACAGTACCTGATGCACATTACATCTTCCAACTGATGAGGTTGCCTGCACCCTGTGAGTACAGGTAGAGAAGGGATGCCAGTAGTAAACAACATAGTGCACTTCTGAAATGTGTACCTGTCATGTATCAACAGCTACTCATGTAGGGTGATAAATAATGGGAATGGCAGGTGGCGTGTGCATGTGTGTGGGTAGCAGGGTGTGTATAAATGCATGTGTGACAGAACAGATACATGTAGCTGAATCTACATAACAGCACAAGATGCACATTGCCATAGTCAATGTTAGCATGTGATGGTGTGCAGCAGGTACACTTTGTTAAGTAGTATGGGTGCAGATAACAACTGAGGACATTCATACAGTTACTGCAGCAGGACTGATGGGATATACACACATTTATACTGCAACACACAACAGTTACCAACATGTTACTACTTATACACATCTATGTAGTCACCCTGTGCATCAGCAACGTGTTTACCTTTACCTGCACCGATGTTGTAGTATGCAGGAGGTGGCACAGTGTCATCATATGCACAGGGTGTGGGTTAGATATGCCCAAGCCGGCCACTGGTAACACCAATTGACATGTGTGTGTATGTGTGTTTGTGAGGGGCAGCAGTACAGGGTGGACCGTTGTTGGTGCAGTGTGTGTGTGTATGTGTTTGCCCTAGGTGTTAGGTTTCTGCATGTGTGTAAGCACGCACACAGTCCCACATAATGGCTGCCATGTACAGGGTTTTGTGGACAGCCACAGACTGCACCTGTCAGGTCATCCAAATCAGTGTCTGTGGGCACGGACACGGTACCTGTGCCTGGCAGGGGTGCTACGGGCCGTATCCGGTACTAACCCAGACTGGGTACTGTCATCGGAAGCAGGGGTGTGTTGACTGGACACAGTTCCCTGTTGGGACTGTCCAGAGCCACGTGCACGTGGTCTCCTGGGGCGTCTGGATGACAGCACAGACCCAGCATTGCTGGGGCTGGTGCTGGCACTTGAGGCGCGAGTGGGCCCGTTAATAGTCGCGGCCACTGCCAGCTGGTGCTCTTGCTGGCATACGCCACGTCGGCGCCGTCGCGCACACCATCGCCCTGGCCCATGGACATCTGGTTGTGGAGCAGCTGTTGTATGCCCCACACAACGTCTGTCAACGACATCTGTGAAGTTACGGATAGCATTCGCAACATCACGGATGCTGTCTGTCATGGCTATGCGACATGCTCTCATCTCCCTCAGACCCTGTCTGGTGTACCTTTCAATACGTGCCTGTGCCTGCATGACAGTTCTAAACATAGTGGAGGTTGACATACCTCCCTGGGCACGTCGGCCAGAGGCAGTACGTCCACGGATGCCCCCCCGAGAACCCATGGGCGACTGTCTGCGTGGTACCATTCGAGGACTCTGCACATGGCTGCCGTGTGAGGATGCATGTGCCACAGGTACCACATTACCCTGATCTATGCCCACTGCTGACTGTCCATCACCTAGGGACAATGGTGATAAAGGATGTAACGGCAGGATGACTGTGCGCATTGACGGGGTTGAAAGCTGTGTACTGTCAATTGGCTGACCAATGGCGGACCCAGACACACCTTCCTGCACCATTACAGACATTTCATCATCATCAGTACCTGGGGCACAAGATTCAGGTTCCCTGCTGCAGGTCACCAGAGCAGCACCAGAACCTACGGGAGGAAAACATGGAACACAGATTACAGTCTCAATACATATTTGAAAGAGATGAACTTCAATACTAATGCACACATTCAGAAATGGACACATGCACTCATGGACACTAACACACATGCACACTTGGGCACAGGCACACTTGCACACATGCACACCCAACAGTAAACACACACATCAATACCGTGTTACACTACTCAATTTACTACCTGTCAATTACAGTTTTTGTGGACACAGTCACCAGCATGTCTACTACAGAGTTACACTACTCTTCCTAGTTTTATAAATTGTTTTACAGATAAAAAGACTCACCAGCATGTATGGCCTGCCTCGGTGATACATGGGAGGGACCTGGAAGTGTGAAGAGAGTAATGTCAGTGGCCACATGTGTGCCATTTGTTTTGCACATGATACAGTACAGTAGTACACTAGTTCCCTTATACACATCAGCTGCACATCATGTCTGTATATATATCATGATGACAGATACATACCACATGCACACCTTATGCGTGCATGAAGTAACAGCGTACAGAACAGTCATATGTACATACCAGGAGTTAACTCTAATCTCACCCGTACCTGTCTTCAATCGTCATCTCAAATTGTACTTCCAATACCACTGGCTTTGTTCTTCTTGGAGTACAGGCTAATGTCCCTCTCCCTATGCTCTATTCACCTTTAACCCCTCATTGTGCATAGAAACTGGCTTCTACCCTGTTTCTTTCACCTTGATGTCCTTCTATGCTCTGACCTACTTCTCCCATCCCTCCCACCTCCTCTTGACTGTCTTCCTTCTTTTCCTCACTTCCCTTCTTGACTCCTGCCTCTTCCATATCATTGTATCTGTCATACTCCTACTTCTCTACCCTTCTGAGCCCTAACTATTTTGTATATGGCTTTTGCCTTATTGCATAACCATTATGCTTTAGGTAGGATTGCTTTGAAACCAACGGTACATTGTGTATGACTATAAACTGTTTGACTTCCTTACATGTATGTTTATTTAATTAACAGGCTGCTGTACAATTCTATTATGTTGGCTGTCTGTATTGACAACTTGTCTGTCTGCCTTTATTACGTTATGTGTGGAGCTTTTCTCCACATGCCTCTACTGAAAATGAACTCATATCCAGCTAGACTATATGGGTCAACAAATGTAAAAGTAATAACAATAAATGAATATGGCATCTTACCTGCACGCTCACTGTCTTGCTGATGTGTGGATCCAACCTCCATCATGATGCATGATGGCAGATGTTGTTCTGGGGCTGGATCCACAACACTTAGCAGTAGCCCCTCCTGTCTGGTGAGGGGGGGATGTGTGGCCACCCCACCTGTGGCAGCCTGTTGCCTGCGGATATCTGCAGCACGCTGGCGGACATTTCTAATCAAATCACTGCAGTGATGTCTCACCTGCTCATATGTCCTATCATGCATGCCAACATCATTTATCCTGCTAACAAGGCTTTGCCACAGTGCAGACCTCTCCTGCTGGTTCTGGGTGGTGCGTGAAAACAGGATGGCATACTCACGCACCAGGCTCTGGTGGATCACGTCATCCTCTGCAGCAGAGTGCCGGATTTCTCTTCGTTGCCATGTCTATCTGGAAAGGTACACAAACAGGTTATCAGCATAGTATCTCAACAATACATGGTACACATTCTATACAGGGAGTGTTAACTTCTACTTATTACTGATTGGTTAAAACCTGATTACAGTGTAGCTATCATTCTATGTCATTTGTACTAAGTACTTGGCCTTCAGACCAGTTGTTTTACATTAGGGAGGTTGGTGGCAAGCACTGTGGTGGCAGGACACATATCTTTCATCCATTGAAGTTGGGAACTGCTGATTGTGGGCCCAGTGTACAAGTGTATTACTTCTGGTATGGGCAGTTGTCCTTTAGGCCAGTTATTTAACATTAACGAGGTTTGTGGTCTGCAGTCATGTGTGACAATAGGCTGTACTCTGCCATTCATAGCTGGGGACATCTGGTATCAGGTTTATAGTGCATGCATATCTGAGCTGTATCTTACTGACATTGCTACACCTTGTTTGTTGTAGCAAACACTACATAGGCCTCCTGCATCTACCTTTGTTTATATGCTTGTTATCTGTTAGCTTGTTATTTCACTGGTATGCTACTTCCACATAGTACACATCTTTAAAACACATCTGTGACTCACTACTGTTATCTGCATTGCTTACTGTACGTTCTTCCATGTTACACATGACAGCAAGTGACTGCTTGTCATTGTTGCATTTACTTCATTGTGACACATTGCACTTAGGTTACCTGGCATTTGCTCACTGGCGCTTTTATGTCAGTCAGCAGTTGTAGGTAATGTCAGTACACCCTCACTCCCCACTGCACCTTGTTTTCAATCATTAGTGATTACAGAGTTCACAATAGTATTCTAGCATGTCCAGAGGTCAGTTGTCAGTTCCCTCCTCAGTCCAGCTGGTGAGTGTGGTACTCCAGAGACAATGTTAGAACAGATGCATGTACACAGACAACCCCTCCTCCTAACGACAAATTCAAACTCATGTGAGTGATGCAACCATATACCAGACTGGAGGCTAGGCTCTGTCTACTCAATACCGCCATAACCAGTCACGTGGCAAAGGGGATCACTCACTACACTTCCAGTCTCACGTAGACCTAACACAACAGTGGACCTAACACATGATCACACATGATCATACTTGTAGGCTCAGACCACAGCTCTGCCTATGCAGCAGAGACCTCCTATGCAGACATCCAGGCAACCACTACCACATGAACTAACATGTGCAACACATATCACACAAAGCCAATGTGCTGAACACTCACAGCCATTAACAGTTAACAACACACCTCATACACCTGTACTAGGTGCCTCTATGATCAGGCACACTCACATCACGTTCACCAGGCTTAACGAGGTGAGGGTCACGGTGTGCAGCCTGTCAGGCAGTATGACCTGCCACATAACACAAACAGTCAGGTAACCCCAAGGCAGGTACAGGTATGACTCAGTCAATGTCCATGCTGCTGTGAATGGCCTGACACATTCCTCCCTGGACTACATGACATGAGACATTACAGAGCTCTCTGAGCACGTAGCCCAGGACAGTTTGACCCTGACCTTGAGTAGCATCCTACCCTCACCTAGAACAATGCCACAATATCAAGGCACAATTATCCCTTCCAACAATTGACTGACATACTGGTGTCATTCACAGGTGTGCCAATCCCTGCCATCTTGGGGTGGTATGCTTTGCTAGGGACAGCTTGCACCTGTCACCACAGTCCTATTGACATTTGGCGGAGCCTCCTGCTACACCCATTGTGCCTGTATTAGGCAAGGCTCATAAGGCAAACCCACATCCATTTGTATCACAAAGGATGAGGAAGTAAGAGTGATGCTACTCAACACTGGACGTCTAGACCCAAGGATGCACGCACCCAAAACCCTACCTAGCATTATGGACATCGATATCTGTGCAGTAACATGAACCTGTTACAGGTTTCACAGGAGCACACCAGTACTACCACGTTATAGCTGTTACCATTCTTGTCGGCCACAACACTTGAACAGGGGAGAGGGAGTATCAGTATTCAATGCAGATTCCCACGCCTCCACATTGGTGGCACAGTACAACATAGGTGTTAGGCCATTGAGTACAGTAGGCGTAGTTGTGGACCTGGGGAAGAAACATGGTAGCAGTCTGTAAGTTGTCTACGACATGGGCAACGTGGATTGACAGACATGTTATATAGCCCAGCTAATCATGACTGATTCACATGTATGGCAGGGGAGGTCATTGTGCCTCTGTACTCATCCATCATCAGGCCTATAATTGCATACAATGCACCTTTTGGGATGTACCTAACCAGACACCTACAGCAACTGGTACAGGACAACAGTACATCATCAAGGGGATGCAATGGCTCACACAGATGTCATATGCTGCCCAGGTAAAGTGAATCCAGCTGGACTCAGTGGCATACTGCCTGTTCAGGGGCAATCTGTGCATGCCATATACAGCCATGTCCTACCTAGCAGTAATGGGGGTGATGTACCTCAGGCAATCAGAGTCCCATACAGCCACATGCTCAGGAGAGCTGGTCCTCAGCACTGAAATACATGGACATGCTGGAGGGCATATTCCTAACCGAGAGGCTCCCTTCACTCTGTAATGAGCTCACACTACTGGTTAGGCAGAGTCCCTCATTGACTCTCTTCCATAGGAATCTGGATGAGTGGATGGAGATCATAGTTGTACCCCAGGTATCACTTCTATGTCACTGTTAGACAGAGGCGTAGTATACTAAAGTCGGACAAGGGCATAGCAGCATAACTTCTGATTGGGTGGCAAAAGACAAACACATTCTACTAGGCTTACCAATGCCCTAGGGCAAATAGCCTAGTATGAACCTATGAACTGTTCATTCTCAACTGTTCGAGCTCATTACAGAGTAAAGGGAGCCTCTCAGTTAGGAATTTGGCCCTCCAGCATGTCCATGTATGTTGTAGTCAGTCGCTTACCGCTTGCTCAGAGGTGACCTTTGCCCAACATACAAGGCCATGTCAGACCCAGATTTGATGAATATGCTTCACCTAAAAATCTAGATCCATCAGAGCCACAAGGCCAGGAGACTTAAACCTCCACACGGCTATTAATAGGACATGCTGGAGGGATAGATTCATCAACCAAAGACTCCTATGCTGTGGAACAAAATCACGGTATATGTGAGGCAGAGCACCTCGATGGCCTTGTTCTAGAGAAATCTTGACCAATGGATGGGAGATCGCAGATATACCCCAGGGATTACCTCAGTGTCACTGCTCGACAGAGGCACAGCAAAATAATGGGTATGGTTCCCCATACTAAAGGGGTGGCGTAAGCCACAAAACTATGGGCTAGTCTTGTAAATGCCCTCGGGCAGATAGCCTAGTATGAACCTATGAACATGTGTGTACTGCTATAGTACTTCTGCCATATGTTGCATGTGTGTGTGTTGTGGGGATGCACAGGTAATGGCCAGATCGTCTGCACAGGTGACACGTGTGACACATTCTGGGTGTTCATCCATACATACTGGATGTGTGCTGCCATCCAACACTGTGATGTGGACACAAATTACTCAGCCTGGATATACATATCTGAACAACACCACAAGCACAATACACTACCTTGCTATGTATGCATGTGATTACACAGTTATTCAGTAGTTATGACAGTGATGCTATCCATGCAGCCCACTGGGCCAGTGGAAGCCACAACACACACCGCCAGCACATTTGCATATGCTTACCACAGACATCCCACATACTGCATGTACTGTGCACACAGTTATCTAACCCAGAACAACTGCACACCACTTATTAATCCTGTCCAGTGGACTACAGATACAGGCATATTGTATAACAATAGTAGGAGGCTACTGCAGCACAGGGCAGATTCACATGACGGAAGGCATCTGTTGTCTGCAGTGTTAAGATGCTTCACATTCACCAAATGCACAGATATTGCCAACAATTTTGCAGACAGTTTAGGTGCAGGTACCCCCATTGTCCTACACGTGTTATTACTTATCCCAGATGACTGTAACCTCCCTATCCTCTCACATGTCCAGGTGAGAGCCACCCTCATCATTGCAGAACACATATCATCACTGTTACGGAATGGTATCCCTGGATGTGTGCTACATTCACCCCTGGAGGACATAGCACCACATGACAGACTGATATTAATCCATGGCCATACTACAGGATATGTACCTGAACAGTGCCATACATACACAGTGGTCCCACACCAATGAGGAGGAACCTCTACTGACCCTGGGAACTACTGCATCATATGCACAACTGGCCTTGTGTTCTAAGCTATGGAAGTGTTAGTTATGGCCCACATGTACAACAATTTTACATATGTTTATATTTCATGACTATCTACACACAACCTATCTCATGGACATACCTATTGATAGTGAACTATGATACATTTGGAGGTGTCACAGTATACACAGGATTAACCTGCTACTTTGCATTACCTGTGTTTGTGGCAGCTTTGGTGAGTCAGTCGTGCTGCTTGTATTTTGCTGCTGTTGCTGCTGCTGCTGCTGCTGTTTTGCTGCTTGCTGTCAGTATATATTTTTTTCTCTCTCTGTCTGTCTCTCTCTCTCTCTTTCTCATTCGGTTAGTGCAATGACTGTATTGCATGAGTGGGGTGTGGGTACTGAATACTTTTGTAGGTATCTGCATGGATCCATGTGATGGCCTCTGCACCAATTGTAAGGCAGCATTTGCTAATTGCAAGCAGCTGGGTGCGTACTAATTGCATGTCTCACTGTGATTTTAGGACACTGCTATAAAAGGGTATGTGAGATAGGCGTTGCCCTTTCAGATTGTAGGGCGTGGACCATGCTGGTATGCTGTTGACAGTGTTCTGTGAGTGTGAAGGTTAGTACATCTCCCATGCTTCATGCTGTGTTGTAGATTCAGGTTGCTGCATTTATCTTGCCTGTTCCTGTAGTGAGTGTGTATGCATACTGACACCTACAACTATATGTCATATGTATTGCTATATGCATATATATATATATATATCTGTGTACATATACATACTTTCATATATGTACATTAGCTGACATTATTGGGTACAAGCTAACAATTAGCAGGGCTGTTTCCATTAACACTACTCTAGTATGGGAATCCAGTAATTGGGACTATAAAAGTCTGCCTGACATGCTTTGGGTAGTAGACATACTATATTGCCTTTATCTTCATTCCTACTATTACATGTTCCACTTATTTAGCACTATATTCCTGTATGAGAGTCATGGCTTAGTGGTAGGTCATACAGACTAGTGTTACAATGGTCTTGTGGTAGGGCCTACTAGTATGCTCATATTCTGCTTTTGGGTTGAGTATAGGGCCTATCAATCACAGTGCTAGAGGCACCTTTAAGCAGTTAAAGGGCTTAGTAGGTCTCACAGGAGCCAGGCTGTGTTGCAGATTCTGGTTGCTGCATATATCTTCACTGTTTCCTGTAGTGAGTGTGTATGGCTACTGAGACCTACGATTATATTTCATATGTATTAATATATATTTATATATATGTATGTGTTGATATACATACCTTCAAATATGTACATTACCTTACATTATTATGTACAAGCTAACAGGTAGCAGGGCTGTTTCTGCTCACACTGAACTAGTATGGGAATCCAGTAATTTGGCCATTAAAACTCTACCAAACATGCTTTGGATAGTACATCTCCTATATTGCCTTTATACTGATTCCTACTATTACATGTTATATTTATTTTAGCAGTGTGCTCTTCCAAAGCAGGCATGGCTTAGTGGTAGGTCAAACAGACTAATGTTACCTAGGTCCTGGTTTCAAGACTGACAGTGGGAATTTTTACTTTGCAAACTTTCAAACTGAGTACAGGACCTGTCAATCAAAGTGTTGAGGCCACCTGTAAGCAGTTAGAAGGGTAAGTAGGTCACACAGGGGTCAGGCTGTGTTGCAGATTCAGGTTGCAGCAATTATGTTAACCTTTTCCTGTAGTGAGTGTGTATGGCTACTGAGACCTACGATTATATTTCATATGTATTAATATATATTTATATATATGTATGTGTAGATATACATACCTTCACATATGTACATTACCTTACATTATTATGTACAAGCTAACAGGTAGCAGTGCTGTTTCTGCTCACACTGAACTAGTATGGGAATCCAGTAATTTGGCCATTAAAACTCTACCAAACATGCTTTGGATAGTACATCTCCTATATTACCTTTATACTGATTCCTACTATTACATGTTATATTTATTTTAGCAGTGTGTTCTTGTAAAGCAGGCATGGCTTAGTGGTAGGTCATACGGACTAATATTACCAAGGTCCTGGGTTCGAGACTGACAGTGGGAATTTATTTTTCTTAGCAAACTTTGGAACTGAGTACAGCACCTGTCAATCAAAGTGCCATAAAGGCACTTTTAAGCACTTTAAACCAGGTCTGCGCTCGTTTGCGCGGAGCTCACTTTTGCGCACTGGTGGTGAGCTCCGCTAACACAAGTGCACACCAGCTATTTTATTTGAAAGAAAAGAAAAAGGGGTGACAGGAAAGTGGTGAAAAGGGGTCACAAAGAGGGTAAGACAGTAGGGAAAGAAGCGTGGGATTTGCAGGAAGGGTGTAGGTAAGGCCCATAGATGCCCATGTCTTTTGCAGCAACAGCTGTATATTTCTATGTATTTTGGTGAGACATTTGAAACCTTCCACCTCTGAGAGAGGTGTCAGGACAACTTTAATATTTGTTGTACAGCCAATTGTAATTAACAGTTTATATGTCCAGCGGACATGTCTGCGACATGGACAGCTATGTATGGGGCGTAATTTTTGTGGGACAGAGTGCCCTTTTTTTTTTTACAGGTGAGAGTGGTATGACAGGTGAAGGAAGTCGGTAAAGCTGGGGAGGTAGGTTGGGTAGGTTAACAGACAAGACAGACAAGACGCATACAGGGACGGTGTATGACACACGTGGGGGGGTTACACAATTGGCGGGGACGGAGGTTGGGATATCTGAGATGCACGAGCCCACAGATGGCAACAGTGGAACTGATATCCCCACCCATAGGCAGTTGCCACTGTTCCTTCACAGCCCAGGACGGGGCTGTGCTGGCGGCTGTGTGGCAGGGCAACGGCCGGGGCCGTTAGCTGTGCCACACGAGCCTCGAGCTGGCGTAGGGGTCCAAGAACAGTGTCTTGGATCTCCCTACGCACCACAGACCGGACACCGCGGAGGGTGAGTGGCCGAACCCCTCCGGCCACACTTGCAGTGGGGGCACGTGCCCGATCACCTGCGGCGCTTCCACCCGCAGGTGGCACAGGGCCACCGGAGGGTCCGCCTGGGCACTAGTGCCAGGTGCAGTCACCAGCTGAGGTGGGAGAGGTGGGTCCGCTGGGACCTGCCTTCCCAAGCGTTCTAGGTTTGTGAGTAGTTATGTTAGTTTGGGTTAGTGGCATTTTATTCCATTCAGATTAGTTGTAACAGCATGCATTGGTATTCCCATCAAACAAACACCCAGATATGGACACCATTGAACAAGGGGCATATCAATATCACATGCATTATTTGAACAGCAAAACACAGTCAAGCGACATGCAGGGTTGATTGATGGCAACAGGCCATCGTATTTGCAGGTATAAACAGGTCACATGCACGAACAGACATGCATATATGTTTGAACGGACAAATGTCCATGATTAATGAAATGTTCACATACCATTATTTAGTGGATGTTGTTATATGGAATTACAGGGTTGGGTGGGGATAGAAAGTGATGACACATTCATATGTTAAACATTAATTCACATTTATCATAGATACACAATTAAGTTGAGGCTGATGTTTCAAAATAATCTTTATTTGACTGTCATGCTACACCTGTTACACATACATCACTATCCTACTTATTTTGAATTTGATCAGATACATCATCCTGCTACACTTTGATGACAGGACAGGGGACAACTATGGCTGTTTAGTCTGTCAGATAATCATTCATTCTATCTGCAAATTGTTTACTGTTATCACCATATACAGATTTTGAGCTAGACATTCAGATTCAGACACACTGAAATCAGTTTGGGATGTTAATTTGTACTTCCCACATGCATTTAGTTCTGTGAAAACACACTGAGGCTTATATATTCAGGGGTTATTACTACTTTCTTTATTCATACATGAGCCTTTCTGTCACTCTCACACATTCTGCAACTTCACAGTTCAGGTTGGTACTTCTAGGCTTTGTTCACATATCAGACCTGTGGTGATTCAAACACTTTCCAACAGCCTCACTTCTGTCATGATTCAGCATTTCAACAGGGGATATATCTGACATGTGACTACCTCAGATTCTGAAGCTGTACTCTTGAGACTATACTGCAGGTTACAGTATATTTAATTAATGATGGGACATCTGTATTACAGCACTGTTTAATCCTATCAATTATATTTCCAGTTACACTTGCATACTGATGAACTTGTTGCAGCCATACCTGCAGGCGTTCAATTCCTGATTGCACATTATATTACTTTTAATCAATACACTGCACTGTTCTGATACATGGTACATAATAATATTTATTTACAAGTACTGGGTGGGGTTACTAACCTGCATGGTGGCGCAGCCGCACCAGCCTTCTGGCGTGCATCTCGACATTCGCAGAGCGGACACCTGCAGCTGTAATACAAAGGGAATAATATTGGACTACACATCTCCATGGTATCAGCTGGTTGAAATCCTTACATACATGTGTAAAATGTGACTTACTCAGTCGTGGGGCGTTGGGCATTTGCCGGGCCTCCTGGATCCAATGGTTCAATTGGTCCTGCTTGCGTCTCTTCAGGTCCGCATGGTGGTGACGGACCTGCTCACCAGTGCGTGGAATGCCAGTCGCACTGGTCAGCTCACGAGCCAACTGGTCCCACGCCTCAGCCCTATATACTCCCCATGAGACCTGGCCCTGCATGAGTTGGGCCTCGTGATTATGGACAAGGAGCCAGACCATGTATCTGGACTCCTCAACGCCCAACGCTGTGCTCGAAAGCAACGTCCCTCACCTACTCCACTCATGCTGACTGCAAGTCTGTTCTACAATCAGTTATGCTGTGTATTCCCGCCTATGGGGCTTATATATGCCGCTTTTCTCGCACATTTCTCTGATTGGCCGTTTTGGAATTGTATCTACTTCACTGAAAATGCTTTCTCATGCTCCATTCTGGGTTTTATCCCATATATATGCTATTTCTGCTTTTCTAGGTATTGCTGTCATGGCTTGGTGGTTTAGTTCCTTGACTCTAGTGCATGGTATCCTGTGTTCGAATCTGGCAACTGCTTTTTGCTTTTCCTGACAGAAATGAGTTGAAGACCTGTCAATCAAACATGCCAAAAGCACTTTTAAGCACTTTAAACCTGTTCTGCGCTCGTTTGCGGAGGTTCTTGCGCACTGGCAGTTAGCTTGTGGAGCGGCGCAAACGGTGTGCGCTGGGATAAATCTGAATTGGCTAGTGACACACATGTTCAGCTAATTGCACACAGTTTCAGCCTGTTTATCCGCTGCTTGGCAACGGGCACGCAATTTGCAGCTTTTTAAACACTACTCGGCTACGGGCACTCTGCCTCACGGCAGCTTAGCTATCAGTACATTTCTGACTATTTTTATTCTTATGTTACTTCAAAATATATGCTCTGTTTCATTCCATTTTACAAAAGGGAATACATTTACATTTGTACAATACTGTCTGGGAGCTTTTTAGTGCTTATTTACAAAAATAAAAAAAGGTTGTTGTAGGGGCTCGAACCCTGCTTGCCTTCACATAGGGAGCATACTCTACCACTAAGCTATTATTTCTTGGCTTACTTTGCATATTTAGTTCTTATATCCTTTTCCCCTGACTGCTAACTGTGATTGCGCTAGTAGCACACCAGCACACAGTAGCAAACATTTACGGGTTTAACAAAAAAAAAAAAGGTTTTCATTTACTTTTATGACATCTCTTCACTTTATACACTGATGGCCAGTCGGGGCATGTGTTGTATAGTGTGTTTATTCACATTTTGATGGCCTTTCTCGTGGCTGTTTACTTTCAGCCATTATAGTTTTCCGGGGGCGTGTCCACTTGCGAGCTTAGCCTACAGACACGCCCCCTACTCTCTTACACGGACCGTGTAAGAGTTACTGGTGTGATTCAGCATGCCTCATGCACCTCATGCATATGCATGACATGCTGACATCACACAGTTTAACTGCAGCCTCCGTGTAAGAGTTATAACTCTTACACGGAGGCTTCCTGAATCTGGCCCATAGTCAATAAAGCCCATTTAAAATGAGGGGATAACAATATTTTACAGTATTATATATGTGTTTTACATCCCTAGATTTGGTCAGACTGAGTTTCCTAGAATCATTTTAAAGGCTCATAGGGATTTCTTACACATTTGTTTTTTTTTTTTTTCTGAGCATGTTTTCATACACACTATGGATTTTATGTATTTATTGTTTTATGTATTTACATATTTTTGTTTTTATAACAGCTGTCTGTCATTACTTTTGCCCCATCTAATCTACCTTCCCTGATAACTGTCAGACATCCCCTACCTCCTTTGAACTATTACCCTAAGTAGGGAAATCCTTGCTATTATAAGTAGTCATGAAAAATGTGCAAAGATGAGATCAGGATGTCCTAGTATGACACCAGACTGACAGGTATGGGCAGTGGCGGCTGGTGACTTCAAATTAAAGGAGGGCTGCAGGAGACAGCTGAATGGGTGGGGCCAATGAGAAGGGATGTGGCCAACTAGAAAGGGGTGGAGCTATGTTCAAAACCACATCAACTGGAACTTTAATTAAATACACTGCCCTGGGTGCCAAACAGTCATTATGAGAGTCCAATCAAGACAAAATGAAGTATAGAAGAAAATAATATTTCAATGCATTGGTTACATGACAACTTACTTAATATCCAGATGGAAACACAGGTTGTGAGGCATGAAAAATTAATTACTTTTTAAATACATTACTGGAATGCCAGTCAAAATCAAGTATAAAAAAACAAGCAGCACTCAACTCAAACCACTACTTTTTGCACTGCAGTTCTAATTATAATTTATATTCAGCTTTATAAAATTACCAAGTAACATGCTGAAAGTAGCAATCTCTGTGATACCCCCACTTGTAAAAATGTTTCTTATCCAAAAACGACCTGCTGCCTGACACAACTATCTACTTGTTTCATGGGGAAGACATGATCAAAGTAAAAAATGAACAGCAAACAAGAAACAAGCTCAAGATAAATTGCTTAAAGGATTCCTGCACAAGTTATGGACCACACATGATAGACTGGCATTGTGTTTAGTTTACGGGTAAAGCCTGCAAAGATGACTGCAAGTCTCCAACAAAAGATGACTGCAAGTCTCCAACAAATGTAATGAGCTTCTGAAAATACTATAATCATGTCCTTTATTACATATACTGTCATATTCATTTCAATACCCAAGGCTTATACATTATCTAGTTATATAAATATTCTCTGCATGGCAACAACGAAAAGGCTTTCAATGCTGGTAATTCTTTAACAGTAGGCTTATTAAAGCTTACTTGCATCTTACAATCTCCGACAAGCTTACCTGATGGTCATTAAATCATTGATACTTAAACAGAGCAATAGGGCACTGTGACAGCATGCATTTCCAGAATAATAAGAAGCATAAATCAACAGTATAAAAAATATGACAGAAAAACAGAACATTCTACAAAATCAAGGACAGATGCAAAGCCACGGTCATACTTATGGTCTACCCTGGATGGGGGAATACTCTGCACACTTACACTGTATAACTGCTCCTTGCCTTCCATGGACACATCCAGAGCCACTACAATGGGGAGTGGGGTGCAACAAGTATGTCACAATTTGAAATGTCTCTGGCTGACGGTGATGGCTCTGACACTCATACCTCTCAACTTCAGAGCAAGAAATCTGGACAAAGCCATACATAAAACTAGAAGTGGGACATAGGCCCAAAAATAAGGACAATTTTTAAATATTGCTCTTATAAACTTAGATAATAGAACAGTAGTAGGTCTTGCATTAGTACGAATATTCTGAAGGGTATGAAATCTGAAACTCAAATGTCTGCCATTATTTTCTAACTTCAATCCTTAATGACTTGCCACTAATTTGCCAGAAAACAACAATTTTTTGAAAAAGAGACCAAAAATGTGATGCAAAAATATAAAGTTGCCACACAATACAGCTGGGAACCTGTCAAAAAAGGGACACCTTTTTAATATTAACACTGTTAACTTGAGCAGCTAACAAAATAAGAGCATCTACATGCATTTCTGAAATAAAAGTAATCTATAACTCTGATCATTACAGTTATATATAATTGTAAACCCTCCACGTTTTCTTCCAAAATTGCCACCTTAAGGAGAGATTATTAGGGGAGAGCAACATTTTGAGCCAAATTGGGGACAATTGAGAGGTTTGGATATTCCTAATTCTACAAAGCAATTTGCACGTACCTCTCAACCTCTTAATGCAGGAAATCTGGACAAGGCCAAATATATTGGGGGAACATACAAACACTACTAAAAATTGCTCTTGTATAAACATAAGACAGTTGATAGAATAACAGATCTTGCTTTAGCATGCATTTTTCTGAAGGTTATGACGTCTGAAACTCAATTTCAGTCATTTAGTGACTTCATTCCTAAATGATTTGCTAGAAAACCACAAATTTTATGAGGGACAAACCAAAAATAAGAAGCAAATATCTATTCATTCTGCAAAAATATGGACAACTGAGAGGTATAGTTCAATCAGGGCTGTCTGCGTTTGCTATCCTTCACCCCCTCACAAAATCATGGTCAAATGGAGTCTCCCCCCTGCAGCCATTCCAATGTCCCATTCCTTGGTTATTTTGCCCCATTTACCATAAACACTATAATGTGCATACTGCTTTACTTCTTTGATGATTTAGATTTCATTTGAAAGTTTTATTTTGCATTTTACAGCACAAACCCTAATAGATATCTCTTAAACAAAGCAATGCAGTCTCACAATGAAAATAGACTTAGAATTAAAACTTCTCTGCCCTTGAAACTCACATGCATTGAAACAACATTGAAACCCACATTCAAAGAAAATACATTTGCCAGTGGCAGATAAAGATTAACTTTGGGCTGTTTTCAAAATCATAGGCCCCTTGAACATGAACCATACACATGCTCTTTGATACACCTTCCTGATTGTATTACATTATATTCCTTGTACAGTACAGTACAGTTAGAGGGTATTTTAAATTTATTGTTTTGAACATTTTTCCAGTAAACAATAAAACAAAATGCATGCACCAATGACAAAACTCCCCAATTCAGAACATTTCCATCATAAAAAGTCTACTCAACTTTCTACAGTCCACCAGTATCAGTAAATATACACAATCTCTGAAGTAGTAAAATCCACATTAAAGAAATCTGTAACTAATAAAGAGGTTGCTGCTAGCAAATAACTTTATATGCCATTGTTTCATCTACAAATAAAGTGCTTGTTGCCCTTGAAGAATACATTGCCTATGTTGCATGCATTAAAAAAATGATAAGCTAGTAATACCTCAATAGGGAATGGATGGCAAACTGATAACAGGTTCATAGTTACTAGGTATCTTTGCCAAAAAGGGCTGCGTCCACCCACTTTACAACACAGTACAGTATCAGCAATGCATCTACCTACTGTGGGAGTAGAATCCACAGCCTTCTGCATCAAAAGCAAGCACACTACCTGTTGTGCAATTAACAATGCAAGCTGATTTAGCATAAGCAGGACTAAACCTTTGTTACCCTGCAGCTCTCAGTTCCTTGTAAAATCTACTCGACACTCAGATGTATCTCTAAACTTTGCAGCACAAGAAATCTGGAAAAAGCCAAAATTTATTTAAAGCCCAAAAACCAGGGACACATTTTAAACATTGCTTGAATAATGTTGGAAAGTTGCTGGAATAAAATGCTGTGTTACCACCATACATTTCACTGCCACGTCTTGAACCAGGGGACCCTGCGCAAAACAGTCAGAGAAACATACCACTATGCCAAATCAGCTGTTTTGTGAAACAGAGGAAGACTGAAACTTAAATGGCTACCATTTAGTGAATTCATTTCTCACCATAGCTGTCAACCTCTTAGCAAAACACACCTGAAAAAAAACAATAATGTGGAAATACAGCTGCCAAACATATTCAGTGAATTCAGTTCTCACCATAGCTCTCAACCTCTTAGCAAAAAACATGTGGACAAAGCCAGTAATTGGGGGAATACAGCCCCCAAACATTCCGTGAATTCAGTTCTCACCATAGCTTTCAGCCTTAGCACAAAATGCTTGGGTGAGGCCAATAATGGGGGAATACAGTCGCAAAAATATGGGCAAATTTCAAATATCCATGTTATAAACTTAGACAATTGCTAGAATAAAAGATTTTGTGTTACCATGTACTTTCTGAAGAATATGAAGTCTGAAATTCAAATGCCTGTTATTTTTAAACATTTGTTAACCAGGAAA
The DNA here is from genome assembly GCF_019279795.1 of Protopterus annectens. Taxonomy (NCBI): domain Eukaryota; kingdom Metazoa; phylum Chordata; order Ceratodontiformes; family Protopteridae; genus Protopterus; species Protopterus annectens. The sequence goes on along the minus strand of NC_056737.1, from coordinate 655,613,422 downwards.
CTAGTCTGACTTGGAACAAAACAAAGCCAATTTTCAGCAGAGCGAAACACATCTTTGTAAGAGATGGGAAGACATGCAGATTCCACCCCAGCCAAGAATCAAACCAGAGGATCTATAGCTGTCAGGCAGCAATGCTACCAGTATACCACTGCACTACAGACCTTTGCTAGAAAAAAATGAAGATATAGAAATCACATATTTTATGAGGAACAGAACAAATATGAGACAAAAATCAGCAATTTTTGGCAAATAGTGGTGGGTAGGGCATTCAGGTCCTTGCCACCTGCATCCAAAGTACAAGGTTCAAGCCTGAGTATCTCTACCCACCATGATGTGTTAAATGGGGCATTTCACACACACACACACACACACACACACACACACACACACACACGTCCCAATGCTTAAACTCCAAACCTGCACTTGAATCCTGTGAGAGTTAAACTTGCCTGATTGGTCCTGTCTGCAGATGAAGCTGTCTGGAGCTCCTCTGTTCTGTGCGGTTGTATGGGGCGATTGTTATGTATGAATCACCCACAGTCTGTCCTGATTATCTGACATATGCATACATTTCTGTCTAGCATCATTAGTCTTTAAGAATTATTGCTAGCCACTGCGTGGAATCTATGTCCCATCCCAATGCACTTTCCCCTGGTTGACACCTCATCAGGTTTATTCACTACACCTGAGTCAACTGGAAAAGAGTACAGGCTCCATTCCTCTATGCCGCAGAGATACTGGGCATTTTTATAGTTTGTTTTGATAACTTGATAAACCCCCCAGAAAAAAAGAGCTATTTTTTTTTCTTTCAAGACTGAAGGAGACACAAACACATGATTCTCTATTGACATGGCACATTTTAAAGCACATGCTGTTGTGTAAGTAAAGGTCAAGGTAAACATGTCCTATTGTTATTGCATTGCAAAGTGGTCAGAAAATCCTACTACATGGCCCACCTTATCACAAAAGGGTGCGCATCCAGATCAAAAGTGGTCATTGTGTCCCTCTACTCATCACTCATCAGACCCATCATAGAGTACAATGCCCCATTTGGGATGTACCTTACAAGACACCTGCAACAGCTGGAAAGACCACAGAAGTACCTTACCAAGAGGATCACTGGCCTCAAACAGATGCCCTATGCAGCTCGACTGAAGAAACTCCAGCTGTACTTGGTTGCATACTGCCTACTCATAGGTGATCTCTGCCTGACATACAAGGCCATATCCAACCCAGAACTGATGGACATGCTCCACCTAAAGAAAACCTTATCCCCTTGAGTCACACGTTCTAGGGATATAAACCTCACCACACCAATAAATAGGACATGCTAAAGACTTCCCATGCTTTGGAACAAGATTCCAATCTACATTAGGCAGAGCTCCTTGCTAACACTCTTCAAAAGAAACCTTGATGAGTGGATGGGAAACAAAAAGTTTACCCTGGGGATCACTTCAGTGGCTCTGCTGGACAGAGGCACAGGGAACTAATCTAAGGGGGCAGCAAAAGACTACACATTCTGGCTTGGCTTATAAATGCCTTCGAGCAGATAGCCTAATACCTACCTATGAACCTATGAACCTATTGTGACAGATACTATACAGATGTAATGGTAGGCACCAAACCACAGCAGATAAAACCATTAAAAAATGTTATTCCAAAAACGAACAGGTGAGCGCTTTCGCAGCCAAAGCTGCTTCATCAGACAAATGACTGTTACACTCACTGCTATTTAAATTAATTTCATCCAATCATAGCCCAAACCTAATTAACTTATATAAAGCTTCAAATGATCACTGGTAATCACTTTAAACAACGTAATTTAAAGTGATTACCAGTGATCATTTGAAGCTTGTATAAGTTAATTAGGTTTGGGCTATGATTGGATGAAATGAATTTAAATAGCAGTGAATGTAACAGTGCCTACCATTATTTTGCTTCATATTGTTCTTACCTTTGGGGGCCAAGTTTGCTTGCACGATTATGATATTTTTTCTCTGGTACTATGTAAATTTACTACAGTACATTTTCATTTAAAATAATAGTAAATTTGGACATTTATGTCTGATAGGATTATTGCTTTACTGTTTAAATTCTGGTAATTTGGCATAGCAAACACTCACTATACTTATAATCACTGTCTGAAGATGAGCATACCCCTCAACTGTCCAGATTTTTGCCCAATGTCCAGATTTTTGCCTCATATTTTTGGTCTGTTCCTCATAAAAATTGTAGTTTTCTCGCAAATCTGTAAGAAGTGATTTTTATAAATAATGACAGACATATGAGAATCATATGTCATATCTTTCAGAAAATGCATGATAACAAAAAATCTTTTATTTTAGCCTCTTTCTAAACTTATGGGAGCAATATTTTAAGTTTGTCAGTATTTTGGAGCCTTTGTTCTCCCATTGTTTTTTGGCATTGTCAGATTTCTTGAGCTAAGAGGTTGAGAGGTATGAAGATGAGTGATGTGCAATTTATGTATAATTAGTGTGGTCTAACCATGTATGAAACATTTGAACTCTTAAGTTCAAATTTTTTTCAGGAATAACTAAACTCTGCTTTGTTGAATAAAGGTTACAGACAATGGACTTTCTCTGTCCTCAAAAAGGGTTAAAAGATAAGCTTCATGTCCTAGGAAAGATCCACAAGTGCCATACATACCAGTGGCCTAAATGAGTAGAATGAATCTAAACAAATATTTACTTTATATTATAATGTGATAAGACATTCTTGTCAGTGGAAGTATTTTGTAGCTTGGTAGCCTTGAAATGGAAGACAACAAGAACACTAGCCAATAATGCTTCTTTGCCTTATAATAAAGGAAAGTAAGTTGGTGAAAAAACTAAGACACCATCCTGAAAACTAGATTACTGATTTATAATCTAGGACTGGCTTTGTTAGTTTATTCTCCACAATCTTTAATAGTGAAGGATGTTCTAGCTTTTGTTTCATTTGGACTTGGGAACTGTACTGCATATATGGATGGGAAGATGGAATTTACAACTAATTTATTATAGTTGTGACATCTTCTAGAAATAATGCTTAATGGGTTTTTTCTGAGAGTCTTAAAAACATTCTGCTGTGTTTTCTTTGGTCTGGCCAAAAAAGATACTCAGAATTGTTAGGCTGCTGCATGATTGAACCTGAATTACCACTACTCCAAAATTTTTCAGTCTTTATGTCCTACATGGTTCTGCTTATTAGCAGCTTTATTAACACGTGTCACATATATGGTACACTGCATTTTAATTAGAATTATGTATAAAACAAAGGTGAAAACTAAAAGCCTCCCTCTCCATCATGTAACCCAACAGACAGGAACATGAAGATATTTAAGTTCTAGTATAATAAAAAAATGAGTGAACAAATCGCTGACTTCATTACATTTAGCCACACATTTTTGCATATATCAGAATATCATGCTTTTACAAAGAAACCATCCCAAAATTTGCCCTAATGACTACATCCATTCAATAATGCCTAGAACAGTGTGTTCTGAATTCCTGCCTCTGACCTTGTCAGGAAAAATATATAAGTTTTCCATAACTTTGAGATTACAATTATCACCAGAAATGTTACATTAACATACACTTCTACCAGTACACCTTAATCTGATTAGCATGCATTTTGACAGTAACATTTATGGAATGTTGGGAAGACCCAAGCCAGTCCTGCCCTGGAGAGTGACACATTTGTATAATATATAATTATTATTGCTCTCCTTCATCAATCACTAGGATGAAGTAAATCAACCATTCTACTAAATTATGAATTAACTTAATTTATATGTGTTTATGAATTACTATATTCACCACAGCTGTAAACTTTGTCACTATTCAATAAAAATACAATTAATCCCAGTAACTGAGAAGCACCTCTTACAATACGAACACCAACATGTAATGCTGTGCATTATACAAAATCACATTTTTCCATCTTTTTAAGCACTTTGCTTTCTGGTAGATAAACAGTAAACAACACTTGAAAATAAAGTTCAAGAGAAAAATCTTTCTGATCTTTATCGTTAACTTAAAAAACATTTTTTAATGGATCCCATTACAACTGAGTTATTACTAAATACAAGCTTTGCCTATCTACACTTGGGCACTGCAATACCCTATACAATATTTAATTTTCCTGCTCTGTAAGTATTAAAGGTATTTATTTATTTATATATAAATAAAAACTGAACCTAGTAGAAAAAGGCACTGAAAATAGAGTGATCTCCAGAACAGAATAACAAATTAGTTAAGTGCTTTTCTTCTGAAGAAGTTCAAGTGTTTAATAATAAAAAAGGAATGAAAGTGCTAAACTAATTTGTTATTCTGTTCTGGAGATCACACCAGTTTCAGTACCTTTTCCTCTAGGTTCACTTTATATATCGTTGGTTTACCTAGAGTTCAAGTGTTTTTTTTCATGTTTATTTATTTATGCTTACTTTTTGATTCTAAATGACATTAACTATTTTATGTATTTTGCCTAACAGAGAAGTGAGTATTCCCAGATAAGTGTAATGCTGTCAGCAGTTTTAATGACTACAAATTCACAAAATCCTTCTCAGGTCATCAATTTGTAAGCATGACATTGACCAATCTGAAGATCTGATCTTGAGTTAAAATATTTATGATTTTAATAATAATAAAAATAATAATCACTTAAATGGATGCTAAATAATGAAAACAAAAAAATATTAAGTTATGCCTTATTGGTTTGATGGTAAGTGTATGCATACAAAAAAAGCGAATGAAGGATGGCTTTCTGACATGCGCGCACATACACACACACACACACACACACACACACACACACACACACACACACACACACACACACTTAGAGCAACTACTAACTAAAGGATAAAAAGTATGCTGTTATGGCATTACCTTCTGCTAGGCCTCATGTTCCTGATGTTATTTCATCATTAGAATAAACAATTAAATAAAGAATTCCTCATGTGAAATCTTGGCTGCTTCTAAGTAATTGGAAGTGTGATGATGTGAGGTATTGTCAGGAGAAGTAAGGCACTGGGCTTGTAACATATGCCAGCATACTAGCTGGCATTTTGTAAAGAATTATATATCATTTATATATCAAACTGATTTGTACCGGTGCTTGTGTTGAAAATGCATTTGTAAAACTGCTTGTGTTAAAAAATGTACCATCAGTGGGTCTTGCTGAACAGAAATTAAATACACATGTATGTCAGACTGTATTGTAACTATTGAAATGAATATTTTGTAACATAGGATACTGGATGAGTAGAGGTTAATCTCAGTCCAGCTAACTTTGAAAAATAGTTTGAAATTAAATTACCTACTTTAGGTCATAAAGCTTGCATCTTACAGTTCTGATTGCAGACAGAAACAAAATATCTGTGAAAATCAGGACTATGAATCCTATTATAATGTCCTTAGGATGAACTAATTGCACCCTGAAAGTGTGAAAGTTTTTGAAATGGTTTTATAGCTTCAAGATGCTATAACACATCTTAGCAAAGCTCTGTGTTTGTATTATGACACATATGTGCTAGATTCTGGTTTAGTTTCTAATAAAGGGGTTAGTCTGGGAACCAGACGTTAGATGACCAGATGTATGTTATGTCATTCTGTAATCCAGCCCTGAAATCGTGCTTAAATATTAGATGAACAATAACCAAGAAAACTGAAAAAACTATGAACAAACTAGAATCTGTCACTGCAATTCATCAGAGTAACAAAGCAAGAGAAACTTTATTATAAAAATAAATTTAATTGAAGCGGTTTTCATTTGCTCAATATGCAAGCTTCCTCAGAAACCATGTTAACATTTAAAACACATATAAATGCATTCAGCTGTTGTTGGTTAACCAACCCAGTCACTCAAGGTTGCTTTACCACTTTCGTAAAGGCATATTAGATATATTAATACTTAACTCTAAAACAGTAAGCATATTGCTGTATACCTGTTCGTGTCCATAAATAAAAACAAATTTACAAAGGTGTAAAAAAATATAAAAATGTAAAAATAAAGAAATAAAAGTATGTATGTCATGGTAAAGATATTAATATCACATATTAACAAATACATACATACAAAAAATGTACAATCAGTATACAACTAGCTTTATAATACAAAAACTCCACTTTATCTCTTTAAACTTTTCAGTTTTAAAATGCTACTTATAGAACATGTCTTGTTCAAGCCTGGGTGATTATACACATTTAATCTAATCTGCCAGGCTAACTCCAATTCTTCCAGATATAAAGGTGCAGGGCCGCCTCTTATATCTTGGTATACCTGGTCAATGACCAAGAATTTAAAACTGTGATCTGTATAACATTGAACATGTTTGGCTAAAGCGTTGTCCTGCTTCTTCCTACTGATGGCATACTGATGTTCATACATTCTTTCACGGAGCCTCCGCTCCGTTTTACCAACATAAAATGCAGGACAACATTGACATTTGGCCAAGTTAATGGTGACAATAGTACGTTTGGTCTCCCATCTTAGCAAAGCTCTCTGTGTGTATTATGACACATATGTGCTAGATTCTGGTTTAGTTTCTAGTAAAGGGGGTAGGCTGGGAACTAGAAGTTAGATGACCAGATGTATGTGATGTCATTCTGTAATCCAGCCCCGAAATGGTGCTTTAATATTAGATGAGACCGAAGTGTCAGGGCACTCTGTTTTGAAACTGACAAGACCAGTCACCCACTTCATCTTGCCTTACTTTAGTTTTTAAATATTAGATGAGACAGAAGTGTCAGGACACTCTGTTTTGAAACTGACAAGACCAGTCACCCACTTCATCTTGCCTTACTTTATTAAATAAGTTGGGACAAGTCATTCTTTATATCAGTCAGGAAAATATAGTGAGATTAGTTAAGCACTGTTTTTCTGTATCTGTATGAATCTTTTCATCAGTTGTGTTTTTAACATTTCCTGTGAATGAAATTCTAGTGTTTATTGTAAATAGATATTTAGTATTTTTATGTTCTTTATTAATTATTAAATATATTTAGACTTTTATTTGTGGCTGGTCTTTTATAGAATATTTTAACCTTTGAGAATACTTATGTTTATTTGTTGACACTGTGGCTGCTCCTGAATGCCTTGCTGCCTTGGTCAAACAGTACCATTCGTACTAGTATTAATTCTAAGTACAATTAGATAACCTGGTAAGAGCCTTACAGTATCTGGCGTTGGAGTGTTATGGGAGCAGTATCTACCTTATAGCCTGGGCAGAGGGGCCATAGCTGGTAAAATTGTGCCAGCCTTTCCCAAGTGTGTGCGTGTGTGTGTGTGTGTGTGTGTGTGTGTGTGTGTGTGTGTGTGTGTGTGTGTGTGTGTGTGTGTGTGTGTGTGTCTGTGGGTGAAAATAAAATCTCAAAAGTGTGTGTGTGCATCAGCTACTTGGAGCAGGGATAAAGAGCACTGGTTTCACAGAGAGGGTGGTGGAGGACTTGGCTTGGAACACTCGACTGAGGACTCAACTCTACAGCTGTAGTCAGTGTGGAGTCTTATTTGGGGCCTTGTGAAAGAAAGGGAAACCCAGTCCCAGGATGGGCCGGGAGTGCATTCCTTGTGTGCTCTTAAGGGAAATTGTGCTTAGTGCAGAGAGCTGCATCTACAAATACTGTGCTTATCTATTTTTGTTCCAAGTGAACATCCCTCACCATTGTCTGTGGTAAGGATTGAGATTCCATCTCTGGCCCAGAGAAAGGATGTCACAGGAAGGAATTACAACACTATGGTCCAACCAGTAATTTGAGTCTTGCCTATATAAATTATGGAAACAATGGTTATTAGAATTTTTTGTGGTCTACTTGGTATTGCACATGAGGAACTACAATTTGTTTATACTAAGGTGACATACAACTAGTTTAAAAATAATTCATGCTAGGGGAAGCCATTCATGCTGTTTTATTTTCCAGAAATACTGAATTTAACTGTAGTAGTCTGGTTCTAGGTACTACCTTAACACAAGCAGCAAAATCTGTTTTGTGATTAACTATTAGTAAAATAAAAACATGTAGCACACACACACACACGCACACACACACACACTCAAGATCATGTTTGAAATTTTCCATTTCATTGGATGCTGGCTTTCCCGAGGCAGTCCTAAAAAAAATAAATATCATATTATGAAACGTTTTTTTGTTCAGTACAGAGACCTACTTAACTTTTGTGGTCAGAAAATGTTAACTAACTTGATTCATGTATATAAAACAGACATTTGTCAGGTCCTGTTGCAAGTCTGCATGATGGTTAATGGTGTACTGAAATCCAAAGAAATGTGGGGTAGGGGATTACTCTGTAAACCAACATATGAAGGAAATTAACATGTACTGCATGATACAATAATGAATTAAACTAAATAGAACAAGGATACACTAAGTGTACTAGATTTGATGGAAAGACACCCAATATTTAGTAGACAAATAATGAAAGTGGAGTGAAACAGCAAAAATTATGCATAAAATATAGTGTAGGATTAAGCACAGTGGTTATTGGCCGCTGTACAACCCTTACCTAAAACACTTTTCAAATGTTTTTGCAGGGGGGCAATTGAGACCAAAATGAGGCTATGAAACAGATACAAGACTGAGATTTAAATTAAAGCAATTCATATAGAAAGATGTATGAGGGTATGTAAAGGACATAACTGGTGGCTTGGAGGTAAAATGGAAAAGTATACAGCATCAAAATTCAAAGGAATGGAGAAGGAATCCATAACAGCAAAACAATAGACAATACACAGGGAAAAAGTAAAGATTAAAGAGGAACAGGTTCATAGAAAAGTACTAGATTAACTGACCTTTAGACAATTTTAAGCCTAGCCAATTTCCTTTTTTTGTGGTTGAATTAACCTAGCCCATTTGGGTAGAGATTGGCCTTACCCATCCCATGGCCAATAATTCTATATTACCTCTAATGAGAATAACAGGGTTAATACCATTGATAATTTTAGGGTGCCCATGCAAGGGATAAAACATTTAGGAGCTGCCTCTGTCCATTAGTAGTAGGATTTCTTTTTCCCATCCATAGATCCAAGTTGGACTTGAATAGGAATGGGAAGTCTGATACAAAGCAGCATTATCCTCTGCAAGACATATCTGTCTCTCCAAACCATTTACTTTGCTGATGTGCAGCAAATCCATCATTACTAGGTTGTAGGATGCCTAGTATGTCAGACACAGGTCATCTCTTAGCAGTCTGTAGAATATTGAATATAGTGACAGGGCTTTGAGTCAGTCCATGAAGGACATATTCTTGTAACCTTTTGGTAAGGTATCTTTGGGGGTGTTCCAATTGTTGCAGGTGTCTGGAAAGATACAAGCCGAAGGTGCCACTATAGTCAATGACTGGTTGAATGAGGGCTGAGTAAAGGGGTGGTGACATCCCTAGATCTAGACACAATTTGTTTGTAAGCTGTGCAGTTCTGAAGGACTTTCTTACAAAAATGGACACATGGCCAACAGTTAGGTCACTGTCCATATAAGTTCAAACATACCAAACAACTAGGTAAGCTGTAAGGTGTGTATTGTAAATGTCATACTTCCTTGGGTAGATGACTTCACAAAGAAAAGAATAATGCATTTTCTGGCATTTAGTTTCAGACCATGATTTTGACACCAGTTATTTGTTTGAGAGAAACCTTCCTGCAGGATAGCTAAGTCATTTGGAGATTCAATGACTGCTCCTAGCTTGCAGTCATCTGCAAATGTAGTCAGAGTCCTTTGGTATTGGGTTTTGCTTTGGAAAAGTGGATGCCAAACAGGAGAGATCCCAGCACAGAAATCTATGGGACTCCACTGGTGACTGGCCTGTTTGTGGAGGGAACATCCCCTGTTTTGATTTCCTGCATCCTATCTGTGAGCCAGTTGCCAATTCAGCAGGTAACATAGGAGGTTGTTACCAGTTGATTTAGCTTTTTTACTACACCTGAGTTGAAAATTGTATTAAAAGCTTTGACTAGGTCAAGGTATGCAGCATGTACCATTTTGCCTTTATCCATTGCTTTGGTGAACTTTTCAAGAAACCCCACTAAACTGAGTAAGCATAACCTGCCCTTGAATCCAAACTGAAATGGGTCCAGTGTTTGGATGTTCCTTATGTCCTTATTGATTAATTCCACAATACGTCCTTCCATGACTCTGCATATGAGGTTAGTCAGACTTAATGATCTGAAATTGCCTCAGTCTGTGGAAGGTCCTCCCTTATGCAGGAGAATGATGGTAGCTGTCCTCTTTTTTCTTGGTACAAAACCAGTGTGTAGGCTGAGATAGAACAGGGTTGTTAGGGGTGTGGCCATAGCCGGCCTTAGGCATAGGCCAACTAGGCAGCCGCCTAGGGCACCGGTCTAGCAGGGGCACTTTTTCCAGTATTTATTTGGTATAGATAGACTAGGATGGGGGCACCAGGTAGTGTGGTGGGGGGCACCGTGGAGCCCTTTTGCCTAGGGTATCAGTTGACCTAGGGCCGCTCTTGGGTGTGGATAAACCATGCTTCATGCTATTTAAGATGCATCCAGGGATATTGCTAGGACCAGCTGATTCACATTTAGTATTTGGTCTTGTGTGATAGCTGGAGGCAAGCCAGTTGTAGGCATACCTTGAGAGACAGAGGGAGGGGAAAAGGGGTGACGTTAGAGCTAAGTTTATCGGCTACTAAGTTCAGTATATCTTCAGCCTCAGTGTAGGTAACAATGTTCTGAGCACATTATGCTTTTGAGATTACAAACACTGCTAAAAAGAGCCTTGTGACTGTCTTTGGCTAGGCTAGCTATTTTAGCCTCGGACTTGGCTTCATTGGATATTATTAAGCTTCTGAGTTTGTTTTTTTTTTTGTTTATTTCAGTGAGAATGGCTCTAACATTGTAGGAATTAATCTTCTTTCTTTTGGTAAAAATAATTTTCTTGTTTTGTAAAGCTTGTTGATATTATGGTTCCAGCATGTGGGTTGATTTCTGGTGTTTGCCCTGTGCCTGTTCTTTCAAGGTACATCTCCATCTCTTCAGGCTGGTATAGAATGGCAGGTGAACATTTCTGTGTATTCAGTGAAGTTAACTGGGTTGGTGGGGATTTGAAGCTAGCCAATATATCACATAGGAGTAGGTAGTTTGTCCTATGAAAAAAAATGGTACCTTGGGTGGAATAGATCTCTGGTCTCAGCTTTACAGTATTTCGAAGGAAAATGCTTTATGGTCAGACCTAATAACTGATGAAGGTGGGATGGTACAAGATGCCCCACTGTCAGTAAGGACAAGATCCAGGATGGTATTTACCCTAGTTGGTATTCTGACTAATTGTTCCAGGGCTTTTGTAATGTGTCATAGAGAGAGTTCTATAGCTAGCTAGTATATGGTATAGGAAATTTCTGATGGTCATCTGGACATGAAGAAGCTCTAATGCATCATAATACTTTACCAGCCTTGTTGTGAGTCTCTTCTTTTTTTTTAAAACAAGTTTATTGTTTTTAACATACAAAATAAATATCATAACAATTTTATACAAGCAACTAAAATAGAAATAGTTATAACATTCAATAAAATAACCAAAGTATTTACAAAGACATCCACTACAAATCAAATCAATTGATTAAACTATAATGTCATGCTATTGAGACTAAGATTTTTTTAACAGGTTTTGTAAAGTATCCCATATAATATAATAAGATGTTTTTCTAGTAGTTCTTGATTTTATTGTCATCAATTTCATAGGACACACTTCAGTCATAACATTTTTAAATTCATTAAATGAAGGAGGGGTATCTGAAATCCAATTTCTGGTTATTATTTTTCTAGCCACTGCTAGAATAGACCATAATAAGGGATGTTTAACTTTTTTAACACTTTTAGGAACAGGTGTGTTAAATAATATAAGTGATTTAGTAACAATAAAATTATCTGTGAAAAGGGCCTGCAAAAAATCCTTGATTAACTTCCAATATTCCTTCAATTTTATACAGTCATAAAACATATGTGCCCAATCAGCATTTATTTCTACATTACATCTTTTACATAAGTTGTCTTTATTATTTATTTTATTCATCATTAAAGGTGTATAGAAGGATCTATGTAAAAATTTCCAAGTAAAAAGTCTCCAATTAATGGAAGAAGTAGTTTTATAAGCAGATTCCAATATATATTGTTTATCTTGTTGTTTTGGTGATTCACCATTAATGGAAATGAAATAATTCCAATAGGTATCTGAACTGTAATGAGTTTCTTCTCTGATAATTTTATGTATGTATGAGAGCTTACCTTTATCAGAAACTCTATGTTGTAAATTTAATATCAAGTAATCAATCAGTATTGGAACAGATTCTTTAACTGTTAAAGACATTAAATCAATTTTATTAATAAGATGTTGTCTAAAAGTCTGAATTTCTAACCAACATGTTTCTCTCAAATCAAATTCTTGCTTTAAGAAGTCTAAATGTTTTACTTTATTATCAGACAGCAACTGATACCAATACTTTAGATCATTCTCTGTGACTAAAAGAGTTCTTTCAGAGGTGGTTGACAAAAGCATACCTTGTGTATACATTATAGGGAATAGAATAAAATTCCATTCCTTATACTTAGGATGCATGAATATAAAATTACGATAACTGATAATAATGTTTAATGGGTAACTAACTACATATTTTGGTGTAATGGATGAAGTACAAAATTATTTTAGTAACCATAACATGGGATAATTTACAATAATATTTTTATGTATTAAAGAGATTTTCATGAAGTGAATGCTAATTAGTTCCCAGTAATCTTTCCATCTTGCAACATATGACTGATCTATTAACAAAGTAATAACTTTTATAATAGAAGAGATAGTATATAAATTAAAGTCTGGAAATGAAATGCCCCCTTGAGACCAGCTATTAGTATGTTTCTTTAATGCAATCCTAGGTCTATTAGGTGCCCATAAGAAATTTAACATTAGTGAATTCAATTTCTTAATAATTATTTTTGTAGGTGGGAGTATTATTGATTGTATTAAGTATAATATCTTAGGGAATACTATCATTTTAATAATTGTGAGTCTTTCTTCCATGGTAAAAACATATTGTTCCAGCTATTGAAAAGATTTTGTATATTAAGAAGACAGGTACTATAATTATTATGTATAATAGATTTGATATCTTTAGTTAATATTATACCTAAGTAAGTTATCTGACCTGAGTTGGGTATATATTTGTTAAAATCATTAATGAGGACATTTTTTCGTGTGTATATTGGTAATATTTTAGTTTTTTCTTCATTGAATATTAAACCAGAGATATTTTTAAAATCCATCATTTTATCAAATAAGGACTGCATAGAAGAGTTAGATCCAACTGATGTAATTAGAACATCATCTGCAAAAAGTTGAATTTTAGATATTGTATTTTCATCTATATCAAATCTTTCTATATCAGTACTGTTTCTGATCAAATTAGCCCAAGGCTCCATTATTAAAGTAAATAATAGTGGAGAGAGTGGACACCCTTGTTTTGTACCTTTTAAAACGGGTATTTTTTGTGAGACATATGTTCCTATCTTAATGTAAGCCAATGCTCCTTTATATAGATGTTCAATTAGATTTACAAATGCATCTGAGAAGTTTGTGCACTTCAGTAAGATAAACAAGTAGTCCCAACTTACTGAATCAAATGCTGAACTTATATAGAGACTAATAAGTGTTAAATCTTTCTTTTTCCTATTTGCAAAATCAATTAACGTTAAAGCTCTCCTTATATTATCAAAAGTATTTCTATTTACAATAAAGCCTGTCTGGTCTATATCTATAATGCCTGGGATGATTGTCTTTAATCTATCAGCAAAAATACTCATAAACATTTTATAGTCAACATTAAGTAATGAAATAGGTCTATATGAAGTGCATCTGGTTGGGTCTTTATTGGGTTTTAAAATTGGTGAAATAAATGTGTATTGCCAAGATGGGGGAGTTGTTAACTCATTTTGGGCCAAAATAAAAACCTTATCTATTAATGAGTAAGTACTTTTGGGAAGAATTTTATAGAACTCTGGTATAATACCATCATTACCTGGTGCTTTGTTTGATTTAAGCTTGTTTATTTGTGTAATAACCTCTGTATATGAAATATTTTTATCCATTTGTTTAGTCTGTTGTTTATTAAGTTTTTTGTTCATGTTTGTAGTTATAAATTTCTTTATTTTATCTTTAGGCTCCATGTTAATGTTATTATGATTAATTTTGTGAAAGTGATTTCTAAATTCATCTAATATTTCTGGTAAACTAGAAACATTCTTCTTTTTCCTTGGAGAGAAAATTTCTTTGATATGATTTTGTTTATTCAACCTTTTTGTTTTATTTTTAAGTCTATGTAAGTATTTGGGACTTATTGAGTAAGACAAAAACGTATATTTTTATAATGTTATTTTAACTTTATGAGTTAAAATTTATTTGTATTTCTCATTTAATTTATTTATTTCTTCAATGACTTTTTTGTCCATAATATTTTCTTTATTATTATGTTTGTATGCGTCTAATTTGCTTTGAATATCTAGTAATTCCTTGTCCCAAGATTTCCTTTTATTATTATACCATCTGATACTTTGTCCATATAAATATGATTTTAAAGCATCCCAAACATAAACAATGGAGACTTCAGGTGTATTGTTTAAGTCTAAAAAATGTTGCACTTCTGAAAGTATATAATCTTTATAGTCTTTTAGTTGAGTTAAGTATGCTGGTATCCTTTTGATCTAAACATTGTAAGTACTTTTTATCATAAACTCAAAGACAATTGAATTATGATCTGATATAGGACACGAAATGATTTTAGAATTAATTAAGTCTGTAACCATCTGGTTAGAAATAAAGACTCTATCTATTTTTGAATAAGTTTTATATCTGTTAGAAAAAAGTGTATGGTAATGATTTTGAATCTATCTGATTATTAATATCATTCAAATGATATAAATTAACAAAATCCTTTATATGTTTTGCATTAGATGTAATTTTCCTTTTTCCTATAGTAGTAGTATCTTTTTCATGTAGGATACAATTAAAGTCACCTGCTAAAATAATATCTCCTATAGAAAATGATATGATCTTATTGAGATGGTGTTTCACTGTATTAATGCCAATTCCTGGTATCCAATATACATTGGTTAATGTATATGTCTTTCCATTAATCTGTATTGTAACCATACAAAACATTCCTTTATCATCTTTATAAGACTTAATAGTTTTAGGTATGGGCATACTTTTATTCCATAAAATAGCCACTCCTCTTTTTTTCTGAGTGTGTTCTGAACTAACCAAGACTGTATATTTATTAGTGGCTAATTTATCAATATCCTTTTTCAGGAGATGTGTTTCTTGAAGGAATACTAAGTTGGCCCTATGCAAATTAATGTATCTCATTAAACTTGCCCTTCTACATGGGTTATTCAGTCCAGTAATGTTTAAAGAAATTCCTTTTAGAGAAATCATTTAGCTTTTATAAACATATAAAACATATAATCAGAATAACAATTAACAAAATAAATGATATTATACCTCCTCCTTTAGGTGTACCATTAAGTATAGCTATATTTATTGAAAATCTTATGGGATTTTGTATAAGCTTCACTTTTATTTGTAGTGACAATAAGTTTATAAAATGTATTGTGGATGTCAGAACTATATACAAACAACAATAAACAGGTGAAAATAATATTAGGATTAAACATTGCACCCAGCCTGGAGTTAAGAACTCCAACTTTGAGTAGCACATACCACTCAAGTTATCCCCCTATACTAAGCAGCAGTACCTCAGCTGCCACCATATCAATTCAATACTAACTATTATTAACTAAAGTTAACCTCATTTAATTAGATTATCTAGTAAGACAAAGCTAAACAATTTATAAATCAGCTTCATATAAACAAATAAGAACATTTAGAAAAAGCTCATATTACTATGTACATCTATTTTGTAAAATACACTCATAATCAAAATAGCATTCTAATAAACTTGATAATGGGAACCGAGAAGAGAGAGAGAGAGAGAGAGAAAGGAAGAGAGAGAAAAAAAAAAGGAGCATATCTATATATTAGTTTATTAAAAGTTTGTAAAAATAAGTTCTTATGTTCATTTGAATTCAATAACCTAGGCTATAATGGTTCAGACATTACATTTATTAGGGTATTCCTACTTTCTGCCATAGAAATGCAGTTAACAGTTTTAAAAACTTTAAATTACTTGCAACAAAGCTTTCTTCTCATACTTATTATTGCCAGTAAAGAAAATATTTATACTCATACATATGTTTACAAGTCATACTGCACAGCAATGATAATTCCTAGTTATACATAAATCATTGTGATGAAAGCCATCTGTATTTTATATATCTGAACTGCAGCTTTAAAATATGTCACATGACAGTTTCTTCTAAAATATAGACATAATGATACTTGTGCTTGTCAGTTAAGGCAAATGATTTATAACATTATATATGTTTAAATCATAAGTATTTATATACATTAATATGCTGCAGTCATGTAAGCTTTCAAAAACATGTGTATATGTGTTTTACCTTCTATGCCTTCTAAAATATCTCACTTGCTTACTATGGCATACTGAATCATTTAAAATCATTATAACTTTCATATTTTATAAATTACATCTTAAATAAGTAAGTTGTTATAAAGAATAACTCACATTTAGATGTCATAAAGTTCGCTTTTCATCACAAAGTCGAATTTACAGCAGTTCTACTTCCTGGAACAGTGTTCTTCTTGAATCTGCGATGTGTCAGTGTGAAATCAGGGGTCAAAGTTCAAAATGACTGCATTCAGCTTCTCTGCGTGTATTCTGAATGTTGAAGCTTTTAAAACAAATCGAGGACACTATTCACGAGGTAACCCACATCCCAAATTGTCTCCCTTAACATTCTGGCGGGAATTTTAGTAAATACAAGTGACTGACATTCATTTAGTAATACAAATGAAACTAAACAGTGCAAAACCTTCGCGAAGTATTTTACAAGTCATTACAGTCTCTATGACAGTGAAACCAAGCCTACAGTTATTTAACATATTATATAACTTATTTTTATATGCCCCATTTCATTTTCTCATACAAATCTTATTATATACATATATCAGTATTATCAGAAGCATATAACTGTACTTATAAGAGAGAAAGAGAGAGAGAGAAAAAAAAAGAAAAGGAAGAGAGTAGAGAAAAAAAAAAGAAAGAGAGAGAGAAGAAAGAAAAAAAGGAAGCTACAAAGAGTATCTACAAAGAAATATTACTTGCTGTTTGTATTAATAAAGTTAAACATGAAACATATTACTTACAACTATTTTAGTTCTAATTATTTGCAATTATATCATGACATATTATTTGTAATCATGTATAAGCAATAAAGTCATGATATAATATTTAGCAACAGTGTTTAAACAGCATATATAGTTTTAAAGAACTAATAAGTTATTATTTCACTTTTTCCATATTTTACATCATACTTCTCTCCTTGCCCTCCCCCACCCCTCACTAAATGCATAGTTTATAAAGAATGCCATTATTTAAAACAAGAAGAGAAAGAAAATGTATCAAATTACTAACCTTAGGTCTCTTTATCACAAAGAGAAACAAGTTAATTGATAGCATGTTATTTGTTCCTCAGAGAGTTTGACTATTTATGAAACAAAAACAGTTCTTTGCACACAGAAAAATAACTTTGAATAAATCTTTAAAATATTTGTGGCTTTCTGGAGATGCAGTAACTGTATTTGAAGAGATTAAGAGAGAAGGAAAGAAAGAAAAGAAAAAAAAATATAGAACATGTCATTTGTTTTTTAGTCTTTTTTGCTTCTCTGAAGTCTTCCAAGAAGTTCCTGTTGACATCCTCTTTAACGAAGGACTTGCCCATTCCATATCTTCTATTTTATCTAATATCTTATTTTTTTTAATATACAGCAAAGCAGAGTCCAAGTCTTCAAAAATTCTAGGGCCATCAGGTAAAAAGATTTTTAGTTTGGCAGGAAATAAAAGGTAAGTTTTGAACTGTGCTTTCTTAAGCTCTCTTATTAATGGCAAAAAACTTTTCTTTTAGTTATTACCAAGGAAGAATAGTCATTGTCAAAACGCACAGTTGCCTCATTAATTGTAATAGGTGCGTTAGCCCATGCAGATTTTAATACCATCTCCTTGTCATAAGATGATAAAAATCTTACTATAACTGATCTAGGATACTTTTTGTTAGAGTTAAAATTAGATAAGGACCTATGGGCTCTTTCAATACCAAAAGAAAATGCTTCTGACAAGTCTAAAGTTTTGGGAAGCCAAGTATTTAAAAAGGAAGTATTGTTGTTACCTTCTATATTTTCTGGCAGTCCAAAAATCCTAATATTATTGCGTCTAGATCTGTTTTCCAGGTCATCAAGTTTGGATTGTAGGTGTGTGTTCTGCTTCAGCAAAAACTCAATGTTAATTTCTTCTTCCTGGATTCTGTTCTCCATATCATTAACAGTCTCTTCTATGCCTGTAATCTGAGCCTTCTGTTGTTGCAGGTCTTGATGTAACAAATCCATTTGTTTTGTAGTTTTTTCTATGAAGTTATCAATTTTAGTATCCAGTTTGTCCATTTTGGTTGTTAGTTGCTGAATAGTAGATATCAGAGACTGAAGCATATCTATATATTAGTTTATTAAAAGTTTGTAAAAATAAGTTCTTATGTTCATTTGGATTCAATAACTTAGGCTATAATGGTTCAGACATTACATATATTAGGGTATTCCTACTTTCTGCCATAGAAATGCAGTTAACAGTTTTAAAACTTTAAATTACTTGCACCAACGCTTTCTTCTCATACTTATTATTGCCAGTAAATAAAATATTTATACTCATACATATGTTTACAAGTCATACTGCACAGCAATGATAATTCCTAGTTATACATAAATCATTGTGATGAAAGCCATCTGTATTTTATATATCTGAACTGCAGCTTTAAAATATGTCACATGACAGTTTCTTCTAAAATATAGACATAATGATACTTGTGCTTGTCAGTTAAGGCAAATGATTTATAACATTATATATGTTTAAATCATAAGTATTTATATACATTAATATGCTGCAGTCATGTAAGCTTTCAAAACATGTGTATATGTGTTTTACCTTCTATGCCTTCTAAAATATCTCACTTGCTTACTATGGCATACTGAATCATTTAAAATCATTATAACTTTCATATTTTATAAATTACATCTTAAATAAGTAAGTTGTTATAAAGAATAACTCACATTTAGATGTCATAAAGTTCGCTTTTCATCACAAAGTCGCATTTACAGCAGTTCTACTTCCTGGAACAGTGTTCTTCTTGAATCTGCGATGTGTCAGTGTGAAATCAGGGGTCAAAGTTCAAAATGACTGCAATCAGCTTCGCTTTGTGTATTCTGAGTGTTGAAGCTTTTAAAACAACTTGAGGACACTATTCACGAGGTAACCCACATCCCAAATTGTCTCCCTTAACATTCTGGCGGGAATTTTAGTAAATACAAGTGACTGACATTCATTTAGTAATACAAATGAAACTAAACAGTGCAAAACCTCCGCAAAGTATTTTACAAGTCATTACAGTCTCTATGACAGTGAAACCAAGCCTACAGTTATTTAACATATTATATAACTTATTTTTATATGCCCCATTTCATTTTCTCATACAAATCTTATTATATACATATATCAGTATTATCAGAAGCATATAACTGTACTTATAAGAGAGAGAGAGAGAGAGAAAAAAGAAAAGGAAGAGAGTAGAGAAAAAAAGAAAGAGAGAGAGAGAAGAAAGAAAAAAAGGAAGCTACAAAGAGTATCTACAAAGAAATATTACTTGCTGTTTGTATTAATAAAGTTAAACATGAAACATATTACTTACAACTATTTTAGTTCTAATTATTTGCAATTATATCATGACATATTATTTGTAATCATGTATAAGCAATAAAGTCATGATATAATATTTAGCAACAGTGTTTAAACAGCATATATAGTTTTAAAGAACTAATAAGTTATTATTTCACTTTTTCCATATTTTACATCATACTTCTCTCCTTGCCCTCCCCACCCCTCACTAAATGCATAGTTTATAAAGAATGCCATTATTTAAAACAAGAAGAGAAAGAAAATGTATCAAATTACTAACCTTAGGTCTCTTTATCACAAAGAGAAACAAGTTAATTGATAGCATGTTATTTGTTCCTCAGAGAGTTTGACTATTTATGAAACAAAAACAGTTCTTTGCACACAGAAAAATAACTTTGAATAAATCTTTAAAATATTTGTGGCTTTCTGGAGATGCAGTAACTGTATTTGAAGAGATTAAGAGAGAAGGAAAGAAAGAAAAAAATAAAAAAAAATATAGAACATGTCATTTGTTTTTTAGTCTTTTTTGCTTCTCTGAAGTCTTCCAAGAAGTTCCTGTTGACATCCTCTTTAACGAAGGACTTGCCCATTCCATATCTTCTATTTTATCTAATATCTTATTTTTTTTAATATACAGCAAAGCAGAGTCCAAGTCTTCAAAAATTCTAGGGCCATCAGGTAAAAAGATTTTTAGTTTGGCAGGAAATAAAAGGTAAGTTTTGAACTGTGCTTTCTTAAGCTCTCTTATTAATGGCAAAAAAACTTTTCTTTTAGTTATTACCAAGGAAGAATAGTCATTGTCAAAACGCACAGTTGCCTCATTAATTGTAATAGGTGCGTTAGCCCATGCAGATTTTAATACCATCTCCTTGTCATAAGATGATAAAAATCTTACTATAACTGATCTAGGATACTTTTGTTAGAGTTAAAATTAGATAAGGACCTATGGGCTCTTTCAATACCAAAAGAAAATGCTTCTGACAAGTCTAAAGTTTTGGGAAGCCAAGTATTTAAAAAGGAAGTATTGTTGTTACCTTCTATATTTTCTGGCAGTCCAAAAATCCTAATATTATTGCGTCTAGATCTGTTTTCCAGGTCATCAAGTTTGGATTGTAGGTGTGTGTTCTGCTTCAGCAAAAACTCAATGTTAATTTCTTCTTCCTGGATTCTGTTCTCCATATCATTAACAGTCTCTTCTATGCCTGTAATCTGAGCCTTCTGTTGTTGCAGGTCTTGATGTAACAAATCCATTTGTTTTGTAGTTTTTTCTATGAAGTTATCAATTTTAGTATCCAGTTTGTCCATTTTGGTTGTTAGTTGCTGAATAGTAGATATCAGAGACTGAAGCATATCTATATATTAGTTTATTAAAAGTTTGTAAAAATAAGTTCTTATGTTCATTTGGATTCAATAACTTAGGCTATAATGGTTCAGACATTACATATATTAGGGTATTCCTACTTTCTGCCATAGAAATGCAGTTAACAGTTTTAAAACTTTAAATTACTTGCACCAACGCTTTCTTCTCATACTTATTATTGCCAGTAAATAAAATATTTATACTCATACATATGTTTACAAGTCATACTGCACAGCAATGATAATTCCTAGTTATACATAAATCATTGTGATGAAAGCCATCTGTATTTTATATATCTGAACTGCAGCTTTAAAATATGTCACATGACAGTTTCTTCTAAAATATAGACATAATGATACTTGTGCTTGTCAGTTAAGGCAAATGATTTATAACATTATATATGTTTAAATCATAAGTATTTATATACATTAATATGCTGCAGTCATGTAAGCTTTCAAAAACATGTGTATATGTGTTTTACCTTCTATGCCTTCTAAAATATCTCACTTGCTTACTATGGCATACTGAATCATTTAAAATCATTATAACTTTCATATTTTATAAATTACATCTTAAATAAGTAAGTTGTTATAAAGAATAACTCACATTTAGATGTCATAAAGTTCGCTTTTCATCACAAAGTCGCATTTACAGCAGTTCTACTTCCTGGAACAGTGTTCTTCTTGAATCTGCGATGTGTCAGTGTGAAATCAGGGGTCAAAGTTCAAAATGACTGCATTCAGCTTCTCTGCGTGTATTCTGAGTGTTGAAGCTTTTAAAACAACTCGAGGACACTATTCACGAGGTAACCCACATCCCAAATTGTCTCCCTTAACATTCTGGCGGGAATTTTAGTAAATACAAGTGACTGACATTCATTTAGTAATACAAATGAAACTAAACAGTGCAAAACCTTCAAGTATTTTACAAGTCATTACAGTCTCTATGACAGTGAAACCAAGCCTACAGTTATTTAACATATTATATAACTTATTTTTATATGCCCCATTTCATTTTCTCATACAAATCTTATTATATACATATATCAGTATTATCAGAAGCATATAACTGTACTTATAAGAGAGAAAGAGAGAGAGAGAAAAAAAGAAAAGGAAGAGAGTAGAGAAAAAAAAGAAAGAGAGAGAGAAGAAAGAAAAAAGGAAGCTACAAAGAGTATCTACAAAGAAATATTACTTGCTGTTTGTATTAATAAAGTTAAACATGAAACATATTACTTACAACTATTTTAGTTCTAATTATTTGCAATTATATCATGACATATTATTTGTAATCATGTATAAGCAATAAAGTCATGATATAATATTTAGCAACAGTGTTTAAACAGCATATATAGTTTTAAAGAACTAATAAGTTATTATTTCACTTTTTCCATATTTTACATCATACTTCTCTCCTTGCCCTCCCCACCCCTCACTAAATGCATAGTTTATAAAGAATGCCATTATTTAAAACAAGAAGAGAAAGAAAATGTATCAAATTACTAACCTTAGGTCTCTTTATCACAAAGAGAAACAAGTTAATTGATAGCATGTTATTTGTTCCTCAGAGAGTTTGACTATTTATGAAACAAAAACAGTTCTTTGCACACAGAAAAATAACTTTGAATAAATCTTTAAAATATTTGTGGCTTTCTGGAGATGCAGTAACTGTATTTGAAGAGATTAAGAGAGAAGGAAAGAAAGAAAAAAAAAAATATAGAACATGTCATTTGTTTTTTAGTCTTTTTTGCTTCTCTGAAGTCTTCCAAGAAGTTCCTGTTGACATCCTCTTTAACGAAGGACTTGCCCATTCCATATCTTCTATTTTATCTAATATCTTATTTTTTTAATATACAGCAAAGCAGAGTCCAAGTCTTCAAAAATTCTAGGGCCATCAGGTAAAAAGATTTTTAGTTTGGCAGGAAATAAAAGGTAAGTTTTGAACTGTGCTTTCTTAAGCTCTCTTATTAATGGCAAAAAAACTTTTCTTTTAGTTATTACCAAGGAAGAATAGTCATTGTCAAAACGCACAGTTGCCTCATTAATTGTAATAGGTGCGTTAGCCCATGCAGATTTTAATACCATCTCCTTGTCATAAGATGATAAAAATCTTACTATAACTGATCTAGGATACTTTTTGTTAGAGTTAAAATTAGATAAGGACCTATGGGCTCTTTCAATACCAAAAGAAAATGCTTCTGACAAGTCTAAAGTTTTGGGAAGCCAAGTATTTAAAAAGGAAGTATTGTTGTTACCTTCTATATTTTCTGGCAGTCCAAAAATCCTAATATTATTGCGTCTAGATCTGTTTTCCAGGTCATCAAGTTTGGATTGTAGGTGTGTGTTCTGCTTCAGCAAAAACTCAATGTTAATTTCTTCTTCCTGGATTCTGTTCTCCATATCATTAACAGTCTCTTCTATGCCTGTAATCTGAGCCTTCTGTTGTTGCAGGTCTTGATGTAACAAATCCATTTGTTTTGTAGTTTTTTCTATGAAGTTATCAATTTTAGTATCCAGTTTGTCCATTTTGGTTGTTAGTTGCTGAATAGTAGATATCAGAGACTGAAGCATATCTATATATTAGTTTATTAAAAGTTTGTAAAAATAAGTTCTTATGTTCATTTGGATTCAATAACTTAGGCTATAATGGTTCAGACATTACATATATTAGGGTATTCCTACTTTCTGCCATAGAAATGCAGTTAACAGTTTTAAAAACTTTAAATTACTTGCACCAACGCTTTCTTCTCATACTTATTATTGCCAGTAAATAAAATATTTATACTCATACATATGTTTACAAGTCATACTGCACAGCAATGATAATTCCTAGTTATACATAAATCATTGTGATGAAAGCCATCTGTATTTTATATATCTGAACTGCAGCTTTAAAATATGTCACATGACAGTTTCTTCTAAAATATAGACATAATGATACTTGTGCTTGTCAGTTAAGGCAAATGATTTATAACATTATATATGTTTAAATCATAAGTATTTATATACATTAATATGCTGCAGTCATGTAAGCTTTCAAAAACATGTGTATATGTGTTTTACCTTCTATGCCTTCTAAAATATCTCACTTGCTTACTATGGCATACTGAATCATTTAAAATCATTATAACTTTCATATTTTATAAATTACATCTTAAATAAGTAAGTTGTTATAAAGAATAACTCACATTTAGATGTCATAAAGTTCACTTTTCATCACAAAGTCGCATTTACAGCAGTTCTACTTCCTGGAACAGTGTTCTTCTTGAATCTGCGATGTGTCAGTGTGAAATCAGGGGTCAAAGTTCAAAATGACTGCATTCAGCTTCTCTGCGTGTATTCTGAGTGTTGAAGCTTTTAAAACAACTCGAGGACACTATTCACGAGGTAACCCACATCCCAAATTGTCTCCCTTAACATTCTGGCGGGAATTTTAGTAAATACAAGTGACTGACATTCATTTAGTAATACAAATGAAACTAAACAGTGCAAAACCTTCGCGAAGTATTTTACAAGTCATTACAGTCTCTATGACAGTGAAACCAAGCCTACAGTTATTTAACATATTATATAACTTATTTTTATATGCCCCATTTCATTTTCTCATACAAATCTTATTATATACATATATCAGTATTATCAGAAGCATATAACTGTACTTATAAGAGAGAAAGAGAGAGAGAGAAAAAAAAAGAAATGGAAGAGAGTAGAGAAAAAAAAAGAAAGAGAGAGAGAGAGAAGAAAGAAAAAAAGGAAGCTCCAAAGAGTATCTACAAAGAAATATTACTTGCTGTTTGTATTAATAAAGTTAAACATGAAACATATTACTTACAACTATTTTAGTTCTAATTATTTGCAATTATATCATGACATATTATTTGTAATCATGTATAAGCAATAAAGTCATGATATAATATTTAGCAACAGTGTTTAAACAGCATATATACTTTTAAAGAACTAATAAGTTATTATTTCACTTTTTCCATATTTTACATCATACTTCTCTCCTTGCCCTCCCCCACCCCTCACTAAATGCATAGTTTATAAAGAATGCCATTATTTAAAACAAGAAGAGAAAGAAAATGTATCAAATTACTAACCTTAGGTCTCTTTATCACAAAGAGAAACAAGTTAATTGATAGCATGTTATTTGTTCCTCAGAGAGTTTGACTATTTATGAAACAAAAACAGTTCTTTGCACACAGAAAAATAACTTTGAATAAATCTTTAAAATATTTGTGGCTTTCTGGAGATGCAGTAACTGTATTTGAAGAGATTAAGAGAGAAGGAAAGAAAGAAAAGAAAAAAAATATAGAACATGTCATTTGTTTTTTAGTCTTTTTTGCTTCTCTGAAGTCTTCCAAGAAGTTCCTGTTGACATCCTCTTTAACGAAGGACTTGCCCATTCCATATCTTCTATTTTATCTAATATCTTATTTTTTAATATACAGCAAAGCAGAGTCCAAGTCTTCAAAAATTCTAGGGCCATCAGGTAAAAAGATTTTTAGTTTGGCAGGAAACAAAAGGTAAGTTTTGAACTGTGCTTTCTTAAGCTCTCTTATTAATGGCAAAAAAACTTTTCTTTTAGTTATTACCAAGGAAGAATAGTCATTGTCAAAACGCACAGTTGCCTCATTAATTTTAATAGGTGAGTTAGCCCATGCAGATTTTAATACCATCTCCTTGTCATAAGATGATAAAAATCTTACTATAACTGATCTAGGATACTTTTTGTTAGAGTTAAAATTAGATAAGGACCTATGGGCTCTTTCAATACCAAAAGAAAATGCTTCTGACAAGTCTAAAGTTTTGGGAAGCCAAGTATTTAAAAAGGAAGTAATGTTGTTACCTTCTATATTTTCTGGCAGTCCAAAAATCCTAATATTATTGCGTCTAGATCTGTTTTCCAGGTCATCAAGTTTGGATTGTAGGTGTGTGTTCTGCTTCAGCAAAAACTCAATGTTAATTTCTTCTTCCTGGATTCTGTTCTCCATATCATTAACAGTCTCTTCTATGCCTGTAATCTGAGCCTTCTGTTGTTGCAGGTCTTGATGTAACAAATCCATTTGTTTTGTAGTTTTTTCTATGAAGTTATCAATTTTATTATCCAGTTTGTCCATTTTGGTTGTTAGTTGCTGAATAGTAGATATCAGAGACTGAAGCTCTTTCTTGATGCTGGAATCCTGAGTGTTTGCCTTACTGGAACTCATTTTGAACAGAGGTGATGAAAGAGAAATTTCCAAGATGATTTCTGACAGGAAAATTATTGAAATTTTCTTTCTTTTTTAGATATTATTCAAGAAACTGATATTCCAAATGTATTTAGAAAGAAAATTATTTCATTAGTTGATTTTTAAAGTAATTATTTCCTGTCAGTGCAGTTAAGTTGGTGGAGCTGAAGAAATCTGCTGCTATCCTGTGTTCATCCTTGGCCACGCCCCCTCTTGTGAGTCTCTTCTGAGTGAAGACTGTGACAACTTCATCTTTTTTCCACTCCTGCAGAGTAGCTGGCCTAAATGTGTGGAAAGTGTTATATCCCCACACAGCTGGAGTGCTCCCCCCATGTTAAACCATGTATTGGTCACTGCACAGACGTCAACATCCCCTAGGGTGAGAATGGCTTGTAGGCGTGAAGTCTCTTGTTTAGGCTTGTAGCACTGATCAGTAACACCTTGATATTTTCTTTTGTTTGTTTCATTATGTAAGTAGGTTTACCAGGTTGGCATTGCCTAAGAAGACACAGTGAGGGGAGGGGACAATGTTTTTGTCAATAATCAAAATCTTAAATGCAAGCCATCCCTGGTTAAGCAACATGATCTGCCAATCATATCCTCCCAAGCTGACAAATATTTGATTCTTTTTGAATGACCAAAAGAAAAGAGCCAGCACAAGTCCTGTTTGGAAATAAGTGTATTAAAAAATACACATAATATACACCATAGAAACAGACTGCATATATGTATGCAATAAGATCAAACTGCACAAACCGGTTTCAGCTAAACAGCCTTCCTCAGTGTGACACAAATAGTAAAAATCTTTTTGAATGACACCAAAAACTAAGCCAATTATTGAAGTACATTTTTTTTTGCTCTTATCATGGCATCATTCTTTGAGAAGGTAGAATTTTGTTCAATGCGTGTCTTAGACCTGACTTGGACAGTCTGAGAGATCCATTATCTCTCTCCATATAGTCCTGGAAGGTGGGTCTATATTATAATCGCAAAAGCTGTCTTTTGTGAATACATGTTCATCGACACATAAACATCGAAGAACGAGAACAGTGAAGTACCAAAAAAAGGAAATGGAGAATGCCAAACTCATTTCCGGAGGTCACAGCACCATACAGGTAAGATAAAACTAACTGTACAAACCTTACCTAAAACACTTTTCAAATGATTTTGCAGGGGGGCAAGCACCCCTGCACCGCCCACCCCCCCCCACTTATATATACAACTCTGAGACCGCACTACAGTGGGGAAAAGGATTCATTTCCTCATCCCCACGATCGCCCTTTTGGCCAAGAAATTCTGTTCGGCATTCTCCATTTTGCTCTTTTGGTACTTCGCTGTTCTCGTTCTTCGACCTATATGTGTAGATGAACATGTATTCGTGAAAGACAGCTTTTGCGATTCTGATATAGACCCCTGGAAGGTACATCTGAAGTCTTTGATAGAGGCATGAACTATGACAGTGTCATACTGGTACTTGTTCAAAGACCTAAGTGCATGGGTGATCTGATAGATCCTGTCTTACATTATCCTATTTGCTATAACTCTGTGATGCAATACAATTGTGTTTTGTTATGTCAAGTACAACAGCATAGTGATTTCAAAGAAGGGATCAAAGCATGGGTACAGGTTCTGCACTATAACCCAAAGGCTGATATAGTCATTAATGTGGGACATCTATTAAGTTAAAACTGCAAAATGTACCAGACAGAGATATTACTACTCACTAGGCTGTTCATTTCAATGATAAAAGAACTAGTTAGGAGCATTAGGCGAGAGTTATACAATTGCACATTAATGACATAACACATGACATATGCAGTAGTTGATAGAGTGTTATAGGTCTTTAATGAATGTAGCAAATTATTAAACTTTACATATAATGATAACAAGACAGCAATGGTTAACACTGGCAAAAGGAAGGGGAAATGATACAGAATATAAATCCAGGGTATTACAACTCATTTAAACTTAGAGCTTAAATAAGGGTACATATTAGAAGAAAAAAATACTGAAAACAGAATTAATCAAGAAAACTCTGCAAATGATAAAGGACATGATACTAAAAGGGTGGAAAAATGCTGAAGAAAAGTTAATACTTCAGCTGTGATAGTCAACATAGTATAAACTGTGATAATTCTAGTGTTACTCCATTTACTAAAACAGGACAATACTAGACAAATTTCCCATAGAAAAGGAAAAAGAAATGAACACACATGAGATCTTGAAGAGCAAAAGGTATATTTTGAGAAAGGAGGAGAGACGAAATATGGAGGTGTTGCCACACTTCCTTACCATATAGTTGCTTCTCCTCTTTCCCGATGCTTTAGATGGCAAATGTGACTTGAATAGCTTAGGAATTACTACACATAAAATAAGTAGGGAAAATAGATAATGCAGAATGTCTGAGAAAGACTAGAAGAACAATACTGCAAAAACAATAGGAGGAAAAATGGGGAGAGAGATTAACAGACCAAATTTGTAAGTGAAAAGAAAATGGTATAGAAACATTATGGGACGTTTGAGGAATTCTTTGATTTTTAGAAATAATTTGTGGAACTATAACAGAATAAGAGAAGTATTAGAATTTTAAAGACAGATGCAAATGAAGAGCCAGGTTTACCAAGTTAAAAAAGTAATAAAGAGAAGACGGGTTAATATAAAAGGTAATATAATGGAACTAAAGAGAAAGAGAGTAAAGAGAGAACATGAGTAAAGATAGGAGAGAAATGATAACATCAAATCAAAGGAGGTGAAATGGGAAGAGGTAAAACTGCAAAGACATTATAAATTAGACACATACACAAGCACCTAAATATCTCCAGTCTTCTCTTAGATACATACATAAAGCCTCATAATATGTACCTGCTTCAGTGATAACAGCCACGATCCAGACATAGACAGCAATAGTTGCATGTTATAAATACACAATGTACATTCCCATACAGTTTTCTTTTCTGAAGTAATGTAGTAGAGCTTGTAAACACCTTATCAAACTATTTTTATCGTGGTGTAAACCTCTAGAGAAGTACACATGGTGCTTCTTTCATTAGCCACAGTCCCCGGACTACTGTATTTTAAATACAGCAATGTCTTATAGACGTCTGTAGTGCTACCTGCCGGCAGTTGCATATCTCAGTAGTGCTACAGTGGTCTTTGAATCAGAAACAAATGTCACACTGTGTAAACTATTGGAAATATGTTTGCACAGTACATGTTTCTGCGCACACCATCCCCATAATAATTCATTTTAATACTGTGCTATATAAAGATCTCTTAAATATGGCTTGGCCAGCCAATGCGATGGATAATATTAAATAACAGACGAATGGATATATAATAAAGTTACAATATGCTTAATTAATTTCCTGATTGCACACTGGTTTTCTGAGACATTGAGAAACTAAGATATGCTAGGAGTTTTCACAAAAAAAAGGAAAAGTACAGTAACCAAAGCTGATTCAGTGTTCATCTACATATTTGATTACATTTTACACTACAAATTGTATAATACCTAAGGAAACACATGTCAGAGGGCATGTGCATATACTCATTTGCCCTGTTAACTATTTAGTTGTCTATCTAACATCACACACACACACACACACACACACACACACACACACACACACACACACACACACACACACACACACAGACACACAGACACACACACACACACACACACACACACACACACACACACACACACACACACACACACGTACAGCTTATAATGTTTAATGCTGACTTTATTCACTGATAGCAGAGTTTGTTGAGTGCAACAGTTATCAAAAGTAGGAAGACTGTTTGTTTTGCAGTAGGAGATGTGCTTATGATTATTGCAAGTGGATTGAGTGTTAATTCCAAGCTTTCAGATAAAACAAAAGTTTCAGTATAAGGAGTAGGAGTGTATATATGTGTGTGCTTGTGTGGGGTAGGTGGGTAAGGATTAGAGTAAGGGATAGGGATGTGGACAGATTTAGTGTTTTGTGTATGTGCTGGTGCATATGAAGTATGTGTAACTGTGAGGTTTAGTGGTGCTGTTAGAGAAAGCATTTTTCATAAGATAATATGTAGGGTTGGGTTAGTTTAATTCCCATTAATAAACTGACATACAGGGTAAAGCTGACATACTAAATTTTCAGTTAAGTATTGGACGCTTATATTTAACTTTAGAATATAGACTTTTATTTGCATCCAGGGGAAGTGAATTTATACTACATTTGAAATACAACACGCATCTTAACCATTTAAATCAATTTGTACATGTTCTGTTGTATCTGTTCTCTGTCTGAAGTTAAAACTATTAAATGAAGGCATTTTATAGTTGCAGTGCATTACAGTATAATATTTTCAAGTGGTTTATGTTTTCTGCCTAGATGTTTAAATAATTTCTAAATGGCATCTCATTTTATTGCATTTTTACTTTCTCTCTTCTGAATCTGAAGCTATAGCTATAAACTGATTTAGAGTTTACAGTATCCATTATTTCTCTGAGCTCTCAAGTGGTTATTAGCATTGCTCATCTAATTGATTGTTTTAGTTATTTTTCAAACAGTATTCATTGTTATTTTTCTGAGCTCCTAAGTTGATTATTAGCATTGTTCATTTAATTCTATGTTGTAATAACTTTTCAGACTTCAAACAAAAAGCTATCTTTGGCCAGTTGTGTGAGTTGTAATTAGACATTGTTGCAATTAACCCAGCCTCCCCTGGTATTTTAAATTTCACAAGCAGTCAGCCATCTTAGTCCCACCCTTTTTCTGTTTTGCTTTTAAATTTGGAAGCTTTTGAGCTGCCCACCCCTACTGTATATCTGGCCTTGTTAGATTTCCCCAGTCTCATTTTCTGTATACTGGATCCTAGAAGCTCCTCCCAGTATTATCTTCTCTGCTCAGCTTGCTGGGTACTGCCAGATAAAACTGGGCAGGCTCTACCCATAGACTTAGTGTACATTAATATTGCCAAAGTGTGTGTGTGTGTGTGTGTGTGTGTGTGTGTGTGTGTGTGTGTGTGTGTGTGTGTGTGTGTGTGTGTGTGTGTGCATGCCCGCGTGCCTTGAAAATACTTGTAGCTAGTTGTTAAATTTGTTTCTGTTACCTATTCACTTTTGTCTAACTAAAGTTTGTTTTTATATCAAGAAAACTTAGACTGCAATTCTAGTGGCAGTAGAAAGGTAGCCTGGTCTATTTGCATTGGAATACACACAGGTGGGGTTAAGTGATAATTAACAAAAGAAAAAATCCATGAAAAGAAGATAAACTAACTAAATGCAAGCAAACACTTTTTCGACTATGCAAATAAGAAAAAGCAGAGCAGAATAGATGTTGAACGCTTTCGTTCTTTAATCATGACAAGAACTTCTTCACAAAAAAAATTTTAGAAATGAGTATGCGACTGGTAAGCAGTACATCCAATATCCTTCTTGATGCAAAGTAAGCAGCCAATAAAGTGTGATAAAATCTTTAAATCAGCTGTAAATGATAAATGCAACCTTTGAGATAAGGCATGTCAAAAGGTACTACCATGTTACAGACAATCAGTTAATATTTTTAGTGAACCTGTAAAGTCTTTAAAAATAGGAAGTGGTGAGGGGGCTACCTCAACCACCACAACTTAATTTCTAAAAATGTTTTTCTGTAGAAATTCTTGTCATGATTAAAGACATCTGTTCTGCTCTGCTTTTTCTTATTTGCATAGTCAAAGAAGTTTTTGTTTCCATTAAGTGATAATTGCTTGTTGTAGCCAGTTGTTTGATATTTTTTTTCTGATACCCTTGTAATTGTGGCTGACTAAAGTGTGTTTTACATTAAGAAGATTGAAACTGTAATTCTAGTGTGTGTAGAAATGTAACCTGGTCTATATGGGTTGGAGAACACACAGGGAGGCGTAAAATAAGAATTACTTGTTGCAGCTAATTACTTGATCTGTTTATGATGCCCTTTTACTTGTGGCAAATTGAAGTGTTGTTTACATTAAGAACACTGGGCCTGCAATTCTAGTGCAGTAGAAAGGTGGCCTGGTCTCTTTGAGTTGGGAAACACATAGGGAGTTTAAAATGACAATTACTTGTTGTAGCTAGTTTGTGCCTTTTCATTTTTGGCTAACCAAGGTGTGTTTTTACATTAAGAAGACTGGGATTGCAATTCTTGTGGCAGTAAAATGCTCGACTTACCTGCCAGAGTTGGGAAAAATACAGGAAGGCTTACAGTGAGATTGCTTCGTCTGCCAGAGGGCTTTTAGGGACTTAGTTGTTGATATTATTTTGCATTTAAGAGCTAATTTTGCTGTATATTTGTGTTAAAAAATGTTAGAATCATCCATTTTATGGCAGAAGGTCTTTACCTGGCCTATCTGTGTTGGAAACACTCCAGGGAGTTCAACGTGTAGTAATTTATTATCCAGAGAACACAGGAATTAGTGTGCAGCTTTTTTCTGCCTGATATAAATTATGCAAGTTTATGTGGTGTTGCTAACTGTGCAGCAGTGGTTAGTAGTGCCCTATATAGTAGCAGATAATTTGTAAAATTTACATATAATGCTAGTATTTAGGACTTTAACCTGTAACAAATAAAGGCTTTGTGTAAAACTAGGCTTAGGGGAGCTAGTTAGTGCTTTCAACAGCATTGATACCAGATGGTAGCACTATTTAATTGTGATGACCCACCACTGGGCCAGTAATTAAGGAGCCTCAGTCCTCACCACTGGCAACAATGGGGGACATTCACTGTGAGGATAACAGCTACACCACACATTATTTCTAGATGCAGCTCTCTGCATCAAGTGCAATTTCCCTTAAAAGCACCCAGAGACCACAGTCAATCCAGAGGTGGTTCCTCTACCTTTCTCCAGATCCCCAGTAAGACTCCCCACTGGCACAGCTATAGACTTGAGTCCTTAGCCAGGGTTCTAAACCAAGTCCTCCAACACTCTCTGTCCAATCATTGCTTTTTGTCCCTGCCCAAGTAGCTGATACACACACACCTGGGAAAGGCTGACACAGATTTACTAGCTATGCACCTTTTTGCCCAGACTATAAGTTTGTTTCCACTGCTACCAGAACCCTTCTGCCAGCTACCTTAAGAATGTTAACAAAGGGTGTCCAATCTTAATATTAATACAAATAGCAGTTTGTCCAAGAACAAGGCTGTTAGAAGTGGCCCACACAGTGGCACTAAAAAAATATGTGAGTACTCTCAAAACTTAAATATTTTTACAAAGATCAGCCACAATGAAATGTTTTAATATATTTACTAATAAATAATTATTAAATTAATTAATTTAATAATAATTTTATTTAATGAATGAATTAATTAAATAAATAAGAGAATTGCAGCAGATAGTAAAGTCAACCACTAGGCCTTCTATAGTTATGCAAAGAATCTCCACGGCAATACCCAGATTTGATCTGAGCTACTGCACAATGGTACCTCCAATACCAAGCCAACAGATATTGCCAGTATACTGGCTGACAGATTCAGTGCCAACTTTACCCCTCCCCCCAAAGGACCAATCACAATACCAGTAGACTGCTAGACACCCAATATTACTGCTGCACAGCTTAAAACAGCACTGTCCAAGGCCAAGAATACAGCTTTTGTGGGACCTGGCAATATCCCTGGTTGTGTTCTACATGGACTACAGAGTGAACTGGCACCTCACCTGTGCGGTCTGTTCAATCACAGCTTCACCTCAGGTTTTGTCCATACCAAATGGTGTACTTCTACATTCATCCCTCTCCACAAAGGAGGAACAATTACAGACTCTGGGAACTATCACCCCATTAGCCTGATGAGTCTGATATGCAAAGCTATGGAATGCATCATCATGGACCTAATAAACAAGGATATAGGGAATCTCCAAACTC
Source organism: Protopterus annectens (assembly GCF_019279795.1). Lineage (NCBI taxonomy): Eukaryota > Metazoa > Chordata > Ceratodontiformes > Protopteridae > Protopterus > Protopterus annectens. Next base: position 655,579,087 of record NC_056737.1, on the reverse strand, counting down.
TGGATCCCAAACAGTATGGTTTTGTGATGGGTAGATCATGTCTGCTCAACTTGGTCAACTTCTTTGAGTCAGTCACCAAAACTGTGGATGAAGGCAAAGTGGTTCATATAGCCTACCTTGATCTGGCCAAGGCTTTTGATACCATTCCCCACTCAGGAATCAGAAAAACTCACTAAGCTTGGCATCAACCCCTATATCACTAGGTGGGTTGCAAACTGGCTCACAGATAGAACCCAGAGTGTGAAAGTAGCTGACTCCAAGTCAGACTGCTGAGTAGTCATGAGTGGAGTCCAACAAGGTTCAGTCCTGGGTCCGCTCTACTACTCTGAAGTCCAGGCCAACATGAAGAGACTCTGGCTGATAAAGTTTGCAGACAATTGCAAGTTGGGAGCTATTATTAACTCCCTAAGTGATGTTGACATTCTACAGAAAGGCCTCGCTGAGACCATCGACTGGTGTCAGAACCATGGCCTTAAGCTCAATGCCAAAAAATGTGTCATTATCCCCTTTGGGAAAATCCTGGTTCCCATGAATTACCACATTGATGGTAGTCCACTGAGCACAAAAGGCATTATAAGAGATCTGGGAACACAGGTTGACAGCAACCTCTCTTTAGATAACTACATTGCCACTGTGGTCAGAAAAGTCCTTCTATGTGGCACATCTCATTACTAAGGGTTTTGCATCCAGGAAGAAAGAGGTCATTGTCTCCCTCTACTCTTCTCTCATTAGGCCAATCCTCTAGTACAATGCTCCATTTGGCATGCACCTCACTAGACACCTGCAACAACTGGAGAGGCTGCAAAAGTACCTCACAAAGAGGATCCTAGTCCTGAAACACTTGTCCTATATGGACAGACTCAAAAAACTCCAACTATTCTCTGTCTCATATCTCCTACTTAGAGACAATCTCTGCTTGACTTACAAAGCCATGTCTGATCCAGCTCTGTTAGAAATGCTATATCTAAAGAAATCCCAATCCCTCCACCCCACATGCTCAAGAGACCTCAACCTCATTACCACAATTAACAGAATATGCTGGAGGGACAGGTTCATAACCCAGAAACTGCCCATGCTATGGGACAGACTTCCCATACATGTCAAGCAAAGTACCTCGCTGACCTTCTTCATGAGAAATCTTGATGAGTGGATGGGAAACAGAAAATTCACCCCGGAGATAACTCCAGTGGCTCTGCTCAACAGAGGCACTGGGAACTAAGGCCAGGTGGCACTATGCCAGGGTAATCCTATGTCTCGGCTTGTAAAAGCCACAGGGCCATTAGCCTAGTGCACACCTATGAACCTATAAACCTATAAAAGAACAAGATAATACTAAATATATATTCACAGCGACATCAGAGTTCAACACCACAGGAAATATTTAAAATAACATTGCAGTAAAGGCAAACACAAACAAAGAAAAACAGCTAAATTAACTTTGCTATATTCCTGACTGTATCTGAGTTCCCTAGAAACTTACTTCATTAGAACAAGGCAGATGTGGTGAATGGTTCTTATTGCCAAGTTCAAGACAGAATGCAGAATGCTCTCTCTCACTAAGAGACTTCTCAAATTAATATCTAAAATATTACTGCTGTGAAGGCTTGCAGAATGACATCATTTCTATTCATCTTACTTCTAGTTCCTAGGCCAAAACCCCCATTGCTAGAAGCTGGCAGCATTTAGCATCTACCTCTAAAATATACAGACAAGGGCTTTTCCTCAAATCTTTGGCAGATGCTGAAAATCATAAAATAATTGCATTCTTTCATGCTTCAAAAGTAGCAATTAGTTCACTCCAATGACAATACAGAATGTTTCTTAGTACAGACTGTCTCTCTAGCTGCACTGAAAACTTGAGATACAACCTCTTTATTTTGTAGCCTATAAAGGAATTTAATTTCAGCTAGTTTTCTAATGTTTGCTGGACTGAAGTTAACACACCAGTTTCCTCTGTTGACATATACATTTAAACTACAGTGCATGTATATTTCTGTTTTTTTCCAGCAGGTCATGCTGTGGATACATTTTAAGCATAAGCACTTTACAAAATACCTTATCAACACAAACATCTGTACAGAGCAGTTTGATGTAGATGACATACAGTTCTAATATATTTGTAACACAAGCATCTTATATAAATTAGTTCGATATTCACCAACGACATATAGTTATTTAAAAAATTCCAGCTAGCTGTGCTGGCATTATCTCCTTTCACCACAGTAATATCTACCCTTAACCCTAGACCTCATTCAGTTGACCGCTATAAAACCAAGTCCCTAAACTATAATAGCCGAACCCTAATACAGGTCCTGACAACATGGCTATGCAACTTCTTAATCTCTCTGTGAAGTGCTTGGTACATATGGGCAACCTAAGGCAATCTAGCAAGTGCCTCATGTGTTCTTTGTTTGGTACTACGCTAACTGCCCTTGTGAGCCATTTTAAACCTAGCCAATTATCCCTTGTGAGACTCAAGCCCTGCACCTTGTGTTTGTAAGACAAACACCTTGGCCATTAAGCCATCCCCCAACACCCAAACCCCAATCCTCATATACTCAAACAACCTGTTAATCCTTAAACAAACTAGCACAGTATGAGAGATGTACAAACATAACTCCCCTGGAGGCAAACATCTTGCTTACAAAGTTGCCAAGAAACACACAACATAGTTCACACATACTGCACACCACATACGTGTATCTTCTTATGCTGAAACACTTAAAGGAAACCTTCCTAAACCTTAAAGAGCTCCTAAGACATCAAGCAGCAATACCGATTCTCAATAATCAATAAAGCACACACCAAAAGCAAAACCCAACACCACACACAATAGTACACCCAAAAATCCCCCAAGAACAAAGCCCATAAGGCAAGTAAACACATTATCTAGTATGTTCTACCGTATGACACACAGATGCCCCTCTCATCAGGCTGGACAAGGAAAAGATAATGGTTGGTTGCCTTTCTGGAGCTAGGACCTGCAATATCAAGCATGCACTCAAGTCACTGCACATCAAGTACCAATATGATTGTATCATAATCCATGTGGGTGCAAATGACCTGAGATGTAACTCATTGGACTATATGAAAAGAGACATTCTGGGTCTTCCTGAATGTGTGTCAGAGACAGGAATGTGCCTTGCATTGAGCAGCATTCTTCTTTCACAAAGGACAATGCCATAATATGAATAGAAAATGACTGATTTTAATAATTGGCTTAGTTTCTGGTGTCACACCAGGGAGATCCAAAATCTATCAGCATGGAAGGACATGACTAACAGACCACCTTGCTTTGCTAAGGAGAGTCTTCACCTGTCCCCCTGGGTTTATGCATATTAGCTGAAACTTTATCTACCTCCTTAGAACCTTTTTTAGGCAATGTCGAAATGACAAAACTGCCAACATAGAAAATAAAAAACTAAAAGCAGCCTTAAGGTGTTACTGCTCAATGCTCAAAGGAGATAAACAAAACACTCCATGCCCTACAAGCTCTCTTCACTCTAGAGAATATGAACATCAGTTCTGTTGCCAAGACTTGAATTAAAGCCAAAGAAGGTACTCTGGTGGTGTAAAGCTGCAGTACCTTCAACACATTTAGGCTGACAGCAGCACACACAGGGATAAGATGGAGGTGTCTTTCTACATTAGGAGCAAATACAACTCCAGCTTGACTTAATAAGATGATGTCGTGGAGTTCATCCAAGTCAAAATCTTCATAGACAAGGTTCCTTCCATGTTCTGGCCAGCTACAGTTCACTCCCTATAACCCATGAAGCTCATAACTCTTACTTAAACCCATTAGAGTGCTCACCATCTAAACAAATACCCTATTCATAGGAGACCTTAACTAAACCTCTATAGACTAGAAAATGTACACTAACTAACTCCCAGACAAAATATTTTCTAGACTTTATCAACATGAACATCCTGGACCAGATAGTGCATATTCCAAACAGAGGATCAAACATGCTGGACCAAGTACAACAACATGGGAGAGCATTGCACCATCTTCTGTGTCACATCATCATTGGTGTGGTCAGACCACAAAGCTGTTTCCTTTGAAATAAAAATCAACACAGAAAACCCAAATAAATATGTAATGGTTAGGAAATATTCTAAAGCAAACTACATCTTCTAAAGGGATAGTTTATTAAAATTTAGAGCTACCTCAAACCCCAAGAATGACCTATGTAGAATTATTCACAGAAACCCTGTACAAACATATAAATGGCTACATCAAGTCTTCTGTACTGTCCAAATATATCTCCAAAAACAAAACCCAGTGGTGGAATCCTTACCTTAACAAGGAATATAACAAACCAAGTCATGGCGAAAATCAGAAAGAGCAACTCTTGTATCAACAGAGCTTTCGGATACAACTAAACAAGAAACTAAGAGGTCTAATAAAGTTCAACAAGGCCAATTATCAGTTTAGAATACCCTCTTAAACTCAAACACAAGGATCTCTTCAGCTATGCCTTGAACCTTAAAGGTAACACTTAGTGTGAAGAAGTGGTTGTAAATGGCACAGCCTTTACTGATCAGGGTGACATAGTGAATCTACTAGATGATAAATTTAGCTTTAACTTCAGCTCCCACTCTCCCCTGATTACACCTTGGGAAATCACTACTAAAATATCCCCTCCAACTATCAGCAGGGAGCAGGTCCTGGAGGTGCTTGCTAAGGTCAAAAACACCACTTCAGTAGGCCCAAATGATATCCCTGGTTGCCTCTGCATCCTACATGAGACTGTAACATAAACAAATGAATGGTGCCAAAGTCAAGTCAATGTAAAGAAGTGCATTACACTGCTCTTTGGGAAATTGTCCACCAAAGCTAATTATTCCATTGGAAAAACACCCTTAAGAGTTGACCTGGTAGTTAGGGGTCTGGCAACATGTGTAGACAGTAATCTGGCCTTCAATCAACACATAGCCAAAAAGCACAGTAACTACTGTATTTGAGATTATATAATATACTCAAATACATATAAATATGCATGTGTTAAGTAAACTAATATATATATATATATATATATATATATATATATATATATATATATATATATATCTTTGCTTTCCTCCTTGCATTTGTATAAAAAAATAATTTCTGGGAATGGGCTGATTATGGGAGATCTTTTTACACTTTTCTTTACATGCTATAAGTGATACTAAAAATAATTTAAATAATGAGTGAGATGTCTATCTCTGGTCATGATTTAAACATACACGTTAGTATATATATATATATATATATATATATATATATATATATATATATATATATATATATATATTATATATATGTATATATATATATATATATATATATGCATATATATATAAATATATATATACATATATATATAAATATATGTATATATATCTATATATATATATATATATATATATCTATAAAAAAAAAAAAACAAACACAAAGGATACAAGTAAGACAATTGACCATGGGGAAATCAAATAAATCTACAGAAACCACCACCTCCAACTCAAAAGGTTTATATTCAATACTTCAAACCCAAGTTTCACCAAAACAGGCATTTTCAATGCCGTAGCATCCATCCACTCAGCTGGAAATATGTTCTGCAGTATAGACCACATGACAAAACACCATCATCAAATAAATATTTCAATTAAATATTTAACTACCCTTAAAAGAAAGGCTTTAAATTCCTATTTCAACCCCAGGGAAAATAGCACTTCCTACAAAATAAATCAACTTTTGTCCTTATTGCTTAGAAGGGCACGATTATCAGTTAAAGTAAATTCCCTAATCACATTAACCTTGTCCAAACAAAAACAAAAAAAAAAAAAAAAAACAAATGTAGCCTGTTCATATATGAAGTTATGTTTATATAACATGCTGTCTTCCCTCTTACACCTTAACTTACCAAGTTGTGGTGCTAAATTCTCTTTCAGAGATAGTGCAATCTGACTTATCTTACTAATATTTAAATTATTTTTAAAATTCCTACCATGAAACATGGCCATGCAGACCAAGCATTCTGAGCTGCAAATATCTTATTCCTAATATATATAAAACAAATCTTACTGGTATTAAGTCAAAAAACTGTCTGTTTTTAACATGTAATCACAATAGGAACATGTTCCAGACAACTCATTGCCAGGCATCTCATCAATAACCTTGCCAAGTACCCTCTTACACTCCTTTTTTAAATGAAGAGAAGTTTTTGCCTACATTCTTAACTCCTTCTATAGCAGATCCAACACCTAGAGAAACCACATTGTAAAACAAGGATCACTTACGAAGCCTTCCTAGAGTGATTTAAGCCACCTTTGGTTGGGATGATGCTGATACGTAAATCCTGTAGATGTACATTCACTGGTGCTGGAAAAAGATGATTCAAGAAGCCAAGGGTTTGTTTGATTTCAATACCATGTATTAAGCCAAAAAATAACTTTTCTTCTATTTCTAGGGGAATGCTTTTACAATGGAATAGTGAAAACAAAACATCTTCTATCAGAAACAAAACATAGGTTCCTTTTTTAACACTTAAAAGTGCCAGTAAAAAACAAAAAAGCAAAAACATTTCTATAGACACTGCTTAATAATTTAAACCCTCTAATAAATTCAGTGCTTTCATCTGTCAACTGCAGACTTCTTCAGAAAGAGAGGGGGAAAGGAAGAATAATATTTTGGGAATAGTTTTTTTGTAAAGGGCCATGCATTTAGCTTGTGCACAATTGTGGGAGATTCCTTTGAGGTAATGTCTGGGTTAAGGGATTTCCATACCGAGGGGGATATGACAGATATGTCATCACTTCCATTTAAGGGCACAATGGATGTTAAGATGTCCATTGAGTCTGGGGGTGTATCAGATGCTAGGAGAATTTGTCATTTGAGATCTTTGAGTTCAAGAACAGTGGCAAAATCTCTGAAAAATATTTTCAAATGTTCAAACACTAAAAATTTGAAGGAGCCCTTGCAAAGGAGAGAATGTCTGGTTAAGGCATTACTGTCATGTCTGTTGCTGATCACTACCAGGAATTCTGTAATGTGTTGTTGCAGTTTTCTTGTGGTAAGACCCACATAGAAAGCTCCACATGGGCTGCATAGGGCTAGGTAAACTACATTAAGAGAATGACAGCTGAAGATGCCTCTTGCCATATAGATGTAGTCCCTGCTTCGGATGTGAATTCTGTCTCCAGTCTGGATTGCATCACTATAATTGCAATTGTGGCAGGGGTGTGTTTCTAGGTGCTGGGGGTTTATTCCCTTATCTGAGTGTTCCATTTTAAACAGGGATTTGAGTTTATGAGTCCTCTCATAACAGAAGCTTGGCTGGGTTCCTAGAGTGGATATAAGGTCTAGGTTCACCAAGATGATGTCCCAGTTTTTTGAGATAATAGACCTAACTTTTCTATCATCCACAGAGATGGGAAGGGGAACCTGAGGGTGAAGTCTGGTTTCCCTTTAAGTTTGGGTATGAAACCTGCCTTAAGAATGGGGGGGGACCTCTCAGGGTGTGAGAGCAATATTTCTGGTGCCACTCCTTGGGTCAAACTGACAAGGTAGTGTCTCTCTGTAAAAAGTTGTTTTAGGATCTGACATTTTACTTGGAACTGGTAATCTTTTCTAACAAGCCTGCTAAATCTGATGAATTTCCCTTTGACAATGTTCTTTTTCATGAATCTGAGGTGCCGACTGCTGAAGTCTCAATAGTTGTTCATGAAGGAGTTTTTCACTGGATATTGGACTTGAATTTTAACTGTTCATAGTCCAGTGTGAGGGAGGCATCCAGGAAGTCAACTTGGGTGCCTACACCGGAAAGGGTAAAATTCAAGAAAGGGATGAAGGCCTTGAGCTCCTGGATGAATTCAGTGAGCTCTTGGTCTGTCCCCTGCCAGATGAAGAAGATGTCATCTATATAACATTTATATAGACCAATCTTCTTAAATCCTCTTACTTTTTGTAAAAGGTCACTTTCCCAGCTGGCTAGGACCAGGTTGGCATATACAAGTGTCATTCTGGCCCCCATGGCAACACCTTTTTCTTGGTGGATAATTTCACCATTGAAGGTTAAAATGTTGTTGTGGAGTACTATCTTGATTAGCTCGCAGATGGAATGTATGGTCCCTCTGTTCCATTTGGTGTGCTTCCTTAAGTAATTGCTTATAAGGGTGATCCCTTCCTGGTGGAGAATGTTGGTGTATAATGTCATCACATCCAAGGTAATGATGGCTTTATCCATATTAGTTACTGGGTATTTATGCAAATGTTCTAGAAATTCCAAAAGTCTTTGAGAAAAAACTTGGATGTCTGTACTAAAGGATTGAGTTTGGCATCTAAAAAATTTGAAATGAATTCAGTATGTGTACATTTGTATGACAAAATGTGTCCAAAGGGAGGGCTGGATACACTTTTTTGGGCTTTGGGGTAGCCCAAACAGCTTCCCCAAACTGGGACAGTCTACAGCAATGAATTCATACTCTTTATCTGAGATGCACCCTTTTTGTATGAGCTCTAATAGTTCCAAATCAATTTCTAAAAGTGTTAGGAGACTTCCTGCAGGGTGACACATTTGTAACATTGGTCCCTCGTAAGTTCTTCCTTGATTTATTTGGTGTAGGCTGCACTTTTTGTATCACTACTAAACATGCCTCTTTGTCGGCTTTCATTACCCTGATCTGGGGGTTGGACCTAAGCTGTACCTGGGCTGTCTTTTCCTTGTTGATGAGGTTGTGCCAACTGCACCTGGAGAGCTTCCTAAGGATTTCCCTAATTTGTTTTTCACAAACATCTGAAAGAAGGCTAAGGGTGTTGCATATCCTGGGGTTAAACTCATCTTTTCTGCTAACAGTACCTTGAGAATCTGCATTAGGTGTGGAGTTACTGAATAAAAGTTCAGCTTCAGACACATTTCTATTCTCATTATCATCACTAAACATGCTATATGTAGAAAAATCAATAACAACATTCCTGGATTTATTATCATACAAAATGTTTAAGTTAAGTTTCCTCATGTAGAGCTTAAGGTCTAAAAATGGTTTTAGAGACTTGGCTGTTTGTGCAGGGAGGAAATTTAAACCTTTTTTCAAAACATTTAAGGTGTGTGTATCCAAGACCCAGTCCGTGAAATTAAAAACTGTAAAATCATTGTGGCTAATGAGGACTGCCTCTGTACTCTGCAAAGGAACTTCTGTAGTTGCACATTCATCTAGGTTAACTCTTTGAATATTACTATTCCAGTACATGGTTCCCTCTGTTGCTTTTGGTGTGTTGGGTACCTTTATGACTACATTACCTGAATTAAGTATATTTTGCACAATTACAATTCCAGTAGTAATACTGGGCTCTAGCCTGTGAACTGTCTGGTCTGTGGTAGTTTTAGGTTGCATACAAATGTAAAAAAAGCATTAGCTACTGCATTTTCTCTGTTGAGTTCAGTTCCAGCATTTGCATGCTCTGATGTTGCAATTCATTCAGAATAAATGCTATTGCTCTCAGCTGATGACGTACATTCTGAGTGAACATTACCGGTCCTGTAATGATTCCTGTCTATATCTGCCTGCATTCCCGGAATTTTGTCTAGATCCTTGTTCTTGCTCATATTCCTAGACCAATTGTCTGGTTTCCTGTGGCTCGTGCCTCTTTTGGGAGAAAGAACAACATTATAGGAGTCTGGGTCACTGGCACTTTGAATCTCTTGATTGTGGGAACCTTAAAAAAATATTCAGTGACTAAAAAACTCTGATCCACATTTAGTGGAATCATGTTGACTTCATTTAGTATCTCCTTCTGTTTCTTCCCTTGGGCCTTCCACGTGGTCTCCCCCACCCACAGTTGCCCAGGGTTGAGCTCTACCTTTCAGCCTGCTCGGGAGGAGGAAAAACTCCTGAGAAATGCCTTAGATTGCTCCAGGCATCTTGAATCCTTGTATCTTCATTACTTGGGACTTTCCAGTTGTTCTGATTCATGGTCTCCACTCGGGAAACCTCTTCCATCTGCTCACAGTGGTTCCTTCTTGGGATTACTTGGTAGACATTGTTACTGGTTTTCCTGGGGGGAGTAGTCTCATTTGGCACTTTGGACTGGTCTATGTCCCTTTGGCTTACCTTGTATTAATCAATGGTTGGTGGAGGTTTAGTGCCAAGCCCCCCTTCCCCATATTTGTTAAAATATCGTTGCCCAAACCTATTAGCATGATTGAACTTTTTGTCAATGGGGAGCAGGAAAGCTGTTTGATTTTGAAATTTTTGCATATCCCTGATACATTTCATTAGTTTTCTTTTTGTGACCAAGTCTTCATGCTTTTTAATCTTGGGATCAATGGCTTCAAGCATGTATTTATACACTGTGAATTAGGGGTGGGTCAGGATCAGTTAGCTCAGTTTTTGTATTTCAAATTTAATTTTGTCCAATTTCTCCCTGTTAAATTCCACTAATGCCTTAAGGGCTTTAATGCCTTCTTCTTTGTAAATGTTGCAGAGCACTTTGTAGAGGGGGTTCTTCTTGGTGATGTCATTGGGGAAGTGGTATGCTTTAAGTCCTTTTGGCACAATCTCGTTTTGGATGCACAGGGTTAATTAAAGGATATCCAGTTCAATGTTTTTAAACACCATGATTCTGCTTTCCAACTGGTGTAGTAACTGTTTACAGTCATTTGCCATTGGTGGTTCAGTGTTGAGTATTGGAGTTTTGGTGCTAACTTCCAATATATGGTCATCCAGGTGTCTAAAAGGATTGATTGTTACTGGCACTAACATAATTTTTACTACCTGGGTAGCCCCATTTAGGCCATTAACTTGGCCCCCTTCAGTGGGGGCATTTTCATTTGGTTCACAGGCTACTGTATTCAGTTTTTTGGCTTCCTTGGTGAGAAGCATTTGGGAGTTAAGGATGGATAGAGCTTTTTCTACCACCGGGCCCAGCTCACCCAAGGCACTCACAAGGTTCCCCCTTCCCATCTCTATGGATGATATAGAAGTTAGGTCGATTATCTTGAAAAACTGGGACATCATCTCAGTGAACCCAGACCTTATGTCCACTCTGGGAACCCAGCTGAGCTTCTGTTATAAGAGGACTCAAAACCTCAAATCCCTGTTTGAAACTGAACACTCAGATAAGGAAATAAACCCCCTAGCACCTAGGAACCAAGCCCTGTCACAATTGAAATTAGTGTGATGCGATCTAGACTGGAGACAGAATTCACATCCCAAGCAGAATTACACCTACATGGCAAGAGACACCTTCAGATGCCAGTCTCTTAACGTACTTTACCTAGCCTTATGCAGCCCCTGTGGAGCTTTCTATGTGGGTCTTACCATAAGAAAACTGCAGCAATACTTTAGAGAACACCTGGTAGTGATCAGAAACAGAGATGACAGTAATGCCTTAGCCAGGCATGCTCTCATTTGTAATGGGTCCTTCAAATTTTTATTGCTTGAACATTTGAAAATGTTTTTCGTAGATTCTGCCACTGTCATTGAACTCAAAAAGCTCAAATGGCAAATTTTCCTAGCATCTGATAAACCCCAAGACTCAATGGACACCTTAACTTCCATTGGGCCATTAAATGGAAGCGATGACTTATCTGTCATGCTCCCCTCGGTATGGGAATCCTTACTCCAGGTATAACCTCACAGGAATCTCCCACAATTATGCACCAGCAGAATACATTCCCCCTTTGCAAAAAACTATTCTCAAAGTATTATCCTTCCCTTCCCCCTCTCTTTCTGAAAAAAAATCCGCAGTGGACAGACAAAAGCATTTGAAGTTATTAGAGGGTTTAAATTACTAAACCATGGGGGGATTCAGTAATCCTCCGTGTAGGATGAACAAAGTCCTACTCGGAGACTGCCGTCTAAGAGTTAGATGTCAGCGTGTCATGCATATGCATGAGGGCACGCTGACTCAACTCCCAGGCTAACATGGAGTTTGTAGGAGTGCAGGGGGCATGTCAGACTGCCGAGCAGTCCAAATATCCACTCCCCTGCAAGTGCCTAAATCTGCAAATGTCAGCAGATATGTGCGAGTCCGCTCAAATGTGTATACCCTCAACACTACACTCCCCCACATTCGAAACCCCTGTACAAATGAAATAAAAGTTAAAACATTTTTTTTTATTATTCCCGAAATAGCTGCCTGTATTTGTGCATGTGTGCGCGGGTGTGCCCATTGCTTAGCTACAGTAAGCAGTGTAGACATCGAAGAGGATAATAAACTACTAATATGCAAATTAAGCCAAATTGCAATAGCATAGTGGTAGAGCCTTCGCACAAAGAGGAGGCATTCCTGGTTCGAGTCCCACCACTCCCCTTTCCATTTTCATTAAGAAATCTGTGCATAAAAATAATTCTTGACATTTACCTTTTAAATTCTATTAAAATGCATTTAAATGGCCTATGTAGTAGTGAACGATATTTTAAATATATATATAAGAAGGTGAAATGGTCATGCATACTAATGAATGCATAAGTAACCTATGTTAAGCAATGTGAAGCACTGCTAAGCAACATTTAACAATATTAAGCACATTTAAGAATAATTGCCCATAGCTAAGCACTGCTTTAACTAGCACAATATAATTGCCCATAGCTAAGCACTGCTTTAACTAGCATAATGGCTTTGCACGTAGCTGCGCATCGTGCCAACTAGCACATACAAAACATGTTTGGTTGGAGCTGCGCACCGCGCCAACTAGTGCAAAGTTAGGCAACGTCGGGCAATATTGGGCAAAGTAGGGCAAAGCCAGCTAAACATAGCCACACCTCCTAGCCGGTCAGGCCAGTAGTAAAATAAAAAGCAATGACAGGCTTCGAACCCAGGATACTGTGCATCATAATCAAAGTACAGAACCACTAAGCCATGACAGCTTTTGCTGTGCATGCACTGTCAACATACATATACATATTAATGAAAGTTTACTCAGTGCTAAGCAGGTATGCACTCAGCTGAGAATTTTCAAAACCAGACAATCACAAATAAGTGTGGAAAATGAGCCATATTTAAGCCCCATAGGTTGGGAATAATCACCATAACTGGTTGTAGCTCCCATCTGCAGACAGAATGGCTGGTACTGGAGAGGGCTCTAATTTTGGAGCGCAACGGTGGGGCATTGAGGAGTCAAAACTGATAGTTTGACTCCTTTTCCATCATCATGATGCAAGACTCCTGCAGGGCCAGTTCCAAGTCATGGAGTACAAAGCGGAGGCATGGAACCATCTAGCACATGATCTCACCAGTGCCACAGGCGTTCCTCAGACTGGTGAGCAGGTCAGACACCACCATGCAGACCTGAAGAGATGGAAGCAAGACCAACTGAACCAGTGGATACAGGAGGCCCATGGAAATGACAATGCCCCACTACTGAGTAGGTATTCATGGAATGGAGTATGTAAGAATAACTATTGTAGTCTATATAATGGACAGGTATGTCTCAATATCCCTTCATTTACTTCACAGCTGCAGGTGTCCGTGCTGCGAATCAGCAAGCCTATGCAGATAGGCTGCTAAGGCTGTGCCACCAGGCAGGTTAGTAATTATTCTGCATGTATTGTTATATAAAATAAGTGAGAGAGCCTGAAAAAAAGTGTTGTAGCCCAATAATAAAGGCATAAAATGCCCTGAATAATTTCTCTGCATGTACTGTTATATAAAATAAGTGAGAGAGCCTGAAAAAAAGTGCTGTAACCCATTAATAAAGGTAAAATAAGTCCTGAATAATATCTCTGCATGTACTGTTATAAAAAATAAGTGAGCGAGCCTGAAAAAGAGTGTTGTAACCCATTAATAACAGTATAATACATCTTGAATAAGTCTTCTGCATGCACTGTAATATCAAATAAATGAGAGAGCCTCTAGAAAAGTGTGTAATGTAATTAATAAAGGTATAATACCTGGAGTGTGTCCGTGTCACTTACCTTGAAATGTTGTTGTACTCTTGCATTATATAAATAGTACTGTTGTATTAAGCGCTGTCAACCCACAGTTGGGCAGTCCCATATAAAATGGATGAAGGGAGTGTCAGTATCTGTGAAGCATATATACAGTCCTCAACAGTTGGTTAATGGCTGGCATGCACAGGTAAATCTGGCACACGAGCAGCTTGTTAATGTGTTCCCCAGAAATGTGAGTGTGCTGCTAGAAATGTAGGGGACTGTAGAAATATAACTGAAAATGTCACGTGAACACATCCAGATATGTAGATATATAAATATAAATAAAATATATAAATACGTAGCAGTAACATCTGCATCCTGGACAGTTAGTATGCCAGATATAGGTCAGGTATATAATGAGCTAGCCAAACCCATTACACAACTTAATGCACATTGCCTAGTGTAATAATACATGTAGGGGATATACACCTGCAGTCAATAGGAATGTAGTGTAAACTATAAGTACATATAAGATGTTAATGGAGGTATCTTTTTACACCCTACTGTATGTGCATAAACAATGCAATTCCACACCTCAATAGGTATGTTTAATCTCAAAACATTTGTTGGGGCATATGTCCTATTGTTCTACAAATATCTGCATTTACTTTGATGCATGTGCCCTGTTCAAACACCACAATCTTGGTGGCCTGTTGCCACCAATCATTCCTGCATGCTGTTGGAATGTCCATTGTCGTTCAATATATGCATGTGTTATGCTTGCTGTTCAACTGTTGGAACCCTGGTGTGTTGGGTTAATGGGAATATTACTGCATTATGTTACAAATAATTTGGAATGCTGTTGTCTATGTTGTCATTAAATACACCTAAACACAAAACTTATGGGAAGGCCGGTCCCAGCGGACCCACCTGTCCCTCCTCAGCAGGCAATTGCACCTGGCACCAGCAGGTCCAGTGCCCAGCCCAGGCCCCCCTCCTCTATTGGTCCTGTGCCACCTTCAGGTGGAAGCACAGCAGGGGATGGGGCTCGTCCCCCCTGTGCAAGCGTGGGCAGAGGAGGGCCACCTGTCACCCTCCGAAGAATCCGGGCTGTGGTGCGTAGGGAGATCCAGCATTAAGTCGCTGATCCCCTACGCCAGCTCGAGGCAAGAGTGGCATGACTCATGGGTGAGCCTGCCCCTCCTATCCAGCCCCCAGCACAGCCACCCGCCGGGCTGTGAAGGTGCAGTGGTGACTGCCCATGGATGGGGATCTCAGTTCCACTGTTACCATCTGTGGGCTCATGGGCTTGTGATTTCCAAACATCCTTCCCCGTTAATTGTGTTCACCCACCCCATGTGTCATATTCCGCCCCTGTATGCATCTTGCTTGTCTTGTCTGTTTAACTCCCCAACCTACCTCCCACAACAGACCTACTTCCCCTACCTCACATTCCACTCTCACCTGAAAAAAAAAAAAAGGTCAATCTGCTCTCGCAAAAAAACTACGCCCCATACATAGCTGCCTATTTTACACAAATGTTCGCCGGACACAGACACTGAAATTCAATTAGCAGTACAAGATACTTTGTTGTCCTCACCCCACTCTCAGGGGTGTAAGGTTTCAAAGTTCCCTCCAAATTACAAGTATATGCACAGCTGTTGCTGTTAAAGAAATGGGCAGCTATGGACCTTCCCCACACCCGTCCTGCACATCCCGAGCTGTTTTCCCTACTGTCTTTCCCTCTTTGTGCCCCTTTTTCACCACTTTCCTATCTCCCCATTTTCTTTTCTTTCAAAGAAATGAACGCGGGGGTTAGCGGGAGTAAGCACTTTTAAGCAGTAGTAAGAGGGTTTGAGCGAGTGTGCTCATGTGTGCACTTAGCTTAGTATTGCTAAGCGTTGCGCAAACCAGAGCAAACCCGCTCACAACTGCTTAAAAGTGCCTTACTCACCCTGCATATGAGGGGCCTTGTTCTGCTCAGCAGCAAAATAAAACACCACTGCCAGTCTCGAACCCCGGACCTACTATACTGCATGAAGTACCACTAGGCCACAGTAGATATACAGTAAGATGTTGCTGAAATATATATATCATGCATCAGAATGTGTGAATATAAAGGAAATGTAGGAATGTCATAACACAAAACCTGTTCTGTGGAACTATACCAGCAGTTGGTGTGGAATTGCATTACATGACTGTGATAACAGAACCAGCCATTCTAGCAGTAAATACTGTTACAGCAGCACTTCACAACCCCCACACAGTATCATAGCAGGACAATCCCCACACAAATGTACAAAATACGAGTGTGTCCAAGGTACAGCAAGGATGTAGGTAGGCATAATCAGTACTGGAATTGTCCAGTTTCATGAGCATCCTGTGATAATGTCAACAAAATAAAAAGCACAAACACTGCAGAAGTAAGTACATTAATATCCACGATATAGATGTTCCCAAACAGTTCATGTGCCAAATGGAAACATCTCAATAACTACATATGTATGGCAGCTCATTGTAGATGTTGTAAAGAAACTCCATACTCCCATGTATCTTGTGTTAGCATTTCTTCAAGGCATTCCGCAGAACACTGTGCAATATTAGTACATAACAGTATACCTCGCAACCTTTGCATAATTGATATTCCCACCATGAAAGGTGGACCATATATGTGCCTATATGGATATCTATATGTACACCAATGTATGTTTATATTTATGTGTGTTTATATATATATATATATATATATATATATATATATATATATAGAGAGAGAGAGAGAGAGAGGGCTATCTTTACTGTGACAGATGGCTGGTGGCTTTTGAAGCTCAATGTTGAAACTGCACTGGCATCCCTTCTGGCAAAAACTCCCTACCCATGAACTACCACATAGGTGCTAGTCTACCTAACAGTGAAAGTGTGATAAGAGACCATGGGACACAGGTGGACTGTAGTCTCCCCTTAGATAATCACAGTGACACACTAGTCATGTAATCTGTCTACCTGCCACACCTCATCACAAAAGGTGTGTCATCCAGGGAACTATAGATTAGTGTTCCCCTCTACTCATCACACATAAAGCCCATTATAGAGTATAATGCCCCATGTGGTATATACCTCACAAGACATCCACAGCAACTGGAAATGACAAAGACATACATCACAAAGAGTAATACCAGCTTCAAACAGGTGCCCTATGCAGACCATCTCACAAACCCACAACTACACTGTGTCGCATACCGCCTACCCAGAGGTGACCTCTGCCTAACACCTAAGCTATGTAAAAACCAGAGCTGTTGGACATGCTGCACGTAAACAGATCACAATCTCTACATGCTACACGCTCTAGGGACCCAAACCTTCTGATCACAATAAACAGCACATGCTGGAGGGATAGATTCCCATCTCAGAGACATCCCATACTCTGGAACAAACCAACTATCCATAGCAAACAAAGCTCCTAATTAGCAGTCGTCATAAATAATCATGAAGATTGTATGGGAGATAGTGAATAATCCCAGGCATTCACCCCTGTGTCTCTGCTTGACAGGGCCATGTGAAATGCAATGACCTGTGTGTCAAAGGCCAGAGTACCGTATGGCTAGGCTTCTATAGGCCCTTGGGCCAATAGCCTCTTACATACCTATGAAGTGATACACACCCACATGTACTTGTTGCAAGAATTGCTATGTGAGTTTGACTGAGTGTGATGGTGAATGTGTTGGTGAATGTGTCAGAGTTTGGTTTATGTGTGATAGCTTAGTGGGAAACTATTTCTGTCATGGTATTATGTGTCCTAGCTGTGATCTCAGCAAAAGATGTGTATACAATTGCTAGGCTGAAAAAACAGTATGCCATATGTTCTGACATAGTCCCTTGTTGTCGACTGGGGTGCCCATTGGTAGGCCAAAGCAGTACATGCATGCTTATTGAGTGTTACTGCTGGCGAATCCAACCCCTGTATGAACTGTAGTACTACCTGAGGCTGTATGCCTAAACAGCACAGTATGGTGTACGTCCACATTGATTGGAACTACTGTTCCATGTGTTCTCTGTAGTCCTCACAGATTACATACCTCAGGCATACGGTCTCGTAACTACTGACACACAGTACTGTAAGGTACACAGGTAAAGGTCACCTGTGATGCCATACCTATGTGTCTGGTATGTATGTCTGATGTGTGTGTGTGTATGCCTGTACCATGGCCTCGGTCATATGTGTGTTACAGGATATAGGTGCGTATCTAGAAACATGTATAGTGTAGTACAACAGTATGCCACCTATATTCACGAATGTGCACATATGTTAGTTAGGGGTCTGCCATCAACGACTAGTGTGGTATACCGGTGATACTGTCACTGGACTTTACAATCATTGCAATGGATTACACCTTTCATGATGCATTAGCATGATATATACCTCCTGTGTCTAGGTTGTGCATTGTGTCGCATAAAGTGTGCCATGTACTGTTGTATAGTATTACATACTGTTGTAAGTTTGTTGCTGTGCAAAACGTGGTTTGATATATAGAGTGTGCCAGGCACTGTCAGGCAGTTGTGGGTTGAGTACTGACATGTGGCATTGAAAGTGTGTATCATCTGACAGCCAATAGGTTGCTATATATGGCAGTTAATTGATATCTGTACATTAGAAATATACATGTGCCTCATGACTTGCTCACACATATTGTTTCATTGCCTTCCAGGGCTATGTCCCACCATCGTAATCCTACCTATAGCACGGTGGAGGAAGAGGTCATAACATCCAGCCTGGTGCAGCAGTATGCCCTGCTGTTCTCTAGAACTGGCCAGGACCAGCATGAACGGACTGTGCTGTGGCAAGAGCTTGTCCATTGGGTAAATGACATAGGCATGCATAACCGGACATATGAGCAGATACGCCATCACTGCAGTGATTTAATTAGACATGTCTGGCAGCGTGCGTCTGATATCCACAGACAGCAGCTTGCCACAGGTGGGGGGGTAGCCATCCACCCCCCCCTCACCAGAGTGGAGAAGCTGCTCCTGAGCCAGGTGGCTCCTGGCCAACAGCAACCCCAACAACTAACTTGTGTCATCATGGAGGCCGGAGTCACCCAGCAAGCTGACATGGAGTGTGCAGGTAACATGGCATAGCTGTAGACTACTGTTACCTCAATTGTTAGAGCATGCTTATGTGAGATGTGTACTGTGTAGTTAGACAATGTGGTGCCTAGTGTTGTGCAATGGTAATAATTAGGAATACAATCTGTAGGCCTGTGACTGTCAACCATTGTACTACTGTATGATTGCAAGCACACAGTAGCAATGCCACAGTTGTTTCCAATGACAAAGTGTTTCATATCCTTGTAGGTCCCTCTGGTTTGACAGCAAGACAGCCGACCCATGCTGGTGAGTGTGTTCTACCTTTAATACTGCTAATTAAATGTGCATGTCATAAGTGAGGTGTAGGCCATGTACACGTAGCACACATATGCATAATGCATGCTGTGCATGTTTGCTGTGAGACTATGCACATCCCAGTGACGTGGGTAGCTACCTAAAACACATACAATACACAGAGCATTCGACAGAATTGTGGCAACACTGATGTGGACATTGGATAGGCAGCGTTGATACACATGCACACAACATACACAACACTGTCATACGCAGTACACATTAACATGCTACACATGGCGTATTCAGACACCCGCTGTAAGGTCACACTACAGTATCCTACACTTCATCCACACAGCACACATAATATACCTGAGTGGTAGATGTCTCACATGTGGCTGTGCGACACTCTTCGACACATTACACATTCATGGTAGGACGTTGTATACGAGTAATTCACCCACTCAATGTTTGGGTAGTTGTAGTCTCCTCATATAATGGTGTTTGATAGGACCTTTATATTTGCCATTGTTCTCCAAAATACTGAGTGAGGTTCCTGAGACAAGGTACGTGATCTGTAGCAGGCTACAATCTGAAGGGAAGCTTTGCCCAATGCTAGTTGCACTTGCATGGTCTCCAAGGCCTCATGCTGTGCCATTAACCTGGAGGTGTGGATATCCATACGGTAAATGGCTACACCCCTTCCTTTTGTATTTCACTCGTGGTCTTGGGTCCAAAGGTCAGGGTGATTGTGAGTGTTTTAAGTGGATCATATCCAACAGCTCTATGTTTGACATAGCTTTGTATGTTACGCAGTGAACACCTCTGAGTAGGCAATATGCAAGGGAGTACGGATGAAGCATTTTGCAATGGTCTGTGTATGGCATGTATTTCAGGCCACTAATGCTCTTTGTGAGGTATTGCTGCTGGCTTTCCAGTTGTTGTAGTTGTCTTGTGAGGTACATAACAACAGTGGTGTTGTACTCTTTTAGAGTTCTAGTGAGTGGTGAGTAGAGGGGAACAATGTCCTCTTCTATTCTGCATGAGACACATTTTGTGATGAGGTGTGCCAAATAAGAGGGTTTCCTGACTACTGTGGGAATGTGTTCATCACAGTTGTATCCACTGTCCACCTGTGACCCAGGGTCTCTTGTCACGCTTACAGTGTGAAGTATACTACCACCTATGTTGTAGTTCTTGGCTACAGTGTTTTTTATAAAGGTGATGATAATGCACCTTTTGGCATTGAGCTACAGTCCATGGCTTGGACAACAGCCATCTGTCTCAGTGAGGCCCTTTTGTAGGATGTCCACATCTTTAGTGTTTACAATGATGGCTCCTAGTTTGTAGTCCTCTGGAAACTTCAGTAGCCACAGGCCTTCCATGTTAATGTTTACTTCAGGGATGTAGATACTACACAGCCTGGGAAGTTATCTAGTCCCATGGCTGCTGTGATACTGGCTTTGGAGACTGTTTTTTACCTGTGCAGCCATGATGACAGCAACTTTGCAGTCTTCCGTTATAGACATGTGCTCTTTCATGGGTGAGAGGGGGATAAAGTTAACACTGATCCTATCTGCCAGGGTGTTGGCAATATCAGTTGGCTCTGTACATTTAGTGCCATTGAGCTGTAACTCAGAACAGTTCTGAATGTAACCATGACATGGACCTGTCTGTTGGGCAGAGATCTCCTGAGTAGACAGTATGCAACAGAGTACAGATTGGGTTACATTTCAGTTTTGTTGCATGGGGCAACTATTTGAGGCCAGTAATCCTCTTGTTAAGGTACTTCATTGGTGTTTCTAGCTGCTGAACGTGCCTAGTCAGATTCATTGCAAGTGTGTTGTTGTACTCTCTGACAGGTCTGATGACTGCTGAGTTGTGGCAACTTCCTTTGACCTACATGCACAGACCTTGGCAGTTTGTGTGAACACATAGCAGGATTTTCAGACCACTTTGTGAATGTGTTTCTGGAAGTAGAGATGACTATACACATTTGTCCATAGATCCCTTATTATCACATCCGTATGTAGCCTAAGTGTGTGAGCATGTCCAGTATGACCTTTCAGTATCTTCCTGCCTGACATTTGCTTTGTTTCTTTAAGTGTGTGAGCACACCCAGTATGACCTTTCAGTGTGATGCTGAATGAAATCCACTACATTTGTTGGAGTGTGTGAGCACGCACAGTATACACATTTATACTATATGTGTATGGTAAATCAAGTTGTATTTTTACAGCAGGGTTCACCTTTGTGTCATAGATCAACAGGGATCATGCTGTGCCTGCAGGGCTTCCAGGAGACACTTTGCATAGACTTATCAACATTTCTACATACAGGGGGGACAGCTATGCTTTGTACATTTCTACCCGTGGGCACACCAGATTGTTATTGTGGGTGTACATAGGATGTGGGTTTCACCTGACACTTATACACATTTGCTTTGCCTGCATTGCTATGTACAGGACGCCATTATGGTCTGTACTGTTGCCTATCGTACTGGCTTGAGGCATACTACTGTACTACAGATCTTAGCATCCAATGTCACGTATATTAGCTTGCGACTTCATAGCCTACACAACCCACATCACAATGCCTGGCCTGATGTTCTCTGTCTGCATAGGCGTGTGGGGAAGGTTATCAATTTGCCTCTTTAGAGGCATGATACAGCATTGCTTTGTGTTTGCATTAGTGTACAATTGTCCTGCTGTGTCTGTGCCACTGAAATGGTATCATGGCTTAGTGGTTCAGTACTGTGACTATAGTGCACCGTATCCTGGGTTCAAGGCCTGTCACTGCTTTTTATTTTCATGCTGGCCAGACCAGACTGTTAAAGAACAGTAAAGCAGATATGAGCATGTTTAACTGACTTTGCTCAACTTGTCCTGACCTTGCCCAACATTGCACGAGCAATTTTGTTTACATATACTAGATATTGGTGAAAGCTGCTTAGCACTGCTTTATATTGCTTAAAACATGGCAATCATGCCTCAGGTGGTGCTGCAGGGCTGCCTATGTCAGATGCACATACTACACTGCCTAAACATGTTTGGAAACAGGTAGTGTCAAGTTAGGCATCCCTTTTATTTTATGTGCGAGTCAGAGAGAGGTATCATTTTCATCGTTCCTACTGAGCCAGTGTATGTGCTATGCGTTGCTTCTTTGCCAAGGACAAGGCATACTGGGAACACCTCCTTCTGCCTACTGGGACAGGCTCAGGTTGTTCCTCCTCCAAGTCATGCTGTGCCTGTGCAGGCCTTGGCAATGGTGGGGGGCTGTTTGATCCTGCCCCATGCTGTTCCTGCTGCAGCTGTTTTCGCAGGATCATATTGTGTAGCATGGCACATACCATGACAATTTGGGTACATGTAGTTGGTGAGTACTGCAAGGCTCCACCAGATGTGTCCAGGCACCGGAACCGTGACTTGAGCATCCCAAACACACACTCGATTACATTTTGTGTTTGTGCATGTGCCTCATTATGGAGTTCTTGTTCAGGTGTGTGTGCATTTCTGATGGGTGTCATCAGCCACGGCTCCAGTGCGTATCCAGAATCCTCCACTAGGTGACTGTCAGGGATGTCCCCATTGGCAAATGTCTGGTACAGCTGTGACAGATGCCAGATATGGGAATTGTGGTAGCTTCCAGGGCAGCCAGCACACACATTCACTATTAGGCCCTAGGCATCACACACGACCTGGCAGATGATGGAGTGGAAGCCCTTGTGGTTGATGTAGGCCCTACCCTGCTCACAAGCTGGTGCTTTGATGTGTATGTGCATGCAGTCAATTGCACCCACTACCTCAGGGTATTTCGCTATTTTCTGGAAGACACCCATATTGCTGGCCAATACCTCATGGGAATTGGGGAAATATACATGATCACCGACATGTGCTGACATAGCATTCAGGAACTGGTGCAGTACCCTTGATGCTGATGCCTGTGAAATCCCCATCATACCAACAGATGGTCTCTGGAAGGTACCTGTTGCTAGTATTCTTAGGCCAACACATACCTTGGTTTGCACTGGGATGGGTTCCCCTCTGTTGGTTCTGTGTGTGAGGCATGGCCTGCACGGCTCAACAATTTGCTGCAGGAGGTCTCTGTCCACTCTGTAGTGCTCCACTATCTCCAGCTCATGTAGCCCTGGTAGGTTACCCTGGGGCTGTACACTCTTCTCTGTCTCCTCACTGTGGGTTGCTCAGCAGCATTCGCAATGGCACCACCCTCAGCATCTTGCACATGTTGCCTTATAACAGCAATGGCAGCCCCTAACATTTTTATGTCTCAGTTTAAGCTTTTTAAGTTTTCACTTCTCTTTGTAGACTGCAGTGTTGCAGTGTTTCTGAGAAAAACATGGGGGAATGTTGTTTGCAGAGTTTTAAGTGCTGGGCTGGGCTAGTGTACTGCCTGTGTAATTGGCTGATTCTGATTGATTTCACCTGGCAGCTCTGCTAGTTCTCCTTGGTTAACTTCCTACTACTTCTTTTCCTTCCTTTTCCCATTTCTGTATCCACAGGGGGCAGCGCCACGCAAACAAGCGCAAACACGCACACACGAGCGCACACGTGCTCACACTGGCTTACACAGGCTTACACAGGCTTAGGCGGGTGCACATTCGTGTATACAAGCTTAGACGGGCTTACACAGGCACACACATGTGCACACAGACTTAGACAGGTTCACATGCGTGCACACACGCGCACATGTGGACACACAGTGTAAGCAGCTTTGCAAGAAACTTTAGTGATAGCCACTGCGTACACCTTCGGCTTCTGGATTTCAGTTTAGACAACTCTAGACACACCTCTTTTAGTCCTGAGTAACTCACAGCAAAGACATGCCACTCTGCTCCAATAAGCTTACAGTCTTTTTGATACATACCCCCTCATGATGTCACCCATCTTCTACTCTGTTACTCCCCTTATCCTACTCTTACACTCTAGGGATATGGTTCACATAGCAGGAAAAAATGGGATTCACTATCCTTATCCTCATTTGCATAGGATTGCCTACTAATGCTTGGTTACATCTCTCAGACTGAGTTTCCCCCATTAGCAACCTCTACTCAGTAGCCATGTTGTCTTCAGCCTGCCATTCACTTGAATGGCAGATGAATATTTTGAACAAAATCCCTATTTGTGGCTTTTATTTTTTGTTTTTCTGGTTTTTAGAGCACAGCACATTTGCTCGGCGCTGCGCTATGCTTAAACATTGGAGATCGAGGAAAAAAATTATTATTTTTTTATTTGCAATGGAAAAACCTGCCAATGGCCGTATATTTGGCCATTGGCATGCTTCCTCAACTGGATGCATCCTTTATTTGGAGCTGTCATGGCCCCATTTTGCTATTTGCAGAACAGTACTCAGTTGCCAACCAAGTACATTTCTGCAAATAACACTACTCTTACTCGGACAGGTTAGTGTTTCCCGGATCACAAATTTACCTCATTTGCATAGCTTTCAGCAGCAAATGAGGTAATTTGCATAAACTAACCCTGTCCGTGCAAGAGTCGTTTTAGGAGCTCTCTTGCACGCCCCTGCCGGCTGTTCCTGGATTGCTCGGCAGACATGTTGGCTGCATGGAGTCTTACTCTACTCTTAGACTCTGTGCAAGCCTTCGTGGATCTGGCCCCATGTTTAGACATAAGTTTTCACTTTTTTGTTTTTTCTGGCATTTTTAAGTGTTAAACAAAGCAACCTATGTTTCTCTTCTGGTAGAAGACAATTTGTTTTCATTGTTCCATTGTAAAAGCATTCTCCTAGAAAAAGAAAAAAAGCTCTTTTTGGCTTAATTATACAGTATTGAATTCAAAGAAACCCTGAGGTTTGTGACTCATCTTTTTCCAGCAACAGTGAATGCACATAAAGATCAGCATCATCCCAACCAAAAGTGGCGCCAATCACTCCAGGAAGGCTTCATAAGTGGGTGTGTATGAATATATATATATATATATATATATATATATATAGATAGATAGATAGATATATATAGATATATATATATATATATATATATATATATATATAACTTTTTATCTAATATGTATTTAATATGAGAACTATTTATACTATAAGTAGAAGTACATCTAAGAATATGTGAATATATATCCTTGTGCTCTCTATATTACAACACTATTTTTATTCATTTTAGAAAACTCTTCACTAGCTTTATCAATATTTAATTTAGTATACTGCCTTGCCCTTAAACCTGTAACCCTCCTATGTATTAGAAAATCTCTTCAACCAAATGAACTTAGTTTTAGGCATATTACTGAGTATGTTTTTTTGGATGACAATTAGTGGCAAATAAAAGGGAATTTTTTGCAAATATTTTTGAATACCTCTGTCTCTTTCTTTCCTGCTTCAAATTTTTGAAGTTTATTGTCCAAAAAATCAGATTTATTCAAACTAATAGAAGTTGCAATTCTAATATCAAACTGATTATACATGTTATACATGATTATACATGTATGTACCAGTGCTCCTATGCCTGTATGTCGGTCTGTCCATGCACTCATAGCCCATGCTCCCCTATCCCTCTCCAAAATAGAGACAAGTGGGCAGAAGCCTCAGCATTTAACTCTCTTCCCTTTACCAACACCAACAAAATACCCAACCTTGTAAACAGATTCGGCCACCTGGGTCATATCAATGCAGTTGTCGACATGTGCAGTATTTAAACATTTATACTCACAAAGCCAACCATTATTTTTAATGGCATACTTTTTTTTACTACACATTTATCTCTGTTTCACAGATAGTTGTCTGATTGTACCATTTGTTTGCAATGGTCTCTCACATTCACTTCCATTATTACATTTTATGCACAGTCATGGCAATATCTCTTTAATATACTCACAAAATACTTGTAGCTATATATACTTTAATAGGTCAATCCCACATATCAGAACCAGAGGTTCATAGGTGTGTACTAGGCTAATGGCCCTGGAAGCTTTACAAGCCTGGCCCATAGGATTACCCAGGCATCTTGCCAATTGACCTTAGTTCCCAGTGCCTTTGGTGAGTAGAGCCACTGGAGTGATCCCCGAGGTGAATTTTCTATTTCCTATCCACTCATCAAGATTTCTCTTGGCCGGTGAGGTGCTCTGTTTGCATGTATGGGAAGTCTATTCCATAGCATGGGCAGTCTGTGGGTTATGAACCTGTTCCTCCAGCTTGTTCTGTTGATTGTAGTAATGAGGTTGTGGTCTCTGGAGCGTGTGGTGCAGAATGATTGGGATTTCCTTAGAGGCAGTGTTTCTAACAGAGCTGGGTCAGACATACATTTGTAAGTCAAGCAGAGATTGCCTCTAAGTAGTCGATATGAGACAGAATAGTTGGAGTTTTTTGAGTCTGTCCATACAGGACAAGTGTTTAAGGCCTAAGAGCCTCTTTGTGAGGTACTTTTGCAGCCCCTCCAATTGTTGCAGGTGTCTGGTGAGGTACATGACAAATGGGGCATTGTATTCGATGATTGACCGAATGAGGGAAGAGTAGAGAGAGACAATGAACTCTTTCTTCCTCGATGCAAAACCCTTAGTAATGAGGTGCGCCACACAGAAGGACTTTCTGACCACATTGGCAATGTGGTGGTCAAAAGAGAGGTTGCTGTCAACCTGCGTTCCTAGATCTCTTATAACTCCTTCTGCCATACGTAGACCATTTAAAAAAACTCCACCTCTACTCCATCACATATTGCCTACTCAGAGGTGATATCTGCCAAACATACAAAGTTATGTCAAACCCAGAGCTATTGGACATGCTACACTTTAAAGAAATCCCAATCTCTTCGAACCACATGCTCTAGGGACGTAAACCTTGACACCACAATAAACAGAACATGCTGGAGGGATAGATTTATGTCCCAGAGACTTCCCATACTCTGGAACACGCTACCCATTTATGTCAAGCAAAGCTCCTCATTGGCCCTCTTTAAGAAAAATCTTGACGACTGGATGGGAATTAGAAAATTCAGCCGGGAGATCACTTCTGTGGCACTGCTTGACAGGGGCACAGGAAAATAATTTTCTTGGGTGGTGAAAGCCAGGGAACCTTTTTGGCTAGGCTTATACAGGCCCCAGGGCCAATAGTCTAGTACCTATCAATGAATTTATGAACCTAAGAACCTGTGTTTAGTGGACTACCATCGATGTGGTAATTCATGGGAACCAGGTTTTCCCATCATATCACAGAAAGGAATTAATACATAATGTAGGGCAAATGTATTAAAAAAGAAATGCAATGTGTTTGCTTTAACCGGAGTTTTACCTATTCTTGAAGCTTAATTTCTTAAAAGAAACATTTATAAAAAATTGCAGGATGTAGCAGCTGCATAAATGCAAAACTGTGACTATTTCTAAATTATGAACTTTCACAGTTTCTAATTTCTTATGGTCAAGACCATAAGATCGAACTTGTGAAAGTTCAAAATTTAAATAAAAAACAATTTTGTTTTTATTAATGTTTTTGCAGGGGGGGCAAGTCCCTCCCTGCACCCTCCACAACTCCTACTAATTAAATATACCAACTCTGATATCGCACTACAGTGAGGAAACTGGTCATTATACAGTTCCATACTGTACAGCAGTCTCCATTTAAATGGTTCAAACTTTCACAAGTTCGATCTTATGGTCTCAACATAAAAAATTCAAACCTGTGATGAAATTTAGAAGTAGACCCATATATATATATATATATATATATATATATATATATATATATGTGTGTGTGTGTGTGTGTGTGTGTGTGTGTGTGTGTGTGTGTGTGTGTGTGTGTGTGTGTGTGTGTGTGTGTGTGTGTGTGTGCACCCAAAACACCGACACCAAAAGACCGAAAACGCACAAAACCGACAACTCACAAAACCGAATACCATAACACCGACACCCAAAACACCGACACACAAAATGTAAACTACACATTACACACAACTATACATGCACTAACCGTAACCCAAACCCTAACCCTAAGGTCCAACACTACCGCACACTTACCCTACCCGCACCCTAACCCTAACTCACTCAACCCGCCACTAAACCTACAGTCCATCACTATCGCACACTTACCCTACCCGCACACTAAACCTAACTCACTTAACCCACCACTAAACCTAAAGTCCGTCACTATCGCACACTTACCCTACCCGCACCCTAACCCTAACTCACTTAACCCACCCTTAAACCTAAACTCTGTCACTATCGCACACTTACCTTACCCACATCCTAAGTCTGACACTACCACACACTCACCTTTCCCGCACCCTAACCCTAAATCCCTCACTATCTCACACTTATCTGTCCGCTCCCTAACGCTAAATCCCTCACTATCGCACACTAACCGAGTCACGCTCACACGTTGCCCATGTCGGTGTTTCGGCTGTCGGGATTTCACCTTGTCGATCATCTGTCTCGTCGGTCTTCTGGACTCGGTCTTCTGAGCGTCGGTGTTTTGGCGTGTCGATCAAGTCAAGGGGAACCATAAATATATATATATATATATATATATATATATATATATATATATATATATATATTTATATATATAAAAAATATGTGTGTATATTAGATTTCTTTTCTTAATTTTTATAAATTATGTGTTGAAGCTGGATAATAAGTGACAGCATCAGGAAAAGCAAAAAAAAAAAAAACACAGCATTTCACTTGTATCAGGAGTTAAACTCCACCTTCTCCTACAGTTTAACTCAACTCTTATGTTGCTTTCCTCCCTACAATATGATTCCAGAACTGTGTAGGTACCTGAAACCCACTAGTGCTTTATAAAACTCTAATTTCCTCACTGTGTTATCAAAAGAAGAGAAAGGCCACCCTATTTGTTTAAGCTTAACTTATCACACAAGTTGCAGAGGAATTTGTTTTTACCTCCATGGCATACTGCATACACATAGAAATTTGTAGTAAGAGTTCAGGCTACTGTAAACAAGACAGAGAGGTGTGAAACTGTTTTCTTCTGTCTTTATTGCAGAGAGGAAGAGAACTTAAGCTGATTCACATCTGCTTGCAATGTAGCCATGCCTTTCATAGGAAAACATAGCAAATTAAAATCTTGCTGTACTTCTGCTAACATTCCTTCCTACTTCCTCCAGCTAGCAGCCGATACTCTTGCTTTTCCTGTATCCATCTTAATCAACCACTCTGTCTCTGAGTATAAAGTTCCATTTATCTGGAAAAAAATTTACACATTACCTATCGACAAAGGAGGTAATTTCCAAGAGATCTCTAATTTTAGATCCATAGCCATTCTGTCACCCCTCTCTAAGCTACTTGAAAAATGTATACACAAGCAAACTCTGCAATATCTAGTACAGGAAAACCTACTTACTCCCACTCAGCACGGTTTCCACCCAAAACACAGTACAACCACTGCCCTCATCTCCTTTACCAACACTATTTCCCTGGCTCGTGATAACAACAAACTTGTCTCCTGTTTATTTCTAGACCTTTCTAAGGCCTTTGATACCATCTCACACTCCCTGTTCTGGCAAAATGACTAATCTTAACTTCTCCTCTGCTACTGTCTCTTGATTTTCTAGCTATCGCTCTGATTGATTACAATCAGTGAAATGGCTCTCCTCACTTTCCCCATCCCTTCCTGTAAAAATGGGAATTCCCCAAGGATCCATATTGGGTCCATTGCTATTTAATATTTTAACCAATCTACTCTATACTTCATGCTCACAGTAATCTCTTGTACAATATGAAGATGATTCTACTGTTATCACTATCTCTGACTCACCCTCTGGTTTCCTCTCTACTACTCAGGTGGCCTTTACATCAGTGGAAACCTGGCTCACAAACAACCAACTAATCCTGAATCCCTAAAAAATGAAACTCTTACTCTTTCTCCCAAAACTATACTGTCTTTCAATAAGACTCCAATTGTACCCGAAGCTCGCACCAAATAGGAGTCACCATAGACGATCAACTTAAATTCAACTTGCATATCAGCAACTGTATTAGGAAGACCCATCTGAAAATAGGCCTTCTATACAGAAACAGAAAGTTTCTTACTTCCAAAGCTAAATTAACCCTACCTCATACCTACCTCCTACCCATTCTATTATATGGTTCTCAAATACTCACAAATCTTAACACCACACTCCTAGCAAAACTTAACTCAACCTATAACAAGGTAACCAGATTCTCTGTCCAACAAAACACATCACTCTGTCTTACTTAAGCACCTAAACTGGCTGGAACTACACAACCTGCTTCTTCTTTCTCAGCCCCAGGTTATACATTCTATATTACACCAACCGTTCTATTGCCCTACCTTATCCTCCTTTATATCCCACTACTCTCCAACTAGATCACTTCGAAGCTCAGATCAAAACCTTCTACTTATCTATAAACCTAGGACTAATATGGGATGCAACTTATATAGCTACCATCCTACCATTACATGGGACAAACTTCCACTTCAAATTAGATTGCTAAATCAACCAAAACAATTCAAAACAGCTGCTAAAGAACACTTAAAAACTCTCCAGTCCTGCCTCTGTTCCCACCCACCATAAACTGCCCCCCATCCCTAAACAACCCACTAATTGAACTCTATTCCTAACTTATCCTCTACTCTCTACTATTTCAACACTTCTACCCCTCCTGGCCTTGCCTACCAGTCTCTTTTAAACATAGATTTCCTATGCTTTATCTCAACTGTTCGCTTTCTAAAAACATCCTGTAAACCGTCACTTGAAACAACTAATGTTTATATAGAATTAATACACTAAGACTGTAAGAATATCTCTCTTCTCACATTTCCTGCATATTAATGATGACATGTAGTAAATATATGATATTTGTATAATGTAATTAACACTTGAAATTATCTTTTTTGAATATTTGTTTCTGTAATTTTTATCTCTCATTGTATTGTATAATGTTTTGAAGCCTTTCTCCCCAGGCCTCCACTGAAAAAGAGCTATTTTCTGCTCTGTCGGACAATTCCCAGTCAACAAATGTCTGTCACCCCTAGGATACAGGTTACTGGCTAAAGCTCTTGCCACCCCTATAGTGCCTTTTTTAGGCAAGGTTCAAAGGATAAAACCACCACCATAACAGATACAAGCATGCAAAATCTGAAGGTAATGCTACTCAATGCTAGAAGTCTAAATCTCAAAATGCACTCTCTCGCGGCACTCCTAAACACTAGGTAAGACTGCAATCCAAATTGTAGCTTGCTACAGATCTCCCACCATGCCCCAAGATTCTCACTACACCTTTCTAAACATACTGGAAAATATTAAGATACAACCAAACACCCTAATACAGGGCGATTTCAACTACCCTGCCATTAAATTGGGAAAACTATTCAGGTACCAACTCCTTTTCCCAACAGTTCTTGGAATTCATAAATTCCAACACCCTGGATCTACTAATCCATTGCCCAGCCAGGGGCTCTAATATCCTCAACCTGGTCATTACCAACATGGGAGATAGATGCTCCATACCAGTGGTCACCCCCTCATTGGTCAGGTCTGACCATAAGCAAATCACCTTTGACATCCACATCCCACCCCCACCCCCCAGTAAGGAAACCTCCTTAAAAAATTCTCCAAAGCCAACTTCATTCTACTGAATTTAGAAGTGACAAACTTCACAACACCCACGCAGACGGGATCTGGAAGTTCGGCTGCAGAATCCTACACTAAGGCACTGTACAAGCACATATACTCATGCATGAATCGTGCCATCCCAAATGGAACCAAGATGCTCTTCTCCAAAAAAAGGAAGCCAATATGGTGGTCCCCTGCTATACAACAGAAGGAAGAAACTGTTGCAGAAAAGAGAAAAATCCCAGGATGCAAAAAACTCCCTCACCAGCCTCAGTAAGAAGCTGTTATCTCTCATAAAATCCTCAAAAGCTAGTTACGAAAATAAAATTGCCAAAGATTCCAAAGACAACCACAAGACAATCTATAGTTATGTCAAGAATCTAAATGGCAATGCTCAGATCTGCTCTGAGCTACAACAGAATGGCATTAAATATACTGATCCCAAGGATATTGCCAATGTCCTGGCAGATCAATTTAGTGCCAACTTCACCTCCCTCTCACCCCCTAAAGGGCCCATTTCAATACCAAAAGATTGCCAAATTTTGATAATCACGGCCACACAGGTAGAAACTGCACTCTCCAAAGCTTTGAATACAGCATCCATGGGACCAGATGACATCCCAGGCTGTGTACTACATGAACTACAACATGAACTGGCACCTCACCCAAGTGTCATGTTTAATCATAGCCTCACCTCAGGCTTCATGCCCACTGAGTGGCGCACAGCTACAGTTATCCCGCTTCCCAAGGGAGGATCCGCCTTGGATCCCAGGAACTACCATCCCGTCAGTCTGACAAGCTTGATCTGCAAGGGCATGGAATGCATTATCATCGAACTTATAAACAAAGACATTGGCAACCTTCAAACACTGGACCCCACCCAGTTTGGGTTTGTGAAGGGCCGATCTTCTCTCCTGTATCTGATTGACTTCTTCAAATCAGTCTCCAGAGCTGTGGATGAGGGTAAGGTGGTCCACACAGCCAATCTGGACCTCGCCAAGGCCTTCGACACCATCCCCCACTCTGGAATCATAGATAAACTTACTAAGCTGAGCATAAATCCCTACATCACTCGATGGGTTGTCCACTGGCTTACTGACAGAACCCAGACTGTAAAAGTAGCTTACTCCAAATCCATCTCCAAACAAGTGACAAGTGGAGTACCTCAGGGTTCAGTCCTGGGACCACTCTTGTTTGGCATCTACTTCTCTGAAGTACAGGCCAACACTACGGGACTCTGGCTAATAAAGTTTGCAGATGACTGAAAACTGGGAGCCATTATTGAATCCCCAAATGATGTAGATATTCTACAAAAGGGCCTTACAGAAACAGATGCCTGGTGCCAGAGCCACGGGCTCAAGCTTAATGCCAATAAATGTATAGTTATCCCCTTTGGAAAAAAACATGTACCCATGAATTACCACATAGGTGGCAGGACACTAAACATCGAAAGTGTGATGAGAGACTTAGGGACACAGGTGGACAGTGGTCTCACTTTTGATAACCACATCGCCACAACAGTCAGGAAATCCTTCTATGTGGCACACCTCAACACTAAGGGCTTTTCATCCAGAAAAAAGGATGTTATTGTCCCAGTGTACTCATCCCTCATTAGACTCATTATAGAGTATAATTCCCCATTTGGTATGTACCTCACAAGACATCTGCAACAGCTGGAAAGGCAACAGAAATACCTCACTAAAAGAATCACAGGCCTAAAGCAGATGCCATATGCTGACCATCTAAAAAAACTCCAGCTATACTCTGTGGCATATCGTCTACTCAGCGGCGATCTCTGCTTAACATACAAGGCCATGTCAAACCCTGAGCTGTTGGACATGCTCCACTTAAAGAAATCCCAATCCCTCAGAGCCACATGCTCCAGGGATCTAAACCTTGTCATCACAATGAACAAAACATGCTGGAGGGATAGGTTCCTGACCCAGAGACTCCCCATACTTTGGAATAGGCTGCCCATACATGTCAAGCAGAGCACCTCATTGGCCCTCTTCAAAAGGAACCTTGATGATTGGATGGGAGATAGGAAATTCACCCCGGGGATCACGTCAGTCACCCTGCTAGACAGGGGTCAAGAGAAGTAAATATTGTGGGAAGAAATATCCAGGGAATTGTTATGGCTAGGCTTGCATAGGCTCTAGGGCCGATAGCCTAGTAACAACCTATGAACCTATGAACCTATAAATTAGATCAGCAGTGGTTCAAAGGCAGTTGCCACCTCTTTTGACAAGTTTACATAGCCGTGTCACAGTATTGAAATGCTAAGCTTTAAACTTTAAATGTTTATTGTTTTTACTACTTTACATCTTAAGATGACTTAAATGTAGTATCAAAAATGGCTATGACATGAGAAACATCAGAAAATATTTTTTTCTAGTAATTGTTGTAAAGTATCAGCGCATTTATTAACGTGTAGGGGAGGGGCTGTCAATTCATCTTGGGCAACCAAAAAGATACTTTGAACAAAGGCCTGCAATTTAGCAACTGTTTTGGTTGCAGCTGTATAATTCCTTAGTATACTGTAAAACAAGCCCTGAGACACACACAAATGAGGTACATTCAAGAAATAAAAGAAGCAGTCCTGTTGCAGACAGTATATGAGATGACAGTGACTGATACTAATCCCATTATATGTCAGTGGAGTGAGAATATACCATTATTTCCTTATGCCTAGCATGACTCATAAAGCAGACTTGAAATGGATTATGGGAAAGAGAAAAGCTTGAAGAAAAATAAGATCACGTTGATATGTCAAGCCCCACTGACAGCCATTTTGCAGAAAACATTAAAATTCTGTAAGTAAGAGTCTGAGGGATTGTGAGGGGTTAAAATAACTCAGAAAACAGAAATAGAGTGAAAAAATATTTTTTTTTTAGTTCTAAGGTGGACTTTTCCTTTAAGGAACACGTTTTTTTTCTTTACATTTCAAAACAGTGTAACAAACTTCTCTGTGTGGAAGTTTTTTCACTTCCTGTATGTCTAGTTAATCATTATATAATAAAAAGCCAAAAAAAATCGTAGTAGAAGTAATGAACTTAAAAATGTCCTAAATCAAAAAATAAAAATTTATTTTGAAAAATATTAATTTTATACAGAATTATTAACTGTATTAGACATTCAGAAGTAACCCAAGCAGGGTAGACAGTCTGTTTCCAGTCAAAAGTCATTTACTAAGCACACAGACAAATGATCCAAACAAAACAAAAAATAAAGAGAATGATAGTTTCATCCCAAACTTTCTGTCTAATATACCTGTTATCAAGTATGGAAGTGGTTTATAGAGCAGCTGCCTGTAGTTGAACATGGCTCTGATTCTGATATGGGAGCCTCACCACTCACAGGTGCTGTTAACATTTCTAATAGGTTTATAGGCTGAGTCTATATTACCAAAGTGAAAAACCCTATGCGCGAATACCAAAACATCGACCCCTATACCACGAACCGCGAAAATCCTGAATGCACTAAACCGCCAAAAAAAAAAATATATCGGACTGTCAAAGTCGGCCAACCCCACCACCTGCTACATACTTCCTACCCAAACAAAATAAATAAACCACATGCATACACTAACCAAACCCTACTTCTAACCTAAACTAAAGCACCAAAACCCACCTCCAACACTACACTTAACCCCACAAATACAACTATCTATGCACTCTTCTTAACCCCTCCCTAACCCTAAGGTCCGTAACTACTGCACACTTCCCCTACACACATACACCCAAACAAAATAAATAAAACACATACATATATTTAAAAAATGCCTTCTTCTAACACTACACTAACTCTTTTATACATTACCTATCTATGCACTTACCTTAACCCAAATCCTAACACTAAATTCTTATCTATCGCATACTTACCTTACAGAGCTATACCACAGACGGGCCAACCAAAACAAATCAACATCTCAAACTTTGTGGTTTACGTACTTCGTGCAATACGGGTCGATGTCTTCACCTAAAGGAATCTTTGTTCTCGTAATAGGAACCCTATAAGTTTATAGATGAGTACTAGGTTAACTGCTCTTGTGAGCCATTTTAATGTTAGCCAAATTTCCCATGTGAGAATCAAACCCTGCACCTTGTAACTGTAAGGTAAATACCTTAGCTATTATGCCAACTTCTTATTTAGCTAGTTTATTTAGTTAGTTTATTTAGCTGTAAAAGAAAGTGTAATGGCATACAT
Source organism: Protopterus annectens (assembly GCF_019279795.1). Lineage (NCBI taxonomy): Eukaryota > Metazoa > Chordata > Ceratodontiformes > Protopteridae > Protopterus > Protopterus annectens. The sequence goes on along the minus strand of NC_056737.1, from coordinate 655,543,068 downwards.
GCTAACAAATTCAAATCCCTTCCCCCATCCTTATCAGTGTGATATTCAAGCTGGTACTGCCCTACTTACTAAATGTCCTAATAATTTAAACCATATGCACTTTAGACAAAATTAATAAAATTAATAATGATGCGGCATTTCTTATTAAATAGATTATTATTAAACAAAGTCTGTGAATTTATCAAAGACATAATACATGGCTGGAAATATTTAAACATTAGACCATTTGGCAATCAAAAAACTACATTTTGGCATCCAGAAAAAAATGACAGTGTCCAAAATATAATCTATTTCCATAAATTATTGTTAACAAACATTGGTTTCCTCCCTCTAGACTTCTTCAGGTCTGTGTACAAGAATCCTAAAAATATATATCTACAAAAAATCTTACTAAAACTAACCAATATGCATATTATAAAACAGTAAACCAAAATTAAAACAAGAATGCAACCTTATATATTTTTATATACGTATACATATTTATATACTGTATGTATGCATTTTATTTATTTATAGTATGTTCCTGTCCCACAGTGGAATGGACATCTGTTTAAAAAAGAAGATAGTGTAGGTCTACTCCTGTACTTTAAGCACAACTAGATTAAGACTACCTCTCGTGCATTGCGTACTATTGGGTCCCCCTCTCTTCCCCCTTCCTCCCCCTTCTAGTGACTATAGACCTCAATCCTAGTACTGGTAACTCACTGTAACCTTTGTTAAGTTAAGCCCAATCATCAGTTGTTGCATTACTCCTGGCATTTGACTGCAAATTCGTCTCCAATGAATCTCCTCTACAAGTCCAACTTCCACAGGCTTCTCTAACCCTTTGCATCCTCTAACTTCCTCTTCTGATATTACTCCTCATTTTCAAGCTTCATTAGACAAATATGTCTTAGAGCTTATCCTTAAACTTCTCTGTATACAGTCTTTCTATTGTACGGACCTTCTTTCCTTACCTCAACTGATTGTCTCTGTTAACACACCACCACACACACACACATATATATATATATATATATATATATATATATATATATATATATATATACAAAAAGAACAAAAGTCAAGCTGTAGTTTTCAATGAAGGCTGTCCTCCTTTATACCAAAAATGAACTGGCCACGTAGTAGGTAAACCACAAAAGCACTTTTAATTTTACACGCAGAACACAGAACACAGAACACAGCACACCATAGAATTTGATTGAGTGCGCTTTCGTCTCGTGAGACTTCTTCAGAATCAACTAATCCACACTTGATTACTATATATATACACTCTATATAATGCAATAATTACTTAATTAATTAATACTATTAAAATCACTTTTTTCCTCAGTAAACTGCTGTATGCACATAGTAAATAATAAATAAATATATAGTAAATAATTAGTAGTAAAATATGACATGGAAGCTACAATTCACTACTGTATTTACATGTTAATGATAGTTAGTTTAAAAAATATATAATAATGTACATTTAAATAACCATAAATATAGTATATATATGCACAATCAATTAATATTTAGTTAAAATATATATACTATATGTACATATAAAACACCTGTTACAATACATACTATTAAGACCAATTAAAAACTTGTTAAACTACAATAGTTAATGGTGTATTGAATGTGGGCACAAACCAATATTAATATTAGTATAATCAAATAATATACAATAAATATTGTAAATATTTAAATAATGGAACTACTGTCCTATAATTTAATATATATATAAATATATATATATATATAAAAAACCTATTCAATCTAATATTCATCACCTATAAAATCTACCATGTTATATATTTATTATATATTATACATATAATGAGAAAATACTGGAATATATATAAAAAACTGTTGTTATATTTAACCACTTATAGTAATAGTGGAACTACAACCTAAAATATCCAACAATATATATATATATATATATATATATATATATATATATAATGTATTACTAGGTCAGGTCTATTTTCTGCCATAATTAGATGCTATCATTTTTAAGGCCGGTTTAATCGAAATATGGTCATTCATACCAGGAAATACACAGGAATCTAATCTCATCTGCGTGTAAAATTAAAAGTGCTTTTGTGGTTTACCTACTACGTGGCCAGTTCGTTTTTGGTATAAAGGAGGACAGCCTTCATTGAAAGCTACAGCTTGACTTTTGTTCTTTTTGGCTTTATTGCAAAGGGTACGTGTACCCAGGAGTTGGTTGTGGATATATGTATATATATATATATATATATATATATATATATATATATATATATATATATATATAGTGTGTATATTTGTATATATATATATATATATATATATATATATATATATATATATATATATATATATATATATAGTCTTAAGTAGTACTAGTACAAAAAAACACCCATCCCCTTTCACTATCTATTCCTTTAATGGAATAAAAGTCAAAGCAGTTGGGCAAACTAAACTTCCAGCTGTTTCAAAAGACAGCTGTCTAAAATTCGAAAGCATATTGCACTAACAATCAAAAAAATTCCACATAAAACTTGGTGCACTCTACAGAGCTAAATCCTATTCAAACAACTAATCCAGAATATCAACACCCAGATCCCAACTCTTATCCACCCTCCTTTACTGTTTCCAAATCTTTACTAACATATACAAAAGAGATTTGAAAAATCTGGGCTTTTTTTTAAAGTTGTTTCAGGTTTCAACTTTCTGTTACTTAAAAAGTTACCTTGTGAGTGTTTCTGCCACTTCACACAGAGCTAATCAGAGGAAGGGCACTGAACAAAACTCTGACCTGTGATATATAACATTAAGTATCCAGTTTTTTTGCTTATTTTTACTAGTTATTGCTTATTATACATATTTATAGCACTTTTATTGTCTGCTGCACACTTTTTACTGTATTTTATAGCTCTAAACTAATCTGCACGGTTATACTAAAATTGTCTGCCTTTTCTAGCTAGTTTCACTATGTGTGAGGTATTAACTGGAAATTTTTGCCATTTGTTAAACATCTGTTTGTGTTTGTTTGTTCTGATTTCCTGCCAAGGAGTGTATCATATAACTGATTTAGTTTCCCACTCTCCCTCCCTATTGGTATCCTGTTCTTATACTTGGTGGCTTTGCAGTTTGCCCTCCCCAACTGTAAATTTGATCTGGGACACTCCTTCCAGTCTAGTGTCATTAGCTCATTCTACCTAATACAGAGAGAATGTTTGAGAAGGCCAACCCACTTAGTTTCTTAACCTTGAATTATCTTCTGCTCCTTCTTTCCCCCTTTCCACTTTACTAAAAAAAACAAAAAAAAAAACTTTGCTAGAATCTCCCTGTGTTCTGACTGAGTGTGCTTCTCAGCTGACAAGTATATTTTTGGCACTTTTTAATTGTTCAGAGTTGAATAAAATAATAATTTAATTCAGTTCAGAATATATTTTGAATAAATTACATTTATTTAAATTCTATTTGCTTTAATACTGCTACACACTCAAGTGTGCTAGCTTGCACTGCACTTGAATTGTATTTAGTGTTGTTTTAACTGCTTTTTTGTAAAAATAAATATCTAAATTCTAGACATGTTTCCTGCCTTTGCTGTAATTAGTCTAGTCCATATACAGATTTGCTGTATCCAGGACTGTTTGTAAGATTCTGAGCCTCCCCCCAAGCCTTTCTGTGTTGGAGGGAAGCCTTCTAGCTTATCAGTGGGAGTGGTAAGCACTAAGTAGTCTATCTACCACATGAGGAGTGGTTTCTGGCCCAGAAATTGTAGTATATTGGCCATTTGGGCAGTTTTTCCATCTCTTTAAACTTTCTGGTTTAAAAGCCCGTGCTTGTGTTTGTTTTCTGCCTTTCCTGTAACTAGTCTAGTCCAGATACAGATTTGCTGCATCCAGGACTGTTTGTAAGCTTCTGAGCACTGGCAAAGTCTGCTCTTCAATTTTTCCCTTAGATCTACTAGTTCTCTCCTCTCCTGCACTTTGTAGCAATTATTGTAGCACACAAAAGTGCTACCAGCACTAAATGTTCAACAAGGAAACAGCTCCAGTACTTATTATTAATGCCCACCCCTCCGGTCCAGGCATGTCTAAAGGTCAGTTCCCTGTGCTTTCTCCTATTAACCTGGTGAACTTGGGCATCCTGAGGCAATGTAGCAACTGCCTCATGTACACTGACAACCCTCTCCTCTTACCTCCCAGCACTCAGGCTTGCAAGAGATGCACTTATATAACCAAATTGGAAGCCATACACTCTCCAGCCAAGACCAGAATAGCTGGTCAAGAGGAGAAGGTCAACACTTGCACCAAACCACATGGAACACATAGCCCTCCAGAACACACACCAGCACTACCTTCACAGAAAAACACAAACCGCGCACCCACCTTCACAGAGGCTCTCAATAAAAATCTACCCAAACAGCAGAGACCTCCAAGACAGAGATGCACTCGACCACCACAACACAACACTAATCACGAGACACATAACTCTCCTAAACAGTGTGCCACTCAACCAGATCCCTAAGACAAAACAGCATGCCCAACACACTAGTCATAGGTGACTCGATAGTGAGGCACACTGATGTCCCACTCACTAGGTTGAATAAGGAGAAAGTAACAGTCAGCTGTCTGTCAGGCACCAGGATCTGCCACATAATGCATGCACTCAGGTCCCTCAACAACAGGTACAAATATGACTCTGTCATTGTACATGTGGGTGTGAATGACCTGAGATGTGCCTCCCTGGACTACATGAAAAGAGACATGGAGGAGCTCTCAGATTATGTAGCCCAGGCGGTTATGACCCTAGCCCTGAGCAGCATCCTACTATCACTCAGAATGATAAGACAGTACAAGCAGAAAATGATTGATTTCAACAACTGGCTAAGTTTCTGGTGTCATTCTAAGAAGATCCAGTATCTGTCTGCCTGGGATGACATGATTAACAGACCTTGATGTTTTGCCATTGATGGCCTGCATCTGTCACACCTGGGCATCCAGATACTGGACAAGGCTCTTGCCACTCCTGTAGTGCCTTTTTAGGCAGTTTTCCAAAGACCAAATTACCACCATAACAGCTACAAATAAATGCAATCTGAGGGTCATGCTGCTAAATGCTAGAAGTCTAAATCTCAAAATGCACTCACTGGAAGCACTCCTTAAAATGGAGAACATTGACATTTGTGCTGTAACAGAGACACGGTTCAAGACAGCAGAAAGCACCCCTGCACTATCAGGCTATAACTCATTCTACACCGTTCGGCCCCAGAACTTGGACCGAAGCTCCAAAGGCAGTGGTATTTCCATATTCATAAAGGATGTGCACACATCCAGACTGGTAGCCCAACATAAAGCATCTGAGATACTTCAGGTGCAGCTAACATTGGGTAGGACAGCGATTCAGGTCATAGCCTGCTATAGATCCCCAACCATGTCCCAAGACTCACACTCCATGTTCCTAACCACCCTGGAGAATATTAGGGTCCAACCTAACATGCTGGGCAACTTCAACTACCCCTCCATTAACTGGGAAAATTACTCATGTACCAATACACTTGCCCAACCTTTCCTGGAATTCATTAATTCCAATTCCCTGGACCAGCTCGTTCTTACCCCCAATAGAGGTTGCAACATCCTTGACCTGGTCGTTACTAACATGGGTGACCATTCCTCTACACCAGTAGTCAGCTCCTCCCTGGATAAATCTGAACACAAACTAATCACTTTAGAAATCCCCCCCCCCCCCCACAAAGGTAACCACCACGAAAAACTTCTCAAAAGCTAAGTTTGGACTCCTAAAAACAGAGGTGGCTAACTTCACTGCACCCATGCAAATAGAGATCAGTTGCATGACTGTCAAATCATATACCAATGCACTGTACGAACTTGTACACAAATGCATGGATCATGTCATACACAATAGAACCAAGATGCTCTCCTCCAAAAAAGGAAGTCAATCTGTTGGTCCCCTTCCATAAACAAACTCTACAACATAAGGAGGAATCTGATGCAGAATAAGGCGAAGTCCCAAGACTGGAAAAACTCCCTTAACACCCACAACAAAAAGTGAGATCCCTCATCAAATTCTCTAAAGCTAGCTTTGAAAACAGAATTGTAGCAGATAGTAAAGACAACCACAAGGTCTTCTATAGTTATGTAAAGAATCCCCTTGGCATTATCCAGATTTGCTCTGAGCTACTGCACAATGGTACCTCCTATACAGAGCCAACAGATATTGCCAATATACTGGCCAACAGATTCAGTGCCAACTTTACCCCCCCCCCAAGGGACCAGTCACAATGCCAGTAGATTGCCAGGCACCCAGTATTACTGCTGCACAGGTTAAAACAGCATTATCCAAGGCCAAGAATACAGCTTCTATGCGACCTGATAATATCCCTCCCTGTGTTCTACATGAACTACAGAGTGAGCTGGCACCTCACCTGCATGCCATGTTCAATCACAGCCTCACCTCAGGCTTTGTAGCTGACAAATGACACACTGCTACAGTCATCCCTCTCCACAAAGGAGGAGTGACTACAGACTCTGGGAACTATCGCCCCATTAGCCTGAGGAGTCTGATATGCTAAGCTATGGAATGCATCATCAGGGACCTAATAAACAAGGATATAGGGAATCTCCAATATCTGGATCCCACACAGTTTGGTTTTGTGAAGGGTAGATCATGCCTGCTCAACTTGGTCAAATTTTTTTTGTCAGTCACCTGAGCTGTGGATGAAGGCAAGGTGGTTCATACAGCCTACGTTGATCTGGCCAAGGCCTTTTATACCATTCCCCACTCAGGAATAATAGAAAAACTAACTAAGCTAGGCATTGACCCCTATATCACTAAGTGGGTTGCACACTGGCTCACAGATAGAACCCACAGTGTGAAAGTAGCTGACTCCAAGTCAGACTGCCGACCAGTCACAAGTGGGGTCCCACAGGGTTCAGTCCTAGGTCCTCTCCTATTTGGTATCTACTTTTCTGAAGTCCAGGCCAACACAAAGGGACTATGGCTGACAAAGTTCATAGACAATTGCAAGTTGGAAGCTATTATTATCTCCCCAAGTGATGTTGACATCCTACAGAAAGGCCTCACTGAGACCAATGACTGGTGTCAGAACCATAGCCTTAAGCTCAATGCCAAAAAAAATGTGTCATCATTCCCTTTGGGAAAAACCCAGTTCCCATGAATTACCACACCGATGGTAGTCCACTGAACACAGAAGGCGTTATAAGAGATCTGGGAACACAGGTTGACAGCAACCTTTCTTTTGACCACCACATTGCCACTGTGGCCAGAAACTCCTATGTGGTACATCTCATTACTAAGGGTTTTGCATTTAGAAAGAAAGAGGTCATTGTTTCCCTCTACTCTTCCCTCATTAGGTCAATCATTGAGTACAATGCCCCATTTGGCATGTACCTCACTAAACACCTGAAACAACTGGAGAGGCTGCAAAAGTACCTCACAAAGAGGATCCAAGACCTTAAACATTTGTCCTGTACAGACAGACTAAAAAAAATCCAACTATTATCTGTCTCATATTACCTACTTAGAGGCGATCTCTGCTTGACTTACAAAGCCATGTCTGTCCCGGCTCTGTTAGAAATGCTACATCTAAAGAAATCGCAATTCCTCTGCACCGTACGCTCCAGAGGCATCAGCCTCATTACTGAAATCAATAGAACATACTGGAGAGACAGGTTCATAACCCAGAGACTGCCCATGATATGGAATAGACTTCACATGTATGTCAAGCAGAGCACCTCACTGGCCCTCTTCAAGAAAAATCTTGATGAGTGGATGGGAAATAGAAAATTCACCCCAGGGATCACTCCAGTGGCTTTACTCACCAGAGGCACTGAGAACTAAGGTTGGGTGGTACAATGCCAGGGTAATCCTATGGGCTAGGCTTTTAAAGGCTCCAGGGCCATTAGCCTAATACACACCTATGAGCCTATGAACCTTGAAACCTGTTATATCATAATAGCCAAATTTGCCTCAAATCTACCTCACAGATCACATCACTGCTCTGCTGTTCATTGAACTGCCCAACTTATTCTCCCTCAATGAGCTAATAATCACTCATAGAATCATAAACAAACATGACATTTGACCTGTACTCACAAACCTTGTCCAACCATATACAAACCTCAGGTCCCTTAGACCATCTGACAAATTAATACTCAATGTAACTAAATCTCACAACCATCATGGAGACTCCTTATAGTCCAATAAAATAGCCAAAACCTGGAACTGTCTTCTCCAGCCTATTCTAACTAATCCCGATACTCAAAATTTCAAACTACTTAAAGAATATTACTCTAAACAATGGCTATGTTCCTGCACATCTTCAGGCTAATTACACACTCTCCTCTCTCCTCTTAGTAGTAAACCTTGCATCACTTTCATAAACTTCTCCACTGTGACACATTAAACAGCTCACTCTATCCTATGATGTCTGGTTTCTATCTACTTGTAATTGTTTTTATAAAAAAAAAAATATATATTACTGTATGTGTGTACTACACATATTGTATAGATGTTCTCATGATTTTTCTTCATACTGAATATTGAATATTGTGAACTTGCGTAGATGTATCTTTTAACTCTGTTAGTAATGCTTAGTGTTTTTCTCATTATGTCACTATAATTCATTATGTAATATAATTCTGGAGCTTTTCTCCCTGGGATTCTGCTGAAAAATGGGCTCCTGGCCCAGTCAAACACTACTTGGTAATCAAATTTAAAATAAATAAATAAAAGTTAAACCAGGGAAAAGTACATAAATGTATTGCCGGCCAGTGCGGGACAGCAAAAAATAGTGTCCTTATAACGGTAGTGAATACTCCATATAAAATAACACTAAATCAATATTTAAATAAAGATAATGGAAAAATAAAATAAAATTAATCTTGTAAACAATGTGGTAATTTTCTAAGTTCCCGTACACTTTTAAGTGACAGTAGTAATTTAGTACAGGTTTCTAAAAGAGTTCAGCTTTAACTGCCATATGAGTTCACATTTTTCTAGTACATTCAGGATATCATCTTTAAGGTCACCCATGTCTATGTGATCCAGTATCTGGAATTTAAAACCTGTGACTCTTCTATGCAGAGAAAGATGTTTGGCTAGTGCATTGTTTTTACAAATAAAGCAGATTTTTGCCAGATGACATGAAATCCTATACTTAAGTACCATTTTCAGATTTTTTTTTTTCTGCTTTTTAATATACAGTGATTAACTAGACATACAGGAAGTGAAAAACTTCCACACAGAGAAGTTTCTTACACGGTTTTGTTTTGGACTCTCACTATACCTGTATAGTGAGTTGTTTGAGACTTTAGGGATACCACAGAGATTACTTGTTTCTTGTTTCTTTACAATTCCATTCTTTCGTGTTTGAGGCAGGTATTGCTTGAGCAGGTCTTTTTGATGGGATACAGAAATGCAGAGTTCACAGCAATATAGTAGACTAGTACTATTGTTTTTGTTACTAGATAATACCACACCGCTTGCATAATTTTGTAGTTTTGTGTGAAATTTCTATGTAATCATTCTTAATACAAGTCACTTTAGCACTACATATTCTTCACTTTACACTAACAAGTTTGTCATTATAAAAGTTCCTTTAAAAAAGGAAGAATAAAACAGTGGCATTTGCAGATCACTAAGTGTCCCTCTAGTTCTCTAACCCCCCCCCCCCCCCACCGCAGCTTTCAGCATTTTCTAACAACCATGGCAGCATGATGATGATTCTTTATCCTAACAAGAGTTTTGTGAAAAAGTAGGCAATTTACACCTAATTTATGACATAAAATTCTTTTAACCAGAAAAGACTGATGACACTTGGTACTATATAATTTTAGAAAATATGATGCAGCAAAGTTTGTGATTACAGAGCGATAATGTTTCCCTTTTGTCAGTGATAAATCACAGTAATTTGTCTGATGTAATGTATGCGTTACTTTTATAAAAGACAGATTTATTAGATCCCATTTTAGACAATGACATATGACAAACCATAGTAACATATTTCATGTACTGTACATAAATGTATATGCTTTACTGACACACACAATAAGGCAAACATAAAAGAAAGATCGTCCGAATCAATTGTTGCTATGACTGTATAATAGTAACAAAAAAAAAAAAAAAAAAAAAGATGCATGTTTTTCTCTTAAGTAATAGCTTTCAACCCATTACAGCCATATCTATGTCACTATGTTGGTGGTTAAAAGAGCAAAGGACTTAAGTACCTACATAGAGTACTGGAAATGAGATGTAGGGGTGTCCAGTTCTTGAAGATTAAATTAACAGAGCTCTTCTTCTATATGAGTGCTTGGAAAAACATCAGTTCCACATAGACAATATAATTAAGAAGTGATTCCGCTGAGAAAATATAATTAAGAAGTGATTATCTCAAAATTATTATTTAGCGTGGAGTAGTTGAGTTAACCAAACACAAGCAGACAGACTGTAAAACATTTACTTCACATTACCTTAATTGATCATCCGTGTTGAACTTTTCACCTTATTCCTACAAAACAGGTTCAGCAGACTTGTTAAGGACTTACTGGGAACATTTAACCTTACATTATTTAGTCATAGCAGGCAGACTGTATTTTGCTACCTAATGAGGTTAATTTATGGAAATTCACTCTGCTGACAATTTAATATGTGTTCAGTACATTCTTTACTTGAAGCTTTGTTTTCCCGTGTATAGTAACACAATCAATGACAAAGAATATGTTGCATTTTAACCAAATTAAAAGAGAAATGACTGCATCTTAAATTATGCACAACACTGTTAGCTAAATTGTGTATGCAGACATGCAAGTGTGTGTGTACGTATCTATTTATCTCTCTGTATTATACACACACACACACACACACACACACACACACACACACACACACACACACACACACATATATATATGTGTATATATATATATATATATATATATATATATATATATATATATATATACATATATATATATATATATATATATATATATATATATATATATATATATATATATATATATATACGTGTGTGTACCTGTGCATGTAACTAAAAAAACTAAGTGATGTTTTCTTTTAGTCTACCTACTGTATATGTTTTAAGTATAGCAATATTTCTTGCATACCTCTCAACTTCTCTGCTTTTCATTGAGTACTCCACTTTACTGCTTAAATGCCCCCTTTGTTCCTCTTGAAGGGATGACCATTCTGCTTCCTACAGTCTTATTGCTTCAGCCCCAGATGGCATTGAACCACAGAGATGCTGACTTTCTAGACTGTGCCATAAGCCCTGTTAATTTGTGCACTGCTGCATGGAAGCTGTGATTAAGTGACTGAGAATTAACTTTGCAGCTGCAAAGTTACTAATTCAGGTAGCAGTGTTTTTTATCTCAAATTATTTATGATTAAGTTCAATTTTTAAGGTAAAACATGAAATCTAACCCACAGCTTGTACTGTGTAGAACAGCACCTTTAATGTGACATAAAAAAGATAAAAAACTTTAAAAGTTAGGAATAAGAAACATTCAAAAACTTCTACAACAGCAAATTATCCCCAGGATTCATGAAGCTCTGCGCAAGGACGGCATTAGCCTTGCACCGACCGTGTGGCGTAGAGATGGCACAGCAGCACCACATGCATATTAATGAAGGCGTGCTGCTGCAACGTCCTCGTGTATAGTAAATGTGCGCGAGTACAGGCAGAGTGTCTAAGCACTGCACGGAGGTGTGAACATGTTGGCTGCAGACGTGATACCTAAAATGCTGACTAGTACAGCCTGCCTCTAATAATAATCACTCCTGTCAGTGTCCATGGATACTGAAATGTATGCAAAGCATACAAGACAGTTTTGCGAACACCAAAATAAAAAGTAAAAACAAAGGCACATAGCTGAATATTGAGTCTCCATCCCTCAAACAAATGATATTTAAAATCCTGTGCCCGTATTCCATTGTAGTGTTGACTGTTATACCAAGTGGAAGTGAAACGCAGCGTGTTAGCATGCCGCTGCCCTTTGCTGAGCCTAGTCCAGTGGTTAGGGTTACCACCTGTCCCACTTTGTGAGAGACAGTCCCTCTCTGGGCAGTTGTGTCCTTACCAAAAATATTAAAAATGTTAAATGTCCTGCGATTGTAGGACATAATTATGTCCCATATTTTATGTAATAGTTCCATACAATACTAATTTCTGTATGTAAAATACCTAAATGTTATAAGAAACAGAATAAGCATCTAAACTGCTACAACAATAAGCTTTCATTTAAGCATAAAACTAAAGTACTACCCTTTGTACTGACCGTGGGTATGTGTTGGCCTGTAAAATCTGATGTGTGTCCCGAAAATGTCCCACTTTGGTCATTTGAAAAGGTGGCAACCCTACCAATAGTCAGAGCATTCGCTCAATATCTGCCCATTCGCGGTCCAAGTCATCCTTGTCTGGACAGCCCAAAGATGAACGGGTATTACCCGGGTCTACCTACCATGTCATGAAAGATAAGTATTTGTGTGTACCTATGTGCGTGAAGTACAGCATGTGGAATATCAAAAATGCTAGGGTTGTCCTCACAACCATATTGGTACCAGAGATATGTAGTGTACACAATGTGTTCTGCTGTCTGTGCCATGGGCCATCAACCAGAGAATGGATGGATGGTGTGTGTGGAATATGGGGGTGGGGGGTGACGGGTAATGTAATAATTCGCCAAGGGGAGACTGGGTCGGATGCACAATAGGTGAAATGGAGGTGTATGAGGGAGCAGTGGGTGAATCAGAAAGAAAACCAAAGAACAAACATTCACATCTGCAATACAGCCTGACAGGCCATACTGTAGAACACAATCCCACAAACATATGAACATTAAAATGTGCGATACACATGTACAGAAACGTTACCGGCTTACACCCACATAATGGTTTGGCCTGAACTGAGCCATCCAACCCCAACACACCTGGATGCATAACTGAATACCCATCATCCCCTCCACAGCACACCACCCCCCCCTTCCTGAATGTCCACCAAAACCACCCATACTCGGGCTGCTAGCTTGGCGCAGCCATATCTGCACATAGTGACCCCTACTCATATCTAGTAGGCAGTCACACCCTAGGCAGTCTCAGGATTGAAAACTATTTATCCCTTGCATGTATAACCTTACCTCATTTTCGTAAATCCAAAACAATCGAGGTCATTGGTCCCCAAAATTTTTGGATATCCCTCATGGGATAAGTATCTGTTCTAAAGATTAGACTTGGTGGCACGACATGATGTCCAGTCCCGTAGACATCTGGACACAAGTTGTATGAGCAGTAGTTATCCACAACCCTGCTCAGCCTTCAGCTGGTCCTGCAGAAACCACGACCCGGGATTAAACACCTGACCGTGATGCACGTCTCCCCACGTGCATTATCAGGAATATATACCTTTCACATGTTCACATGAAGCATCCCCATATCCATCTTCCAAATAGTACATGCCCACAAATTGTATACCCTGTCCAGGTTCCTCATCGTAATGATGCACACAACCCCTGTATACAAACGGTACAGGTACTTTCCATATGCGGTTATTCATATACATGGCCAGGTATAACTCCAGATATGTAGTCATATATCTATAAACGTACATAGCTATATTCGCATAGCTACACATCACACGTACATGCATATAAGTAGTTGTCAAGTATGTCTCCAATTCATAAATATGTATACTTGCAAATGTATACATATGCGTCTCAGAAACATATGAATAGTAACATGTACTATACATATGTGCACCACCCGACTGTCACATTTGTTGCCAGTACTGTGGAATGGCTGTAGTAAAGTCATATATCCTAATTACCATCCAAAGGAAATGTATCACGGATGGTTTAGTGGTAAAACCAGTGACTATGGTGTTCCTGTTCCCAGGTCCAAGCCATGCAAGGGCTAATTTTATATGATGGTTGCAATAATGGCAGTCGGATATAGGGTGATTAAGGCACTTTAAAGCAGATGTAAGTAGGCTTACCACCTATCCCACTTTGCGAGAGACAGTCCCTCTTTGGGCAGTTGTGTCCTGACCAAAAATATTAAAAATGGCAAATGTCCTGTGATTGTATGACATAATTATGTCCCATATTTCATGTAATAGTTGCATAAAATAGAAATTTCTGTATGTAAAATACCTAAATGTTACAAGAAACAGAATAAGCAACTAAACTGCTACAAGAATAAGCTTCCATTTAGGCAAAAAAGTAAAGTTCTATCCTTTGTACTGACCGTGGGTATGTGTCAGCCTGTAAAATCTGATGTGTGTCCCAAAAATGTCCCACTTTGGCCATTTGAAAAGGTGGCAACCCTAGATGTAAGCGGGTATGCAAGCGTGTATGCGCGACGGTAAGTGATGGTCATTCAACAGTATGGGAAATGTAAATAAGCATGTAGGTGTATATGCATGTGTATGTACAGACAGATATATATATATATATATATATATATATATATATATATATATATATATATATATATATATATATATAAAGAATGAACATGGTCACAATATAGCAATCATAACGAATGTGAACGGAAACAGCAGCAGAACCCCCTGTAATATTTAGTGCTGTCATATCAAGTTGGCCAGAGGTGAGCACACCTCTGCATCCGCAACCACAGGTAGGATGATAAAAGTGGAACTAATTATGTCCACATGCTAAGTCTGACTTTCAAACAGGTACAGGGTAGTCTCAATCAACAGTCAGACGAGCTGAAAATCAGAAGACTTATTGAACACCCTGACCATGATATGAACGTATGTCCCAGGACTATAAGCTTGGGATGTCTGAATATACTTGGAGTGAGCCACCATATGGGATGTGTCTAAAGCAGTCAGGAATGGCGTATGTGTAGTAGTGCAATTTTCCCAACAAGAAAATGTATGCCTGCTGTGTTACTGAAGTGTTGAGGCATGTGTTCGAGTAACTATGAACCATGGGTATACATATAAATGAAGCAGAACACCAATAGGGTAGTGGTTAGAGCATCCGACTATCGAGCAGACATTCGCGGTTCGACTGCAGCACACCATTTATGACGCGTAATCCATATACAAGCATATCTTGCTAATTTTATGCTGAATAATGATATAATGCCATTGAAATGTGAACTGGGGTGACGTATCACAGTAAGAATGCAGAAGGTTTTTGTGTGACGTAAATCAGCGGTTAAATGGATAACCTCAGCTAAAACGTGTTGTACTCAGCCTTTGTCCAACGGCCCTTGTTCTGCCAAGCAACACAATAAACTGTGTCGGCCAGGCCTGACGACAGGACCCTACACATCACAATCAAAGTGATTTAGCACTAAGCCATGCCAGTTATACCTAACTTCGATGTTATCACAAACATAGCTGACAGCACAGTCATTCAACAGTATGATCAAAGTAATTAAATCATATAGATGTGTATGCATGCATACGTACACACACACACACACACACACACACACACAAATTTATATATATATATATATATATATATATATATATATATATACACAAACATATATATATACACGCAATTATATATATATATATATATATATATATCAGGTAACCACCTGTCCCACTTTGCGAGGGACAGTCCCTCATTGGGCAGTTGTGTCCTGCACAAATGATGTAAAATGGCAGATGTCCTGAGATTTAATGACAAACTCTCCTATATTTATGTAATAGTTGCATAAAACAGTTATTCTGTATCTGAAACACCTAAATGTTATAAGAAACAGAATAAGCAATAAAAATGCTACAAGAATAAGCTGTCATTTAGGCCAAAAAGTGAGGTTCTGGTCTTTGTACTGGCTGTGGGTATGTTTCGGCCTGCAAAATCTGACATTTATACCAATAATGTACCACTTTGGGCATTTGAAAGGGTGGCACCCCTACATATATATATATATATATATATATATATATATATATATATATATATATATAGATATATATATATATATATAGATATATATATATATATATCTACAGAACGAACATGGGAACAAGAAAACATTCATAATGAATGCGAAGGAAAATAGCAGCATAACACCCGCATTATCTAGTGCTGACATATCAAGCTGGCCAGAGGTGGCAAAATTCCCTGCATCTCTAACCACAGGTAGGATGCTAACAGTAGGAGTAACTTTGTCCACGTGCTAAAACTGACTTTCAAACGGGCACAGGGCAGTCCTGGTCCCCAGTCGGACAAGCCTAAACCCAGGTGACCACATGAACACCCTGACAATCAAACACATGTATGTGCCAGGACTATAGGCTTTGGAGGTCTGAATTTACTTTGAGTGAGTCAACATGCGACACAGGTCCAGAGCAGTTATCACAAACATAGCAGACAGCACGGTCATTCAACAGTATGATCAAAGTAATTAAATCACATAGATGTGTATGCATGAGTACGTACACACACACACACACACACACACACACACACATATATATATATATATATATATATATATATATACATATATATATATATATACATATAGATATATATATATATATATATATATATATATATATATATATATATATATATATATATATATATTTATAGGGTAACCACCTCACCACCTCTTTGGGCAGTTGTGTCCTGTACAATTAATGTAAAATGGCAGATGTCCTGAGATGTAATGGCAAAATTATTTCCTATATTTATATAATAGTTGCATAAAACAGTGATTCTGTAACTGAAACACCTAAATGTTATAAGAAACAGAATAGGCAACTGAAATGTTACAAGAATTAGCTGACATTTAGGCATAAAAGTGAGGTTCTGTCCTTTGTGGGTATGTGTCGGCCTGCAAAATCTGACGTTTGTACCATAAATGTCCCACTTCGGCCATTTGAAAGGAAGGCAACCCTACAGATATATATATATATATATATATATATATATATATATATATATATATATATATTTATATATCTACAGAATGAACACGGGAACAAGAAAACATTCATAATGAATGTGAAGGAAAACAGCAGCATAACACCTGTATTATCTAGTGCTGACATATCAATCTGGCCAAAGGTGGCCAAAATCCCTGCATCTCTAACCACAGGTAGGATGCTAACAGTGGGAGTAACCTTGTCCACATGCTAAATCTGACTTTCAAACGGGTACAGGGTAGTCCCGGTCCCCATTCCGACAAGTCTAAACCCGGATGACCACATGAACTCCCTGACAATTAAACACACGTATGTGCCAGGACTATATGCTTTGGAGGACTGAATATATTTTGCGTGAGTCAACATGCAGCATGGGTCTAGAGCAATAGGGAATGGCACATGTGTAGTAGTGCGGTTTTCCCAACAGGAAAATAGATGCCTGCTGTGTAAGTCAGTGTTGAGGCGTGTGTTTGGGTAACTCTGAACCATGGGTATACATATAAATGAAGCAGAACACCAATAGTGTAGTGGTTAGAGCATCCGCCTAATGAACAGGCATTCAAGGTTTAAGTTTGACTATAGCACATATCATTTTCCTTGTGGAATGAATGTCGTTCTGCTGTAAAGCTGACATTAAAACATGTAAAAGTGAACGTGAGTATCGCATGGGACTATTAACCAGATCCCTTCAATCAAAGTGGTACTGTCATAATGAATAAGGCACAAGTAAGCACAAATAAGTGGCAGTAAACATATGTAACACACAGTAAGCATATGCGAGTGCACCTGCATGGGTGTAAGCAGCGCCCAGCATAGGAAATATATATATGTATGTACAGATGTTATATATATATACATATATATATATATATATATATATATATATATATATATATATATATGAAGAATGAACATCGTAACAATAAAGCATACACAAGGGATGTGAAGGGAATCAAGAGCAAATATGGTATTATGTAGTGCTGTCAGCATATGTCATAAAAAGTTGCCCAGGAGTGAGCAGAGCACTGCTACTCACACCACAGGCAGGGTTTTACCAGTGGGAGTAACATCGTTGAATTGGTAAGTCTACTTTACACACAGACGGAAAGTAGTCCATGCTGGGACTACCAAACATTGTAAAGCACAAATGGCCGTAATTCATAACCCCAAGAAAGGCACGTATGTGCAAAAATTACATGGTGGGAGAGCCTGTGATTACACGAGGTGGGATAAAATATATGTAGGGCCCCAAATGCTCTGGAGAGGGCAATGTGCAAAGGTGTGTCATGGCTGCGATAACAAGTGGATAATGGAAGTTACGCATGTAAATTCAACACGGGTGGGGTGGAGGAACTATGGGTAGGAAATTATGGATCCAGGCTTGCCAGGATTGGATGTCGCGATTCTGATTGGACCGCCCCGTGGAGGTCAGCGAGTTCATAATAGGTATATATGCATACACACATGCGGACAACAGTATGTAGAAGTACATTCTCTGTAACACATGCATTCCATTTGCAGACATAAATAGTAGGAATGTGCACATACAAACATCGACAGTAGATGGAATAATAGGCTGTGCAGAAGAGGGATGGGACGAAACTGCTAGAACACAGAGGCGTGTACAGTGTCCCAAAGTCAATGCTGTGCTGACGATAATCCAATGTGAGGGCTTCCCCAGACATGGAATCCTTCCTGTGATCTGCCCGGTATGGAAACGACAAGTACTTAACCGGTCTAATTGTAAAAGAAATATGCTGAACACGTACATAACTAGGCTCCCATGTTGAACGTGTGCGATACCGCATAGTCATACCTATTAATGAATTGTAGTGTCATGTTAATGGGAGTAAAGATGTAATAAAGTCTAGAGTCTAATCCTGCCATAAACACTTGTATGTCCCATGTGGGTTAGCCCAATAATAGCAAAACATATTCCTTTGATCGCTCACGTCAACAATGTTCATGGACTAAACGTATGGAAGGTCAGAGGATACGTGGAGTGAGTAAACCGATGGAATGGCTCTATAGCAGTAGGGTGTGGCCAGTGTGTAGTGGTGTCGACACACTGCAAATTTGACAGGAGAATGGATGACAGCAGTATTAGGGAGGTGTTGGGGTGTGTTTGGGGAACCAGGAGCCATGTGTATATGGGTATATATGCATATGAAGGGGCACAGCAATAGTGCATTCGTTAGAGCAACCCCCTAATGAACAGACATTCTCATTCCGAATCATACTGTATCACATTCCAGTTACCATCAGTAATTCATACATGAAGATAATGCGACATCTGTCTGCTGTATAACTTGCTAAATACCGATTACAAGATAACTGGAGTGAAGTGTCGGTGTCATAATGAATAAGGCACTAGTATTCTGGTGAAGCATATATAAACACCATTACACACATGTAAGTGTGTATGCGCGGGGAATGTATTGGTTTACAGACACACATATATATATATATATATATATATATATATATATATATATATATATATATATATATATATATATATACACACACACACACACACACACGCACACACACACACACACACATACACACACACATATAGATATATATATATATATATATATATATATATATATATATATATATACACGAATATGTACATATATAAATATATAAATACAGATATATATCTATATATGCGTGTGTGTGTGTGTGTGTGTGTGTGTGTGTGTATAGATATATTGTGATATACAGCTTTGATAGGAAAAAGCACACAGGAATGACATTTGTTCACAGGCTATGGCAATGGAAGTGAGGAGCCCAGGCAAGACGCATGAAACACACAGCATGCCCTTCCACCCCCCCCCCCCCCCCACAGCCGACACGGGAACTATACACGCAATCAATGTAAAGTGTCCACTGCTCCCCAGACCACAGGCAGGATACACCCAGGGGGACACAGTGCACCTGTGGATTCTAATCATGGAACACATACTGGAGCGTCCCTTGCGGGACACCCCAAAAATTGGCCAAACTGTTCGAATGTGATAGATCGTCCATTTTGTCAGCAGTGTATACAGACTCGGAATACAAGGGTGGGTAAACCAGATTACCCATGGGCTGAGACAGTTGTATGAAATGGGTCCCATGAAGTGGAGAGTGGGCAGCGTGTAGTGGTGTGTCCAGAACTGACCAGGTCCCAGAGTAAGGATGGGTGCTGTCAAGAATGCGAGGGTGGGGGAACTATGGCTAGCTAGTTATGGGTCTAGGTGTGCAGGTGTTGGCTGATGTTGGCCAATATGGACAGCCCTAGAGATGCAAGCAAATGTGTTCATTGGGCAGAGGAGTCACCCAATGAGCAGCCACACCCACTGCGAGACCCACTAAAGCAAAGTGTAATCTATATGGCATTGAACGGAATAACCCAATGTAGACATATATAAGTAGAGCTATGTGTCTGTATATGTACTCATAGCAAGATAGAGATATGCTTCTCCCTCGCCGTAGTACGAATGTATACATACAGAGAAAGAATACAGATACATACCCACATATGAATCTATACTTATGCAGACAACCTTAGACCCATATGTCATTAGATTGCATAAATATATATATATATATATATATATATATATATATTTACAAATATATATATATATATATATATATATATATATATAGACAGAAAGATATGAATATACATATATGTATATTAATGTAAATATATATATATATATATATATATATATATATATATATATATATATATATATATATATATATATATATATATATTACAGTAACTATACACATGTATATACTTAGGATATGATACAGCAGTTACGGGTAACAAATGTTCAGTTCGGGCATATGTTGGTGGGAGGTCCAATAAACAAACGTCTACCCCCCACCCCCCAGCTAGGCCGGTGAGACATACAGACATGCAATAAAGGTAAATACACTACTGCTTCCCAGACCACCGGCAGGAAACCACCAGTGGGAGAGATCTGCAAGGTCTACACTTGAAACATGGACAGTGATGTCCCTTGTGGGACACCAAAAATTAGTGATTGTAGCCAGGCCCTGTAATGATTGATGCAACCAGGCTGTAGATGTACATGGACCAGTAGGTTGTGCAAGCCTGATAACACATTGGTTGACACAACGTACAACATGTATCCCGACACGGGGAGAGTGGGCAGTGTGTAGGGGTGTGTTTATACCCCACCTGCACCCACAGTAAGGATGAGTGCTGTAAAGGAGTGTCAGGTAGGGGAACTATGGATATGCGATTATGGGCCTAGGCGTGCAGGTGTTGGCTGGCAGAGCCATATTAGAATCGCCCTGTGGATGTAAGTAATATTCCGATGTGGGCATAGCAGATGCCCATACCTCCCAAACCTTAAGAGCACATCCACTGGGTAGTCCGTAAACCATTGGGGCAACACATAGGGACCATACCATTGAACTGTCCCCGATTACCAGGGACGTCCGTGATTACAACTCAGAATCTAACTCTGTCCCACCTAAACCCTCCTAAAACTAGTGATATTAGGAGGACAGGTGGCGAAATACATGTAATGAATAATGACAACATGTAAGAGTCATAAACAGCATGTATGTCAGACAATGTGTATGAATACATATGGTCTGTCAATGTGTCAGGTTAATAGCACCAAACATCTAAATGTGTCCCTGAGGTTGTTATGCAGTTATGCTGATTCAGTGTTCATTCTTCCCTATTCGTATGAGAGGTCTGCTAGTGACAGAAAGCGCATATTCCACTGACTACCTTAGAAAGATGATAGAATAATAGGTTGGGGTTACCACCTGTCCTCCTTTGCAAGGGACACCCCCCTTTTGGCAGTTGTGTCCTACAAAATAATTGAAATTATGGCAAATGTCCTGAGGTTATAGGACAAAGATTTCCTATATTGTCTGTAGTAGTTGCATAAAACAATTATTTTCTATCTGAAACACCTAAATGTTATAAGAAACAGTATAAGCCAACTATAATGCTACAAGAATAAGCTTTTATTTAGGCAAAACAGTGAAGTACTCTCATTTGTACTGGCTGTGGGTATGTTTTGCCCTGCAAAATCTGACGTCTCCACATAAAGGACCCATAGGGTTGCCACCTTTTCAAATGCCCAAAGTGGATCATGTTCTGTACATATGTCAGATTTTCCAGGACAAAACATACCTACAGCCATGCATAGTACAGAACTTTACATTTTTGCACAAATAAAAGCTTATTATAGTAACATTTGAATTGTTTATGCTACATCACATAACATATAGAAGTTGCATATATAAAATAACTGCTTTATGCAGCTATTAAAAATTTAGGATATAATTTTGCCCTATAATCTCAGGACATTTGCTATGTCTTGATTATTTTCACAGGACACAACTGCCTAAAGAGGGACTGTTCCTCACAAAGTGGGACAGGTGGCAACCCTAAAGTCCCACCTTGGGCAATTGAAAAGGTGGCAACCCTATAATAGGTATGCAGTAGCATGACTTGGCCGACGGATGTGGCTCCAAAAACCCAATTACTTGTCTGTATTGAAGAGTCTCGATTCCCATGTATCAGCCAGATGGGAGCAGGTTGTATGAGGAACACACAAATAATATGATTAAATCACTAGACAGGCCGTCAATTCCGTACAGTCAAACGGCATGCCGTCGCCTAATGGGCAGCCATTTCCAATACTGTAGACATGTAATCCAATGTAATAGGCATCACAAGGTAATATTGTGGTCCTCACTCCCACCCAGGAGTGTGATTGTCAGATGCAAGCACCAATGTCGGTGCACTTGCAAGTGCGGGAGCGAGGGGGTGTAAGCCTGTTTGGCTACCAGTATGCGAGTATTGCACTGGTAAAGCAATGTAGAGGCTAACCGAGTGTAAGAATCTGTAACCAGAGGTTAGCATTGCTTAACACTGCGCAAACCCATGCACACCCCACTCCCAACTGCTTTAATGTGCCTTACTCCCTCCATATCCAATGGCCTTGTTCTGCCCTGCAACCAAATAAACGTCCTCTGCAAGGCTTGGAACCAGGACCCTGCAAACACAGCTAATGTGATTTATCAATACACCATGGCAGATATACAGACAACGAACAGTACCACAAACATATCATAGAGCACAGTCATTCAACAGTATATGAATGTATGTTTCCCATCATGGAGATGTTTATGTGAGTGTTTATGTCCAGCATATAGGTACATACATATATAGAGATATATCAGGAGCATACCATGTGACAACAAAGCATTACAAATGAATGAAACTGGAAACACCACCGACGCCTGTATTATTTAGTGGTGTTCTATGTGATCTCAAGACTCCCTCAGACAGACATGTGTCGTTCATACATGCAAATAGTTGTACATTGGCCGTATACATCACTCTGTGCATGTAATGTACATTAGCACAACAGTACCTGCCCAGTCATTATGTGTGAACAGTACTCTTGCAAAGTGCTGTGTGCAACATCATCATCATGATAAAGGTAAATGGGGTAACCATGGAGGGACCGGTAGTGTTGTTTGTACAATGGGGTCGTCCTCATCACGTGTACCTGGACCATTTAGGAGTGATGTGCATACCAGGATCGTGCGCCTGAGGGACAGGGGTGAGGATAACAGGAGTATGTTGTTTTGCATATTACAAGGGTTACATGTGGCCAGTGGGCACGTGTGTGAAATGGACAACTATGTATAGGGCAGATGTTGTCCTAGGAGCCGATTGGCCTTATGTTTCCATAGGTGAGGGTCAGATGTGGGGGAAGGAGTGCAGGTATGGCCGTGGAGGATAGGTAGGGTAGGATCACAGACAAGACAGCCTACAGGGTTGGTATATAACACATGTGGGAGGATACACCCCGGACAGGGATGGGTGTTCGGTATTCACAAGCCCATGGGAACAGTGGGACGGAGGTCTCCAGCCATGGGCAGCCGCGACTGCACCTAAACAGCTGCAAAGGGGGCAGTGCTGGGGGCTGTCCAGGAGGGGCAGCATCACCCTGTAAATGTGACACTCTGACCTTGATCTTGCGTATCTGGCTTCAGAACCCCTTAGTAAACCCCCAACGCAACACGTCTGGGACTGCACAACAGCAGACATGTACCTGCCTGGTCCTGCTCCCAGGGGGGACATGCTCCATCCTCAATGGTGGTACCAACAGATGGTGGTGCAGAGCCAACAGAGGTTGATGTTCAAGGCTGGGCCCCAGATGTGCTAGTGCCTGGTGCCATGGTCAGCTGAAGTGGGACAGAAGGTTCTGCTGGGACCTCCTAACCCATTCAGCCTATGGTGTTGCAGTTTAAACTCACATATGGCTTAGTGATAGACAACAGCATACAGGATTACCTACAACAGTATGCATAGATATGACCATCAACCCAACACAACAGATGGTAGACATTTACAGAGGGAGCACAACACATGCATATATACTGCATGCCATCTGTACAATGTGTAGTAGACATGTGACTGCAGCTATGAACAATTGCCCATTATTGGCTTGTCACTGGGAACCCCAGACAGTGTCTGTCATACCACTGTTTCATGTGACATATGTCCAGTCAGGGATGCGATGGCAGTAACATCCCTATCATCATGTACTGTCTGCAATCCTCACACTATGCTCCTGCTGTGCACAGATGTGTGTTCAGTGTGTAACACAGGAAACAAATGGTTCCACACACTGACCTGTTCACAGATGGCCCTACAGATAGGGGTCCCTCATGAACAGAGTACTGTCATGTCTATATTAAAACATGTAGAATAGCCATTATCACACACATGTTAAACAGGCAGTAGTCTCAATGCAGCATAGCTACACTTACATGCTGTAGTCATGTATAGCACATCACCCTCCTGTCTTTAGGCTATTTCCCACAGTGTATGATGTTTGAGGTACATCCAGATATCATCTGTGATGCCGTGTCAGAACATCACATCCAGGTACCACTCACGGCGACTGTCATGGCCAAATACCAACATGTTTTCCCTAGATAGTGTACTGTGTTTATCATGCGAATGGCTATGGGAACACCATCAAAACTGTTCTACATGCAGTCAGCTAGAGGAGGACTGCAATAGGTGCAGCGACCATCACCTGATCATGTCCATCACTTACAATACACATGCTGCTGCTGAACAGGTGTACACCTTCACATCCACCAGAGAGTGTGTGGGTGGGACAGGCAAAGTACACCAGAGAAGGGCTTGGAGTCTTAACCCTAAGCATCGTCTGCCACATGCCTAACAGTACAGGGGTCAAACCCCTGACTGACTAGTCATTACTATTACATGTGCATGACGTTACTACATGTGCCACAAAGGCGACATGTTGCTGTGCTGTAAGAACATATATGTGTGTAGGTGAGTGACATCTGCAACAGAAATATAGTATACATACATTAGGTGTGGCACACATGGCTGTCCACATGAACGGATACCATTGTCACCACAACCACACTCTCTAATGGACATGCATTGGCACTCTTTGCCAGGGCCACAAATACACAACCTAACTACTTAGTTAGGCACACTGCAGTAATGCACAGGACTACATGCACCACAGGGGATATCTGGAGGTTCTATGGGCTAGGGCATGTGAAAGTGTTTGGCATCTGTTGGTATGCCAACGAGGGTTATACTGGGAGTGACTGTGGTTGGGAGCATCATAACCCACATGCAGACACAAGGTGCCAGTACTGACATGCATGTATGCATTGCTTCATGGGTATGTAATGGTTGGCTGTGCAAGATGGCTGTACAAGGCTGGGTAATCCTTGGCATTGCATCACCCGACAATGGTGTGCAGTGCAGGGGTGTAGTGTCTGCAATGTTCCACACAGATGGGTACTGCATGATCTGCCCTGACATCCTGGTTACCAAAGTGTATGGCCATAGCTTTGCAATGCATGCCATGTCTGTGTTTGATAGTCCTTCACATGGACATTGCCTGGGATGTGCATGACCCACAATACAGTGCAGTGACAAGTACAGCTGTACCTGGTTTGGCAGGCACATTTTGTGTACACAGACTGTTATCCCCTGATATGCCAATACTGGCCTGGTGTGGCAAAACATGCTTATAGTGAGCAGGTCAACCCAGCACCTGCATTGATAGTATGATGCAGGTATTCCCTGGTGTCAGTGGCATTGGTCCATACAGGGCACATGTGTATGGCATTGTATGGCCTCTGTGGATCACATTTGATGGCACCATATATGTTGCAGGCATCCAGTGGGGAACATAGTGAAGGCACAATGTCCACAAATATGTGCCTATTGTACCACTGTACAAGGTGCCATTTCCTCTGCAGCCCACTGCATTCACACCATGCCCACTATCTGTCATCAATGTGCATGGTACTAGCAACATAGCGGGATATCCTAGGCAAGTGTGTTTGTGCATGGCACATGGGTGCAGGACATATACTGGGTACTAGTAGGGTTGCATACTTTGTTCTCGAGTCCTTTTGCCAGATGTAGGGGTATGGCTTGCCAACACAGTCCCATGGCTGACTGACAGCTGTACTCCTCGTGAGGTGGACAATGTGTCATAAGACGGACACCATATAGGAAAACTACAAAATCTGCTCCCAAACATGTCCAATGGTAAGACACTCACAGCCACCTCTAGACAGGCTCTGACAGACAAACACACACTTGCCATGTCCTGTATACGAACCCCTACCTACCCTATCACACTGCAGCAATACACTTTTAGGGCACATGCTATGGAGAATACTGGGTTACAGCACACCTACAGGTGTATACCTAGGTGGGTGACAACAGCAGGATTGACAAATGTGGTCACATGATTTTTACAGAGAGTGCATACTCTACAAAGCACTGTACTTGTCTCACACAGGCAGAAACACACACTTGGCATGTCTGGGACTAGAACACTGACCTAACTACTTTAGCACACTACAGCATTACCCAGTTACAGAACGCGCTACCCAGATTATTGGGTTACAGTACTCCCAGAGGTGTATTACTAGGTGGGTGACATCATCAGCCTTGCCAAAGGTGGGTATAGGAATGCTATGGAGTGTCAGCAGTCTAAAAGCATTATTCAAGTCCTCAGGTAGATGGGGACAAACACACACACACTTGGTAAGTTGGGATTAGAACACCAACCTAACTACTTTATTACACTACAGCATTACGCAGTTACAGAACACGCTACTGAGATTACTGGTCCAAAGCACTCCCAGAGGTGTATTTCTAGGTGGCTGACATCATCAGCCTTGCCAAAGGTGGGTATAGGAATGGTATGGAGTGTGAGCAGTCCAAAAGCATTATTCAGTCCTCAGGCAGATGGGGACAAACACACACACACACACACACACACACACACACACACACACACACACACACACACACACACACACTTGGCAAGTCTGGGATTAGAATACCGACCTAACTACTTTATTACACTACAGCATCATGCAGTTACAGAATATGCTACTGAAATTAATGGGTCACAGCACTCCCAGAGGAGTATTACTAGGTTGATGACATCATCAGCCTTGCCAAAGGGGGGTATAGGAATGGTATGGAGTGTGACCAGTCTAAAAGCATTATTCAATACTCAGGCAAACAGGTACAAACACACACACACACACACACACACACACACACACACACACACACACACACACACACACACACACTTGGCAAGTCTGGGATTAGAACACTGACCTAACTACTTTATTACACTACAGCATTACATAGTTACAGAATGGGCTATCAAGATTACTGGATCACAGCACTCCCAGAGATGTATTACTAGGTGGGTGACATCATTAGCCTTGCCAAAGGTTGGTATAGGAATTGTATGGAGTGTGAGCAGTCTAAAAACATTATTCAGTCCTCAGGCAGACGGGGACAAACACACACACACACACTTGGCAAGTCTGGGATTAGAACAACAACCTTACTACTTTATCACACTACAGCATTATGCAGTTACAGAACGCGCTACCAAAATTACTGGGTCACAGTACTCCGAGAGGTGTATTACTAGGTGGGTGACATCATCATCCTTGCCAAAGGTGGGTATAGGAATTGTATGGAGTGTGAGCAGTCTAAAAGCATTATTCAGTCCTCAGGCAGACGAGGACAAACACACACACACACGCGCCAGTGGTGGGAACAGAACACCTGCCTATCTACAGATCACTATTACAATACTACATAGTTATGAGTCGCGCCACACAGTCTACACATTTCAAGGCTGTCATTATGACCTTCTAGGAATGCGGACATCAACAGGGATGCTGGCAGTTAAGATGTACATACCTGTGAATATGTGTGTTTAAACTAGGAATCCATCCTGACCTGGAGTATGCCCATCTGTGGAATGGATGACTACTATCACTATACAGGGTTACAATGGCCATGCCCATACACATAGAGGCACATAACCAACACAAGGTGTTACTTGGGCATGCTCACACACTTAGTAGCACAGAGCTGTTCGGAATGCATTATGTGTCCATCTACACAAGTTTATACTGGGCATGCTCATACACTTAGTAGCACAGGGCTGTCTGGGATGCACTCTGATTCTAAACACGGAAGGCCACAGTGGTCATGCTATTACAGTTAG
Source organism: Protopterus annectens (assembly GCF_019279795.1). NCBI lineage: Eukaryota > Metazoa > Chordata > Ceratodontiformes > Protopteridae > Protopterus > Protopterus annectens. Next base: position 655,514,478 of record NC_056737.1, on the reverse strand, counting down.
ACATAAAGAACACATTGTAATGGACTCTGGTGTTAGTAGTTGTCATTGTTAGCAGGAACGCTGATCTGCATATATCTGACACCGGTCTTATACACAATGTCTGCTGCTGTCTGTCACCTTAGATGTACCATTCTATACGAAGCACAATACTACCACTTGCAGTGATGTCTTGCTAGGTGTGGCAACTGCTTGACCAACACAATGAGCCAATGTCCTGCTGTAATTATGAGGTTCTCCAGTGTTTGTCATTCTGGGATGACATGACTGAAAGTAGACAGGCCTTTGTTACATATCACATGCATCCATGATTTAAGGGAGTGGGGATGATACCTAAGTCACATTCGCCATATAGTGCCATTCCAAGGCAAATGTCCTAAACACAGGATAATACCCTGACACCTAGAGGACAACTGCATTGTATGCATTTGCTAACCAGTGTTAGATGTGTAGCGTCCGTAATCACAGCTGCTCACTGTAGATCCAACATTGGGGAGTACTGACATCTGTGCAGTGAGGAACACCTGGCTGAAGGCTCTGTAGTCTGCAATTGCTCTACCACCATATACCTCAGAACCAGACATGTGGGCCATAACACAGGTACGGACCTCTCCAGGTGGTGGTGTCCCCACATACATTGAGGCCACTCACATGTACTGACAGGTACTCCCACAAAAGGCATCACAGATGAGTCAGGTGCAGGACACAGTGTCAAATGCTGCATTTTAGGATGTAAACCTCAGACACCACCATGCCCTCGGACCACCAACACACATCCATACATGTGGTAGGACATATAATAGTACACCACCATGTGACCCTTGACCAGTGAACTGTTCCAAGCTCTACATCAACAGTGCAGAGTACCCATGTACTGACACAGTTGCATCATGCGTTATGCAATGCAATGATACCACTGTCTGTAACCAGGTCAGCTGCACACATACCAGAGGCACTCGGTTATTTACAGCATTAGCAGATGACTGTTGCTGTACACCAGTAAACACCCTCATGTTTGGATATGACATACATGTACCTGCCCTGGATATGTACATGCCACACACACACAACATATATGTAAATAGCATAGCTGTTATTGTCCTTTGTGCAGACAGGTGGCTACAGCCATTACACACATGCACATGGAATGTAGGTCCATGGCTGCTGAATGCTAACAGTACATAAGGTGTGATATCAATGTTGACAAAGGTAACATTCCCTCTGTACCGGTCACCCATTACACCTATCATATAATACAACAGTCCATGTGTCATGTATGTCATTACACAAGTCCACCAATTGCAATGCCTACAAATATGCCCACATGACAGGATTGTAGGATCTACACACATGTACATGTAGTGGTGTGCATTCAGATACCATGTGTGTGCAGTTGCTGATGTATGCAGGCGACGTGTATCTTAGTACATCATGCAGTTGCAATGTTGAGGCTACTGTTATTACACAAGACACATACTGTTAACAGTACGATATTGTACACCTGTACTACATGGTATGTCGGCTGCCTGTCAACAGTACACAACAATTGTAATCTACACTTATCTTTCTAGTCTGTTCACCCTGTGCATCAGACCATATGAGCATGTCCCTGCACGATGGTCTGGATGACAGGGATGCGGCACAGGCATCATCATATGCACATGGTGATAATGTTTGCCAGAGGCCTAGGCTGCACCATTGGATGACATCATGTGTGTGGGTTAGGGCCTTTGATCTAATTGTGTGTGTGTGGATGTTATGCATGTGTGTGTTGCGGTGTCCTACACATGTTTCTGGTGTGTGCGTGTATGTATGCACACAGTTCTGGCATGTGTCTGGCCTATACAGGGGTATTATTGACAGCTGCAGGCTGTACAGGCCAGGTTTTACAGTTCACAGTGTCCGGCCACAGCCACGTGACCTGTGTACTGCCAGGGGTTGCACGGGCACTACCAGGCAGAGGTGCAGATTGGGTACTGTCTGATGACACATGTCCACTGGAACTGTGTCCATGTTGGGACCATCCAGGGTGATGTGCACGTGGCCTGCTGTGTCGTAGTGTGGAGAGCACAGCACCAGCTGCACTGCTACTCCTACCCCACTATGGGAGCGGGCATGTGAGGTAGCTCATTCATGTAGACCTGAAACAGGTGATGTAGCAGGCCTACGTCCATGTGTCCGACACCTCACTCCTACCAGATGTGCCAACACAGACAGCTCATGCTCGCGGATTGTCATGCCACTCTCAAGGACTCCAACCATGTCACCCAATCATCTATCCAAAGCTTCAGCAATCTGCTGTTGAGCATTTATCATTTCCTGGATGTTGTTGTTTAAAGAACAGACAGCAGCCCTCTGAAGCCTCTGATCTTCTCTGTTGTGCTGTTCAGCATGTGCCTGTGCCTCCATTACAGCCTGAAACATGCATCTGGTAACACCAGCTGCTCTGCTCTGTCTTGCAGGGGCATGTTGGCCAGAGGTCCTTCTATGAGCAGCACTGGCCACGTGCCTGTGTGGGGCATCACCAGTCAGTTGGCTGACACCATGGTGTGCAGGCATACCTTCCATAGCCCTCACACTTTCCTGTTTCAAGCTACCACATGCCAACTGTCCTTCCTCTATGGCCACTGGTGAGGGGTTATGTGTAGGCTTGAGATCTGTGTGCATGGATGAGGGGGATATAGGTGTAATGGCAGCCAATGGCACAAATTCAGCACCTGACAACCCTGCCTGTGCCTCAATCATGCGTTCATCATCACTGCTAGAGTCTGTGGGGACACTAACATCAGGCAGACCGCAGGAGGGTAACGCACCTACATCACCTGTGAGGGGCAGACAAGAACTGTACATTACAATCTATACAACAGACACACACACACACACACACACACACACACACACACACACACACACACACACACACACACACACACACACACACACACACACACACACACACACACACACACACACACACACACACACACACACACACACACACACACACACAGACACACATGCTATGGCACCCAACATGCATGTGATATGACACCCAACATGCATGTGATATGGCAGAAGGCAATCAACATGCATGTGATACGGCAGACAGCATGCAGCACATACACTAATAGTGGTAGTTATCATACATCCCTGGGTTGCACACAACAGCATGCATGTGTCATAGCAGAAGGCATGCAAATTACACAATCATAGTAGTAGTTACATCCCTGTGTTACACCATGTAGACCAGCACAGGCTAAAAGTACACCTGCCTGATGTTTGGCATATGACCTTGACAATCACATGTAGTATGACATGTGATCTGCTGACATATGCAATGACATGCATACATGTTTAACACAATGGTGTCCTGTCAAATATACAGTGGAGTAATGGTGTCCCAAGGCAGTGTTGTCTGTCTGCCCTATAGATATACTGCACATTTAGCTTATGTGCATGGCCATTGCAGGGACTCATGAGGCGTCTCTATTGCTATACAGTGTGAGTTACAGACACAGTTCATAGCCATGACTGTGTTCAGATACAATACATATATACTGTGGAATGTGACCCATGTCACTGAGGTGTATACACTCTAAACCATGATGTGGAATGTGTGACACAGGTCACTGAAGGGTATATGGATGACACCCCTGCACATCTGTAACCATATTGCTGCTGCCTGGCAACTATGGCCAGACATGGCAAATTCATTGGTACACCATGTCCCACATGACATCTGTGTACCACACACACACACACACACACACACACACACACACACACATATGAGAAGCAAGGATGACACTGATGTCTGACACCAGCAAGGAGAAAGTACTGTATCTGTGCGCTGATGTGGATACTATACAGATGACTGCTGTCATGTTGTGACACACTCAAGATGTTCAACATATCTTATGTGGTGGATTGATGTCACGCCTACACAAGATATGCAGAAGCCTGTAGGATGTCTAGTGTTCCACATCTGCAATATAACCATTACACAAAGGCCATAGTTGAACCATGTGGAACCAATGTATGACAGGGTGTACACACAAGCACATCACGTCTACTGTGTGTGTTGCTTCATGTCTCTGGCCATCCTCCATGGCCATGTGTGCACATGTGTTGGCCAAATTATTGTGATGGGTGATTATTTCACATGTCTGTGTTGTCCCATATGACATACACCCATAAATGTCATATGTTTCACTAATGACAGGATTATGCTGACAAATAGTGATATGTTTGGTATGTGGGATATGTTTTTCAGGATAGTTAGGCAGTGTTGCAGCCAGGCCACTAGAAGTCATGGACATGTCAAGACAGCACATCACATTGTATGACATTCATAGCAGGGCTATGATCCACACCAGTGAATCCTGTGGGCTGGCCATACACCAGCTCACTGTGTAGTACTGTTTGTATTCCCCACATGTGTTGCTCTGATCTGTAGTACATGTCCTTACAGTGAACAGCACCTCCACCATTGTATGCACAGCTGTCCACACATCTGGCAATGACAGTTTGTGAGGTTTCATGTCGGTGTTTCACATAGTTTGCAAGTATTGCACATGGGTAGCTATTGTGATGCATTGCAGGTCTGACCTGTATATTTTGACAGGACCATACATTATGTGCACATGTGCTAAATGGCCACATGGCAGATAGATCTGTGCATTAAGATGCCTGATAAATAATAACAGTCTCACCTGCAATGAGCTGCTGTCGCAGCGGAACACCAGAGGTACCTAAATAGGAGTAACACAGCAGTATGATCATTATCCATGCCTGTATGATAGCTACAGGGTGCAATGTGCATGTCAACACATACACCAGTACAATAGACTATACTATGGAGTATGTACATGTGTGCATACACAGATTCGCATACTATAGTGTGCGGCATGTGTGTATACATGCCTTGCATATGATGTTACATTACATATTGTACAGTGACACATGTAACTATATGGAATATAGTTGTTATAGGTGCAGTAGTGACTTACCAGGCAACTCCAGGCTCAGTGGCTAAGAGACACCCACCTCCACAATATCAGCTAAGGCTTGTGGATGTTGTTCTGCAGGTGTCCCCATGTTGGCCAGTAGCTCCCTGGTACGTGTGAGTGGGGGCTGGGTAGGTGGCCCACCACCTGTTGCACTTTGTTCCCTGGTGATTGCATTTGCATGCTGTTGTTCCCATCTAATGAGGTCTGTGCAGTGTCTGCGCACCTGCTGGTATGTGTTGTTGTGACCACCCACATCATTAACCCTCCTGAAAATTTCCATCCACAGGGCATCCCACTGCTGTGCATCCTGTGGCACATGGCTGAACAGGATATCATGATTATCATGTAGGTATGGGATGAGGGCCTCATCCTCCAAGCGGGTATAAGGGGGTAGCCTTGTACATGGCATACCTGGAAGACATAATGATGGAGACAGGTCACAGTAACTCACAGAGACATACAGAGCTACAGCTGAACATACATGTGTATTGCATTTATTACGATTAAATAGTTGTCTTTGCAAATCTACATGACACTGACACCACTGACGTTTGTGTCACACACATTTGACACTCAATGATGATTGGATATTATCACCATATATGTGTGTGTGTGTCACCTGATTACATTGCTCATACTCCATGTGGATGCTGTCTTGATGTGGGCATGTCTGTTTGCCTGTACTGGTGCTCTTACCTGTCCACATTAATGCAGTTAACCTTGATGCTGTGTATATGTCACATATAAAGACTTACACTGCCTTAACAGACATGACCTGTGACCCTGCAGACTTGCTCACAGACGGTTTTCATGTATGTGTTTTGCCATATACATCTACACGGCACTGTACAGCAGTTCAACATCCTGCCATGTATCACCTGTGTTGCACATGTGATACACATGGGACACTGGCAAGCCAGATGGTATTTGCAGGGATGGATATCACCTATAGCATGTACAGTCAAAGTCAACTAGTAGGCTATATGCCCTGGGCCATGTATGAATCTAGGATGAAAGGTTACCTAGCTGTAGCAGACAGGCGGGTCTCTGGGGCCAGGTAGGGCAGTGCCACATAACTGATCCACAGGGTTAATGATACATTTACCATGCGGTCATCACACCATGTCTGAGAGGGGAGCAATGTGCAGCTTTGCTGGACAGGAATGCATAGTATGGCAGGACTATGTAAAATGTATGGGACAAGGATCTGTCCAGCATGTGGTGATCCTAGTACTAGGAAGGTGGATGTCCATGAAGTATGTGTTTGAGATCAGGATGTGTATGTGTAGCATGTCCAACATCACTGGGTTGGACATGGCTTTATTCAGGTAGGCATCATGCTACATAGTGGAGATGGGGATTGGGAAGGCTGGTGTAAGCAATCTGAATATGGCTAATACCCGTTAAATGAAATATGTGATCTGATATGGGTCACTTGAGTGTTGAGTATGGCTGGACAATAATCTCTATATTCATGGATGGCACCATGTCATGATTAGAGTTGTCCCATCTGACTACCTGACAGGAGTGGTGACGTAACTATCACAGGAATGACAACTGCCCAGCTGCATCCCTTACACACAGTGTCCATTATGTTGACCGCTGCCTAGGTGGTAGTTCATGGGTACAGGGTTATTAACATAGGGGTGACAATGCAATATGTAGCTGTCAGATTGTGCCCATATGTCACACACTTCACCCACAAAACCGCTTCTGTATGTTTTCCACAACACTCTGAGTCAGCTATTACTCCTAGGTCATAGTAATTCGCATACTTCAATAGGCAGATGCCTTCTGTTAGTCTGTATGGTATAGACTACAATGAGGGGGAGTACAAGGAATTAACCCAGCCTTACTGTAGCTGGCACTGGTGTGATGTGCATGTATTATTCAGACACCTTCTGTAGTGTTGGTTCTGCCAGCAGTCCTGTTGCAAAACACTCCTGTGACATAGGAATGTACATCTAGTATACTGAGTGTAGGTGGAACACAGTATGGGTGATGATGTCCTATGACCTGGCAAGGTTATGATATGCAGTGTGAAATCAACCTTACTATCATCTACATCTGCACTGCTAACATCAAATAATTTGATCAAGGTTCATGGCCTTTCAGACCAGACTCAGCAGGGCAGTAGTGCAGTACTTCCCATTATCAGTTGTGTCTCCCCCCTTTGTGGGTTGTGATACCTGTTGGTGTGCACCATTCAGTGTGTACACAGCCTGACATGAAGCTATGTTTTACATGATGTGTATGTGGAGAACAACTTGTTTTGCCATATGTGTATGATACAACTTGGGATGTGTACAGTTCCCATGCAGCCTGAGTGCAGCTTGTACCTGCATAGTTCTGGTTCCAGGGGCTCTGTGTTGTACATGGATATATTATTGTGTACCTGTTGGGGGAGGGCAGTGTGTTTATGTTATCCAAGACCCTATCTGCATTGCTTATTCATGCTCAGCACTTGTTCAGAACTTGTAAGCACTTTACATAGACAACCCTATCCGCCTGTCACCCAACACTGCAACCTGTGAGAGATGCACTTATCTAGCCAAACAGGAGGTAAAGCTCTCTCCAACCAAGACTGACCCTGACAGTCATGTGGAGAAGGTAAACATTTGCACCACACCACACTCATCACATTGTCTCACTAAATCTGCACCACCATAATCCACACATAGTAACACAAAAACATTTGTGGAGGCTCTCAATAATAATCTGTATAAGCAACAGAAACCTCCAAAGTGGAAATGCAAGCAGCCTTCATCCCCCAACACAACCCCAATGGCACATAGCCCACAGAGTCAGTGTGCCACTCAACCACAGCCAATAAGGCAAATCAACATACCCAACACACTAGTCATAGGTGACTCTATAGTCAGGCACACTGATGTCCCACTCACCAGGCTAAACAAGGAGAAGATTACTGCCAGCTGCCTGTTGGGTACCAGGATCTGCCACATAACCCACGCACTCAGGTCACTCCACAACAAGTACAAATATGACTCTGTCATTATCCATGTTGGTGTGAATGACCTGAGATGTACCTCCCTGATCTGCATGAAAAGAGACATGGAAGAGCTCTCCGATCTTGTAGGCCAGGCAGGTATGACCCTAGCCCTGAGTAGCATTCTGCCATTGCCCAGAAAGATACCACAGTACGAGGACATAATGATTGACTTCAACAATTGGCTAAGCTTCTGGTGTCATTCTAAGGGCATCCAGTATCTGTCTGCTTGGGATGACATGGTCGACAGACCACAATGCTTTGCCACAGATGGCCTGCACCTGTCACCCCTGACATTCCGGATACTGGCTAAGGCTCTTGTTGCCCCTATAGTGCCTTCTTTAGGCAAGGTCCAAATAACATATTCACCACCATAACAGGAAGAGGCAAGCACAAACTGAGGGTAATGCTACTCAATGCTGGAAGTCTAAATCTCAAAATGCACTCACTCGAAGCTCTCCTTGTAATGGAGAACATCGATATCTGTGCAGTGACTGAGACCTGGTTCAAGGCTCCAGAGAGCACCCCTGCACTACCAGGCTATAACTCATAGCACACTTTTCGGCCATGTAACCTGGACAGGAACACCCAAGGCAGAGGTGTGTCCATATTCATTAGGGATATCCACTCCTCCAGGCTAGTTGCTTAGCACAATGCATCTGAGGGTATCCAAATGCAACTACCTCTGGGCTAAACTGCAATCCAAATCATAGCTTGCTACAGATTGCCCACCATGCCCCAAGATTCCCACTCCTCTTTTCTTGCTGTACTGGAAATTATTAGGGTTCAAACAAACACCCTACTAATGGTCGACTTCACCTACCCCACCATTAACTAGGAAAACTACTCGTGTACCATCTCATTAGCTCAACGCATTCTGAAGTTCATAAACACCAATGCCCTGGATCAACATATCCACACACCCACCAGGGGCAACAATATCCTAGACCTAGGCATTACCAATATGAGTGACCAATGATCCATACCTGAAGTCAACTCCTCATTGGTCTGATCCAACCATAAGCTAAACACCCTTGATATCCACATCCCGCCCCCACCCCCCATTAAGGAAACCACAGTATAATATTTCTACAAAGCCAACTTCATGCTTCTTAAGACAGATGTGGTGAACTTCATGACACCCATGCAGATGGACAATACAGTTACAACTGCTGAATCCTACACTAATGCACTCTATAAGCACTTACACGAGTGCATGGATCATGCTATCCCAAACAGAACCAAGACGCTATACTCCTAATTAAGGAAGCCAATCTGGTGGTACCCTGCCATAAACAAACAGTACAAAAGAAGGAAGACACTGTTGCAAAAGGTAGTACAATCCCATGCATGGAGGAGCTCCCTGGTCAGCCTCAGTAAGAAGCTGAGATCCCTTATAAGATCCCCCAAAGCTAGCTACAGAAACCAAACTGCCACTTATTCCAAGGACAACCACAAAGCATTCTATAGCTATGTCAACTATCTTGATGTCAACACCCAGATCTGCTCTGAGTTACAGCACAAAGGCAAAAACATTACAGAACCAACTGATATTGCCAACAACCTGGCAGATAAGTTCAGTGCTACCTTTCCCCCCTCTCACCCCCTAAAGGGCCCATATCTATATAGGAAGAATGTTGAGTCCCTGTAATCACAACTATGCAGGTAAAAGCTGCACACTCTAAAGCCAATATCACAGCATCCATGGGACCAGACAACATCCCAGACTGCATTTTACATGAACTTCAGAATGTACTGGCTCCCCACCTACGCACAATGTTCAATAATAGCCTCACATCAGGCTTTGTGCCCCCTGAATGGCACACAGCAACAGTTATCCCACTCCACAAAGGTGGTGCCACAACGGACCATGGGACCTATTGCCCTATAGGCCTGACTAGCCTGGTCTGCAAGGCTATGGAGCACATCATCATGGATCTCAGTCACAGAGACATTAGGTACCTCCAAACCTTTGATCCCTCCTAGTTTGGCTTTGTTAAGGGAAAACCATGCCTCCTAAACCTGGTGGGCTTCTTTGAGACAGTTACCACGGCATTAGATGAGGGTAAGGAAGTCCACACAGCCTACCTTGATCTCTCAAAGGCTTTCAACACCATTCCCCATTCTGGTATTATCAACATACCCATCTACCTGAACATTAACCCCTACATCATGAGATGGTTTGCAAAGTGGCTCACGGACAGAACCCACACAGTGGGAGTTGCATACCCTAGGTCCGACTGTAAACCAGTTACAAGTAGCGTCCCCCAGGGCTCAGTCCTAGGACCCCTCATGTTCAGTATATACTTCTCTGAGGTACAGGCAAGCACAGGAAGGCTTTAGCTGAAAAGGTTTGCAGATGACTGCAAACTAGGGCCCATAATTGTTTCTCCAGCTGATACAGACACCCTCCGGAAGGGTCGCACTGAGACGGATACCTGGTGTCAATATCATGGCCTCAAGCTGAATGCCAAAAAGTGTATAGTCATCCCGTTTGGACAAAACTAACTACCCATGGACTACCACATAGGTGCAAGTCCCCTACATACAGAAAAGGTAATAAGGGATCTGGGAACCCCAGTAGATAACCATAATGTCAAGGTGGTTAAAATATCCTTCTACGTGCCCCCCACAATCTCTAATGGGTTCACATCCAGAACAAAGGAGGCCATTGTGCCTCTCTACACATGACTTATTAGACCCATTAAAGGATACACCACCCCATTTGGGATGTACCTTACAAGAAAACTGCAACAGCTTGGAAGACCATAACAGTACCACACCAAGAGGATTAATAACCTCAAACAGATGACCTATGCAGCCCAACTAAAGAAACTCCAGCTGTACTCAGTTGCATACTGCGTACTCACAGGTGATCTCTGCTTGACATACAAGGCCCATGTCCAACCCAGTATTGCTGGATAAACTCCATCTAAACAAAAGCCCCTGAGAGCCACATGCTCTAGGGATATACACCTAACCACAGCGATGACTAGGACGTGCTGGATGGATAGATTCCTGACCCGGAGACTCCCCATGCTTTGGAACATGATTCCAATGTACATCAGGAAGGGCCACTCACTAGCACTCTTCAAGAGAAACCTTGATGGATGGATGGGAGACAGACATGTACCCCAGGGATCACTGCAGTGGCTCTGCTTGACAGAGGCACAGGGAACTAATGGCTCTGCCATTCAGAGGCACAGAGAACTAACCTAAGGGGGTGGAGGAAGCCAACAATCTAGCTAGGCTTATAAATACCCTTGGGCAGACAACCTAGTACCTACCTTTGCACTTATTACATGTCTTATGTGCATGGATAGTTATCTAGCTTTCCATTTTACTTTGCTATCATGCTGATAAACTGTCGGGTGACTACAAGTTATTTGTATCCTGTTATTGTGGATTGTAAATGCCAACAGACATAACTAATGTTTGCCTAACATAACAATAATGTTATGTAACTTGTAATACATATCTGCCTACAATACTGTACATTACACAGTTATTGGCGCAATATCCCACAATGCAAATCATAATTGCACAGTAGGCCAATCTTCGACATGTTATTCTCAGTAATACACCCATACATATGCCTACTGTTACAATATATCAACATATACTATCCCCTGTTATAGCACATACTTGTTGGACCATCCCTGCCACTGACAGTGGCTGGTGAGGAATTGTTGGGTTCAAAGCCCTTATATAGCATCCCTTGTGGTGTATGCGGTGTTTGCCTTGTGACCTACAGTAGCACACACATAAATGCTACAACCGTTACTATGCTCAACAATACATCATTACAAAATAACTGTTTCCACTATATGCATTGCATACACTTTAAATATTACAGAACAGGTACTACATACACAGACATACTGAGTGTTCTACATACCTTATTAGTAACCAGAGGTGTCGTTGACTGCTATTTCAATCCTTTTCAGTTTGTGTTTCAATTTTCTTTGTAACGTTCTGCCAGTATATACAGATGGTTTGAATGTGTGATAAGCTATCCTTTTATAGTTAAATATCGGTAACGTGCTATCCTGACCACCAATTGGTGTTCCAAAGTAGTTAATTAGATGCACATCAGCTGTGCAGCTTCTCCATTATCCAGTACCATGGCAACAGTGGTGTATAATTGAGTACTCCACTTGGGCATTGTCCCTTTGCCTTGCTTTTCGAGGAAGATGGCCTGGATGTGTTGTTTGTGATGTATTTCAACAGTTATATGGAGACAGACAGAGATATATTAGCTCCATGACTCCCGTGGATTGTGTGTAATGGCTAGAAGATGTTGTTCTATATGTGGGTACAGCTGTTATATTTCAGAACATTGCTACTTATGCAGCGTTTGCTTGTACCTGATACTTCAGCAGCTGTTGCAGTCTGGCAAGGATGTTTGGGCAGCTCAAGGCTGTATGGCTATGCATTAAATGTTAGGTGGTTTACAGTGTGCTCACCAGACATCTTTGGTTTGTGTACATGTGTATGATACTGTGCTGTTAATCAGTAATTGGTAACACTTCCTGGTGTATACACAACCCTCTGAAATGGGATTAGTGCAAACAAACCCTATAACATCAGCAGCTGTTCCATTGTATAACAGCAACTATTTCACATAGGGCCATGTTAGTGTGTCTCTGACAAGGTATGTTAACGCTTCTGCAGATGTTGTACAGTGAGTGAATGATTTCTGATGTTATTACAGTTTGTATTGTAATTTGTTTGGGTGTCGGGGAGATGTTGGTGGGTGTACATAGCAGATGAAGGCATGTAGGAACTGCTTTTATACATAATCAATATTTGCATGAGGGTTCCTTCCCTATTTGAACACCTATCCTTTAGTGAACTAATACTGTGGTAATTGCGAGCTGATTCATTAAGGCACTGTTAATTGGTTCCTGTATAGCATGCAGGTGATGTTAGCCTTGAATCCTTTCGGCAATACATCAGAATGTAATAAAGTGTTGCTACATGAAAGCTGTGTATTTCTGTCATAGTTATTTGCAGTCATTGGAGTTGTGTTGGTGAGTGACCCTCCTTGACTAGGGTTGCCACCTTTTCAAATGGCCATAGTGGGACATTTTCGGGACACACATCAGATTTTACAGGCCGACACAAACCCATGGTCAGTACAAGGGATAGTACTTTCCTTTTTTGCCTAAATATAAGCTAATTCTTGTAGCAGTTTTGTTGCTTATCCTGTTTCTTGTAACATGTAGGTATTTTAGATACAGAAAGAACTATTGTATGCAACTATTACATTACATATGGGACATAATTATGTCCTACAATCTCAGGACATTTGCCACATTTAATATTTTTGGTCAGGACACAACTGCCCAAAGAGATACTGTCCCTCGCAAAGTGGGACAGGTGGTAACCCTATCTTTGACTCATGTCCATAGCACATATTTGTAATAGTGTATAGGCATATACTCTCCATATCCTTTGTTCATAAAGTTTGGTCGTGGCGGAATGTGTTATTGCATATATGAACACTTCAACCACTGTATATGGGATACCTACAGAATCCCGAACGCACACAATTCCGATGCCCACAGTACTGGGCCCAGACTCCCATACCCCACATTACCGACAGCGACAGTCAAACTTGCAAAAGTAACACAAACATGGAACACACACACGCACACACAGACACACTGCTACCCACCACATCCAAACAAACCATCCTACACTATGTATGAGCAGGTGGACAAGCCCCCCTACACCCCCCATGTGGGTGGCTGCACCCCCCCCTACTTTAATATTCTACCTCCAAGATTGCACAAACAGACGCACAAAGCAAACCCACACCCACACATTACAGTCCCCCAGGAACACACACCACACTTACACACACTACAGCCCTCAGAAACAGACTTACACACAGTAACCTACATGAACTGCAACACCAGAAGCACTGACTAAATGTCCCTTAACATTGGGATTTTAAACCTTGTGCTTCTGGTATTTCGGTCTTTAAGCCTCATGATTACGCGCGTCGGTATGTCAAGCATTCAGTATTTGGTAGGTATCCCATTTATATGTACCTCCATGGTTATGTAGGTGCTGTTAACCTATCTATATATCTACATATATATGTATATCCCCATATATCAACATATCTCTCTCTCTCTCCCTCTCTCTCTCTATGTATATATATATATATATATATATATATATATATATATATATATATATATATATATATATATGCTGATATATATATATATATATATATATATATATATATATATATATATATATATATATATATATATATATATATATATATGTATATATATATATATATATATATATATATATATATATATATATATATATATATATATATATATATATATATATATATATATATATATATAGCATACACCTTTCATTGGGTACATGCTGGTTTGTCCTATTTCCACACATTCCTCCCTTTTGTGTTTTAACCTGTCAGAATACACAACTGCCATTGATACATCTCAGGTAGCTTAGTGGTAGGTTATTGTGAAGATTGAGTACATGGTGGAGTGTTCTAATCCTGGCAGTGCTCATTTTACCTCTCAGAGCAGGCACTGGTAGTGCAAGGGTGATTAACGCACATTTCAGTGGTTGTGTGCTCCAAATGTTTATTATTCTGTGGAATACTACCTATATATGCAAGCTGTGGTTAAGGTATACTATGTAACATGTAAATCATTTCTGACTTTATTGGGATTTGAACCAGGACTGCACAGATATTATGCAAATGCTGTAGCCATTACACTATTGATATTAACGTTCCTTCTGCCTATTTCCTATGTCCATCAATCCTAAGTGTAAGCTTGGCTACACAACAGGCAGAGCCACCCACACCCAGAGAGCTTCTCGAAATACCGACATGACACATGAATTTAGAGACTATACATTAACATCCTAACTACATTTGGCATAGCCACTCACTGACACACATCAGTTCCGTATTGACAGAGTTCCGTATTGTTTACTCCGGTTTGGTGACGTGTTCAGGTGTGTGTTCTATGGTTGGAAGGGATCAGGTGGGGAAGGCTGCTATGGTCACCTTGTATCCCGTGGAGAATGTGCAGAATTGTCTGACCCATCGCCCACCACTGGTTGTGTTTTTTCTCTGTCTTCTGACTATTGCATCTGCTTTTATCGCTTTTGCAGTTTATGTTGAAACTCATGCAGTCCGTGACCCTGACGTTGAACAGGTTGCAGTATCTCAGGACACCATGGACTGTTACACAGCTTCCTATTCTCCTAACGCAAACCTCACTGATTTCCTGTCAGAGGCAGCACGTTCCTTGTGTAAGGTCCGCTTGATGAATGCTGGTTACACTCTTCTAATGCTGGCAGATGTCATCTGTGTGTTTGCAGTAGTTTCCATTCACACAAAAAAGACAAATCACCAGCAAAGGACACAATTAAAAAAGGTTTACCAAACGAGCCTCTGAGATGAAAGATCTTGAGGGTGATGTTATTGCAGCTTCTTAATGTGGAAGTCTTCAGCACTAAGAACCAATAAAGCAGACCCTTGGGAATCCTTAGATGTGCCAGTTAGGGAAGGCTGACCAAAGCAGTAGTGATTTTCTATTCTTGCTCTTGGTGGACTTTCTGAGCATTCGTTCATTCCCAATGGCACCAAACAATGTTATGTCTGATCTAGTGATTTGCACTGTTTACTTCCCCTCATGTTAAAATCACTGTGACCTGACTCCAGAATGTCATGACTTCTAAAAGCCTTTATTACCTGATCCTACTGTGAATTTCTGGTATACCTGTTCTCAGTAGTGCAAAATGAAAAAATGTTTTATGTTACTATTTAATGTCTTGTTTAACCAGTTAAAAATGCATGTGATTCTTTGTTTACATTTTGTTTTGTGCTTTTTGTTATTGGGGGACCAGGCTGAAGTGTCATGATGCTGACAGGATTGACTGAGGCTGTGTACTAGAATGTAAAGCAGATACCTGTAATTGTTTGGACATGATGGTGAGACACTGGAAACAATGGACAGAATGGGAACACCATTAGAAGCTGAGGTGGACTATGAAGATGGATGAATGGGTGTTCAGTCACCATTTGTCAGCTGGGCCTGTACTGTAGTGCTTGCAGAGTGACATTTGAAGGCAATAAAGCTTTCTCTCATAAATTATTGCACAGCAATGAATGTTGTATATGGTCTGTAGAAATGATTTCTGTTTTAAGGCTGGGTTAGGGACATGTGATCAAAAAAAATAATGCCATATCTTGATCAGGGGAAACCTTTGATGTGTGACTGCCCAACAGTATATACACCCCTGGGATCATGTGTCCCAGACACATACAGCCAGGGTGTGGGGGAGCCACTCAAGTTCTACAGCTGCAAGACCTGTTGGCGAAATTGCATGCTGTTGGTTTGTCATGTTAACATGCCCTTTTGAGATCACTATGTGCCCCTATCACCCTACAGCACACCAGTATTCAACAGCTTCCAGCAACTCTGCCTGGAATCACTTCATTGGCTATGCTTGACAGAGGCTCAGTTACTTCATCAATGGTGCAGGTAAACCCACCACACTGTAGCTATGCTTCTAAATGCCCTTGGGCAGATAGCCGGCTACCTATCTGTGAACCTCTACAGTGCAGGCCATCTCCAACATCATATGTGATTATAGAGAGTTTTCTGATTACAATATACAGTGTAAATTCACCATGTAGTCATACAACAGTTAAGTACAGCAATAGCATACAGACTACTGATACATAATTACACCAAAAGCCTATCTTGGAAGCTAGAGGACATGTATAGGTTTCAGGCTTTGTATTGCTTACCAGTAGGTTACCTACAGGAAAGATCGGACACAAGCACAGATGGGATATATGCCTGCAACAATGCCATACCAACTTGCATGTGTCAGCCTAAGGCTTTGGAATGCTGGGCAAGGCTATTGGTGCCCCTATGATGCTGTTTTTAGGCAGGTCTCAGACGTGACTCTCACCTCCATGAACTGCACAATACCTGAACCAATGAGGGTTAGGCTACTCAACACCAGGGGTAGTACTCACAACATGCATGCACTCACAGCACCCCTCAGTATGGACAACATCTACATCTGTTCTGTGACTGGGACCTGTATAAGGCTCCTGTGAGCACACTGGCACTACCAGACTACAACCCATAACACACATTTCAGCCACTGTACATGGACTGGCACAGACATGGAGGGGGTGCATTCATATTCATCGGGGATACCTAAACCTCCAAGTTAGTGGGGCAGCATGATACCTCTGTGATCATCCATGTGCAGCTAACATCAGCCATGACTGCAAAGCAAACTCTGAGCTGCTACAGATAACCCTCCATGACCCAGGAGCACCACTACAACTATCTGAAGACAGTGGTAAACATGACAGTCCTATCAGACACCCTGTTACTGGTCATTGTCGGTTACCCTATACTTAACTGGATAACCTACTCGAGTATTCACTTACAGGCCCAGCACTTCCTGAGATTTATCACCTCATATGGCCTATATCAGTTGGTAGATGGACTAACGAGAGGTGAAAACATACTAGAAGTGGTAATCACTGACATGTGCAACAGGTGTACTACAGCAGAGGTAAACCGGTCACTGTTTAGATCTGACCATGAACTATTCACTGATGATTTCTACTCCCAACCATCTCCCCTCCTAAGGAACACACAGTGAATACATTTCCTACAGCTAAATTCACAGTACTAATGACAGAGGTAGGAGGGTTCACAGCCCTCATGCTCAGGGATGACACTGCTCAAGATACAGACAGAATTACAAATGCACTCTATAAGCACCTTCAAAGATGTATGAGTCATGCCATCAATGGTAAACCAGGACTAGCTATTCCTACACAAAGACACCAGTCTGCTGAACCCCTGCATTATACAGGCTATACAACAGAAGTAGTACAGTAGTCCAGAACAATAGCAAATCCCAAGATATGCAGACGTCCATGACCAGTATTAGCAAGATACTTATGTTACTCATGTAATCATCCAAGGCTAACATCCACAGGTAATTAGGCATGGATTCAGAATATGACCACAAAGGCTTCTTTGGCTATGTCAAGGATGTAAGCAGTAACACACAGATTTGCACTGTGCTGGTGCAATATTGCACTGAATATACTTATACTGATATTACCAACACACTTGATGATACATTCGGAGCAAGCTTCACCCCCTACTGGGCCCACACCAATACCCAAAATGTACAGTATCCCAGACATCTGAGACATACAGGTGGTAATAGCCCTTTCAAATGGCATGAAAGAGCATCAATAAAGGCAGATGGTGAACCAGATTGCATCCTGCAGACACTACATGACAAAGTGACCCCCTGCCTAATATAGCAATTCAACATCAGCCACTACACAGGCTACATGGCCATTCACTGGCACATGGCAACAGCTATTACACTCCACCAAGGTGGTGACACAACTGACCATGGTAACTATCACCCCATAGGCCTGAGTAGCCTGATCTGTACGGCTATGGAGCGCATCCTCATGGCATTAACATAGACAATGGTAACCTCCAGACATGTGACCCAACCCAGGTCACCTTGACTGAGTGCAGATCATACCTAGTGAAACAGTTTGACATCTTACAGCCACCTAGATTTTAGGTGTGGGGTGTGGTAGTTCACACATACTACCTGGACCTTGCCAAGGGTTTTGACACCATTCCCCACTCAGGTATTATTTCTACACTCACCAGCCAGTACATACAATCATACATCACAGGTTGGTTTGCAAACAGGCTTACACACAGAACTCACATGGTAAGCCTAGCAGCCTCCAGGTCCAACTCTTGACCAGTCACAACTGGTGTCCCACAGGACTCAGTCCTGGGACCCCTACTGTTTGCCATATACTTCTCAGAGGTATGGGCTAACACAGGTGGACTACAGCAGGCCATGTTTGGCAATTACTGCAGACTGGGTGCCATGGCTGACAGTCCAGCTGTCACAGATGTCCTTCAAGGTGCCTCACATAGACCAACACAGGGTGTCAGAGTGATGGCCTCCAGCTAAAGGCCACATACTGCATGGTCATTCCATTTTGGGAAACTACACACACACATATTAACACGAGTGGCAGACAGTATAATTCAGATGATGTAATGGGTATGTGGGGACTACATTACATAGTGATCTCTCCTTAGACAGTCATATGTGCGATGTAGTTAGGACATCCATCTATGTAGGCCATCTGATTACTTAAGGGTTCACATCTAAACAGACTTAGGTTATTGTGCCCCTTTACTCATCAGTCATCAATCCCATCATCGAGTATGATAACCCATTCTCAGAAGACACATCTGACAGATGGAAGGGCCATGAACGTACCTCGCAT
Source organism: Protopterus annectens (assembly GCF_019279795.1). Classification (NCBI taxonomy): domain Eukaryota; kingdom Metazoa; phylum Chordata; order Ceratodontiformes; family Protopteridae; genus Protopterus; species Protopterus annectens. The sequence goes on along the minus strand of NC_056737.1, from coordinate 655,495,076 downwards.
AGAGAGATAATGCCCTCATACATGTGTCCTATACTGCCAGACTGCATAAACTCATGCATTACTTAGTGGCATCTCATTTACTCAGAGATAATATTTGCTGGCCACAAAGCCGTGTCCAAGTCAGGCTTAATGGATATGCTCCACCTATGGGCAATCATGTCACAGTGAACCACATACTGTAATGAGCTACAGCTTGCCACAACCATAACTGGAAGATGCTGGAGTGACAGATTCCTGTCACGGGTACTCCCCATTATTTGGAACTACATCCCTGATTACATTATATGGAACCCCTCACTAAAACTCCAGGGAATCCTTGCAGAGTGGGTGGGGGACAGTGGATACACCCCAAGGATCCCACAATTGGCTCTGCTCCACAGAGGGACAGTTAGTTAATCAATGGGGTGGCAACAGCAGACACATTTTGGCTATGCTTATGACTGGCCTTGGGCAGTTAGGCATGTACCTACCTATGTATCTATGAGCCTATACATACAGTATCGACATATGCTGATAGCTTAATTTACTGTTCAGGTATTGACCTACCTTGTGCCAATGGCAATTGTGTGTACAATAATTGAGGGCTGCCTATGTAGGGTGCACACAGTAGACCACCTATACATGACAATTTACATGCGGTTGTGTGTGTGTGTTTGTGTGTGTGTGTGTGTGTGTGTGTGTGTGTGTGTGTGTGTGTGTGTGTGTGTGTGTGTGTGCCATCCATGTTCGCTGTGTGTGCAGGTGGAGAAGGGTGTCAGTCCATAGGTGCCTACACTGTCAGTATGTGTGCTATACGTTCCCTCTTTGCCAAAGCATGGGCATACTGGGCATGCCTCTGTCTGCCTACTGTGTCTGGCACAGGGTGTTCATGGTCTGAGTCCCTCTGTGCCTGTGGGGCCCTTGGCAATGGTGGTGGGCTGTGAGGGCGTTCACCATTCTGTCCCTGCTGCAGCTGTTTCCGCAGGATCATATTGTGTAGCATGGCACATACTATGAAGATGTGGGCACACGTGCCTGGAGAGTACTGCAAGGCTCCACCAGATATGTCCAAGCAACAGAACCATGATTCAGCATCCCAAACACACGCTCTATGATGATTCTGGTTTCTCCGTGTGCCTCATTATGGCGTTCTTGCATGGCTGTGTGTGCATTTCTGATGGGAGTCATCATCGACGGTTCCAGTGCATAGCCAGCATCCCTCACCAGGTGGCCATATGGGATGTCCCCTCTGGCAAATACCTGATACAGCTGTGAGGCATGCCAGATGTGGGAGTAGTAATAGCTTCCAGGGCTGCCAGCACTCACATCCATGATAATGCCCTGGGCATTGCACATGACCTGGCAGTTGATGGAGGGGTATCCCTTGTGGTTTATGTAGTGCCTACCCTGCTCACCGGGTGGTGTCTTGATGTGTATGTGCATGCAGTCTATTGCACCCAGTACCTCTGGGTAGTCTGCCACATGGTGGAAGAGATGCATATTGCTGGCCAACTCCTCCTGCGTTCGGGAGATGTATATGTGCTCATTGGCATGTGGTAACATGGCATCCAGGAACTAGTGGAGTACCCTGGATGCTGATGCCTGTGAGATCCCCATGATATCCCCAGTTGGCCTTTGAAAGATACATGTGGCAAGTATTCTCAAGCTTACACATAGCTTCATGTCCACTGGAATGGGTTCCCCTCTGTTATTTCTGGCTCTGAGGCGTGGCTGGTACAGCTCAGCAAGTTGCTGTATGGTGTCCCTGTCCACCCTGTAATGCTCTACTACCTCCAGATCATGTAGCCCCTGGCAGGTTACCCTGGGTCTGAACACTCTTCTCCTTCTCCGGTGCCTAAGATGGTTGTCAGCATCATCCTCCACACCACCGTCAGTCTCCACCACATGCTGGTGAATCAAGGCTATGGCAGCCGCTAACATGTACATATTAAAAGTTCCCCATCTGTATACACCAATGGTGCAGAGTGTCTGGGAATACACAAGTGTGTGTGTGTGGGACTTTCACACTTTATACTATTGTGCAATGGGTGCTACTGGTGTAATTGGGTGTGTATGTGCAATTCCAGCTGCAGGGTATCTTAATTATGGGTTTTACAGCAGGTACTGCTATTGTGTGGCCTTTGGTGTTGACTTACGCTTGGCTGCCATGATTCATCTATTGCCCTTTACTTCACTTTTCAACCTGATTCCCCTCCCATTGTCAGGCATGCATCCAGCTGCCTGCTTTCTTGTTTTGTAATTTACCAACCCAGGATTGTGTTGCGAAATGTGTTATGTAGCTGATCTACTGCAAGTTTGCTTTGTTCTGCTGTGACAGTTCTCTTTTCTTTGCAGTACGGCACCTCCCCTTTCCTGTTCTGCAGGTAGCTGCTAGCAGCCTTGTTAGCTGTTGTCAATGGCCCACTGAGAGTTCCTAGGTGTTAATTACTCATTTGTACTCCAATTTACCATGCTGCAGCATTTCCTTATTGTCTTCCCATATCCTTCCTGTTTCAGCTATGGTGCGCACAGTGCACAGCCGTTTACCGGGTTTCAAGCTCGTTTTCATCCACGTTCACATGCACTTTCAGTTACCTTCTGTGGTCTCAGTTAAGCAAAGCTATGGCTAGTTCCACAACCCTATCCTGCAGCTTTGCTTAGCAACAGGCAACCCAGATAAACAATGCTCCAATGTGCTTACACCTAAGGTGGCGCACCCCTGTCCTGATGTCATATTTATCTCCAGGCCACACCTCGGTGTTGTACTGCTATGCTGTGTGGTACATCCTTACGCTGGCGGCGATTTTGCGAATCAGTATTACTTGACTTACTTGCATGGCATTGACTACTAATTCCTAGTTACCATGCAGAACACTGTCACAGACCCTTAGCAACCCTTGCGCCAGGGTTGTGGTGTAGCATGCGTGCCATTGACTATTATGGGGAATTCGTGAAATGTGTTACATTGCAGTTTTAT